>NC_056746.1:259675071-259975071 GCF_019279795.1 Protopterus annectens | reverse complement strand
CTTTTATACTTATTTTTTTAAAATACTTCAGTTTTTCTTTTGGTTATTGACACATTTGATCATTTGTATTTATATGTAATTATGGTGGCTTGAAAATTCAATATTTGGAGCATTACAAGTTTACCAGCATTGATGACAGGTATGAGTAGTAGATACTAAATTGTTGAACATTTTGGCCGCTTCTTAGTTAAAAATTTCAAAATGTAATTATGCGCTTTTTAAAGGGGAGCTGCTAGGGGATGCATCTGAGTTGAGTAGTAATGTATTTATAGTGAGACAAATGTGTAGTGCAGTTTGTTTTCTGAGGAAGTTGGTGCAGAGCGCCGACGAAAAGCTTGTTTTTAAGCTTAATAAAATTTCAATTTGTTTTTTTTTCATTTATTGGCGTTCTTGTTTACAACATAAACTATGGATTATAAAGAACTTTGCACACATCTATCTGAATCCAGGAGTTTAAAGGCGCTGGACCTGCAAGGGTGGTTTTTTTCACCAGTTTTAGGGCCTAGTAGTTAGGTAGTTGTTTAATAAGTTCTTTGGTGTGTCTTACAAGCCTATTTTTATACAAAACTTAAATACTGTAAATTTGTGTGTGTTGCATTTATATATATATATATATATATATATATATATATATATATATATATATATATAGGGTGTTATCTTTGAGACATGTCTCAACAACAAAAACAGGTTAAGCAATCCAAGTCTGGGTTCAAGAAGTGCCCAAAATGTGGGCAAAAAATGCCCATAACAGATGGACATTCTACTTGTGTTTATTGTTTAGGGGAGGTACATCTCCAAGAGGACTGCTCTATATGCCACTCGTTTAGGGGTAGGGTGTTGCATGAGCGTAAAAGGAAATTGATTGATAGAGGTCTTTTAAAATCCTCTTTTCAACAGGAACTGGACAAGGACAACCATGGCAAACTTTCTAAATCTTCTTCTGGTTCATCGGAGCTGAGTAAGATTCCGTCGACCAGCAAATCCAGAACGGATAAGTCTTCAAAATCGGCTCCACCGCCTTTGGAGCCAACTGTTGTTATAGTCAGGAGCTGGTGTTTCCTACTTTAAATTCACCAATATTACAGTCAGTGGCTTCATCCATTCAGACTTCTCGGCCTTCAAGCAGGCTGTCAGACCTGAATGTGGATTGTGTGATGCAGAGGCTTCTGCAGACACCGGCGCTGGCCAAACTTCTATCAGGACTGATCCCTGGGACTTCAGAACCAACAAAAACCCTTCCATCTTCTTCTGTACCTCCTCCGATCTGACTGGAGGCTTCAGAGCTGGAGTGCTCGGACCTGATGATTGTGGAGCCATTGGGACCGATGCCTGCTTCAGGTCTGTCGGTTCTGACTACTCTGACATCTTTGGTGCCGACTGGAGGGTCTAGGGGCCGACACTCACCATTCGGGTCCGGAGAGGATAGTCGAATCAATTTCTTGGTTCAGACTTTGCCTCTCAGGGCCTCTGCTTGGTTGAGCTTGGCTCCTACCTTGGACTCGGGGGCCAACGGTTCTGGCACCGAGGAAATTTCTTATTTGTTTGGATCTGGAGGTTTCTTCACGTCGGAATAAAGGGGCATTCGATGCCATGAAGAGGGTGTTGTCAACTTCAACAACCCCACCATTAGAACCAGCAGCTTCTTCACCTAAAGTACCAGTGTCTACCTTTCCATCACACATCCCTCTAAAGCGTAGAGACCCTGAGCCTCACAAAGCTCCATTGGGTGAACATTGCTCTTCCTAGACCTCTCCAGAAGTTCCCACTGAAGAGGTTCCCAGGAAGAGACTTTGCAAGAGAAAGCATCTGGACTCCCCACAGGAATCCGTCACTTCAGACACTGACTTAGATGAGTCAGAAGGGTCCCCACGGTCCCCCTCTGAGGATATCTCCTTCGCAGATATCCTGGAAATTCTTAAAGGGGTGGCTGGAGGTCCATTAACCCTACTGATGATGAGTCAGTCCTCCTGAAGGCTTTTGGGTCTCAGCCCTTCACCACTTGGGTGTCTCCACCCTTTGATGAGCTGATTGAGCTAGTCTCTTGAAGGGCATGGGAGTCCCCGGATACCATGGAGCCTGTCCCTAGAAGGCCTAGTAAATTTATAACTTCCCCCCAGGACAAGATCTTCCTGACCAAAGGAGTGCCAGTTGATGCTATGGAGGTGGCGGCAGCCACCAAGAAGGAACGGTCAGAAACTTCTACGTCTATCCATCTTCCTAATAAGGATTCTAGGATCAAGGGCAGATATGGTAAGTACATGTTTAGTTCAGCAACTTTTACTGTCTGATCACTGAACTATCTAATGCACTTTACTAGGTTGCAAAGGGATCTCCTGAAAGAACTAAGAGATACTGTACAGGGTTCAGTAGCTTTCCAGGACACTCGTGGTGACCCCCCTCTAGAGGCAGAGAAGGGGGTAATAATGGAAGACGCCACCCACGCAGCAGAGAGGATCTGCAGAATCAGGGTAACAGAGATCAGTTCTTTGGGAAGCCCTATCAGTGCTCCTGAGAGGAGGCCCACCTCTCCATCTCTGGAGGCAGTCAGAGGACGCTTTTCTTTGTACCCAGACACCTGGCTAAAAATAACAAAAGACAGCTGGATACAAAGCATCATATCCAGAGGATACTCAATTCCCTGTGCCACCCCCCCCCCCATATAAGAAAAATCCCAGACATTCCACTCAGTCACAGGGAATAAGCAGCCACAGAGATTCAAAGGTTGCTGGAAAAAAAGAGTCATCCAACCAGTCCTAGCAGACCAGATAGAATCTGGAACTTAGTCAAGGTTCTTTTTAGTTCCAAAGAAAATAGGGGATTGGAGGCCAATTTTGAATCTCAGCAGACTAAACAGGTCGGTAAAAAAGACAAAATTCTGGATGGTCACGCTACAGTCAATACTTACCTTTTTAGGGAAAGACAATTGATTGTGCTCGATAGATGTCCAGGATGCGTACTACCACATAAAAATGGACAGTCCATCCAGGGATCATCTGCGCTTCTGGCTGGGAGCCAGTCATTATCAGTTTCATGCTCTGCCCTTTGGTCTCACTACAGCCCCCAGAGTGTTCATCAAATGCATGGCAGTATTCATGGCTCTCCTGAGACGTTTGGGATTCCAGGTGGTTCCATACCTAGACAACTGGCTCCTAACTGCCACCACCCAGGCATCAACTCATACAAGCAAGGGACACAACTTTGAACCTCTGCAGTCAGATGGGGATTACCATAAATTCAGAAAAATCTGCCTTGTCGCCATCGCAGTATACCATTTTTTAGGAGCTAAACTAAATACCATTACCATGACCTTAAACCTTCCACCAGAAAGAGTTTGTGTTCTACAAATACAGGTCCTGGACCTGCTCCCGAGGAAAAAAAGCCCCAGTTTCAATGGTACTCAAATTGTTAGAGACAATAGTGGCAGCAGTCATTGCGATTCCTTTAGGTCAGATGCATATGCATGTTCTGCAGTGGCTCCTGTTCACGCAGTGGTCTTTTCAAGAACTTTCAATGTCACACAAAATCATAATAATGAATTCATGCAAGAAGGACCTTCAATGGTGGCTGACATCTCACCAAGTAACTCTAGGTCGCCCCTTTGTTCTACCCACTCCTATAGCCGTAGTGACCACAGATGCCTCCCTGATAGGGTGGGGGGCATTATCAGGGAAGAACAGCCCAAGCCACGTGGAGGAAATATGAGGCTCATTGGCATATCAGTGTCCTGGAGATGAGAGCGGTACTTCTTGCACTGCAGTCCTTTCAAGACTCTCTCCCTCTGAGAACTATTACAATTCAGACAGACAATATGTCAGTGGTCTGGTACATAAACAAGGAGGAACCAGATCTTATCCCCTATGTCGACGGGCCATGAGAGTATGGCAGTGGGCAACTTCCACCCAGCCCTTTCTGACAGCAACGCACATCCCGGGGAGATCCAGTGTGATAGCAGACAAACTGAGCAGGGCAATTCTATTGCCTCACAAGTGGTCCCTAAAGGAAGAACTAGCGGAAAGGATATTCCACAGATGGGGCCAGACTAGCTGCGATCTCTTTGCAACTTCAACAAACACAAAATGCAGCAGCTAGTTTGCCCTAATCCCCACCCCCTCCGGGGGATGCCCCAAGGGATGCACTTGTACACAATTGGCTCCTGGGTCTCCTTTATGCCTTCCCTCCTTTCCCTCTGATACCCAAAGTTTTACAGAAAGCCAAGGCTCTGGGAAGGACCATCATTTTAATAGCCCCTTACTGGCCTCGTCAAATTTGGTTCCCCTTCCTCCAGCCTCATCTATTGGAAGAACCTTGGATTCTGGACCCAGATCCAGATCTTCTGACTCATTCATCAGGGGCTCT
Source organism: Protopterus annectens (assembly GCF_019279795.1). NCBI lineage: Eukaryota > Metazoa > Chordata > Ceratodontiformes > Protopteridae > Protopterus > Protopterus annectens. The sequence goes on along the minus strand of NC_056746.1, from coordinate 259,970,712 downwards.
CCATCCTTCTCTTCAGTCCCTCAAACTGACTGCTTGGCTGCTCCAATTCCAAACATAGCCAGGATTCACAACCTCTCAGCTACAGCTCAGTATATTTTAATATCCTCTCATAAATAGTCTACCAGGAAGTTATATCTTAGTAAATGGAAAAGGTTTTCTATATGGGCATTTCAGAACATTGACCCTTACCTGGCTTCAATTTTATACATTCTGGAGTTTTTGACTAAACTTTTCAATGAAGGGGCAGCTGCAGCAACCATTAGAGTTCAATTGGCAGCAATTTCTAACTTTCATCTTGGTAACCAGGGATGTTAAGTTGTCAATCTCGCCTTCGTTCTTGCTGGTTGGGATCGGAGCCGATCCTCGGCTCCGACTCGGCCATCTTCATTAGCTTGAGAGCTGTTTACTGGCTCGAGGCTACCCCTTATCCCATGATGCCTAGCTACCCAGATCTCATTTGCCGCTTCAGCTGCGAGCTTCCTGGATACTGGCTCAGGCTTGTATAACTTTGTTATTTGGCTTTCTTGTCAGATTAGAATTATTTTTTTGTTATTAATTGTTAGTCGATAACTAGTAAACTTAGTTATTTAGTTTAATTAGAGTGTTCTGTGTTGTAGATGTTAAGTTGTTAATCTCGCCTTCATTCTTGCTGGATGGGTTCGGAGCCGATCCTCGGCTCCGACTCGGCACTTGCTAAGCTCGAGAGCTAATTTTACCAGCTCGAGGCAACCCTATATTCCATGATGCAAGGCAGAGACTACCCAGATCTCGTTTGCCGCTTCGCTAACGAGGTGCCTCTTTTACCAGCTCTAGGTAAGTTTTCTTAGAATAAGACTTTTAGTCTCTTCCCCTTTATTTTTCATAACCCTAGTAGTTTTGTGAACTTTAACGTTTATTTTAACCCTATTCCCGTTAGTGTTCCCTTTTTTTGGGTTATTTATCCCCTTCCCTAGATTACGTCTTAGGCCTTTCCCTTTCCTAATTTTTCCCTGTCAGGGATTTTGTGTATGTTTGAGTGTTGTATCCCTGTTAAGTTTAGTTTTTTGGATTGGATGTTATTTGTGTGTTTGTGTTTTTCACTGTCAACTTGTGTTCCCTTGACACAGCTATGTCAAAGGACACAAAGGTCTCAGGCTTCAAGAAGTGTGACTCGTGCTGTCAGAAGATGTCTCTGACAGACGGTCACACTTCTTGTGTTTACTGCCTGGGACCTCTGCACTTGCAGGACTCTTGTGCTATCTGTCATGCCTTCAGCCCAAGAGTCCTGCAGGAGCGCAGAAATAAGTTAATATTGAGGGGCTTATTAAAGCATGAGAGCTCCCCGACTAAGTCAGCTCCGGGGAAGCCCTCGAAACCTGTTAAGCCTTCGTCTGCAAGTCCCAAGCCGTCGGCTACTGGTTCAACTTCTTTAGTATCGAGATCGGCTCCGGCCAGAGCCGATCCTTCCATGCTAGAAGTCACAGTATCGGCTCCATCCGGCACCGATACTGCCAGATCTGGACACTCAGTGTCGGCTCCGTCCGGAGCCGACGTATCCTCGGTTCCTTCGGCTCCACCTATCTCTAAAAAGAGATCTCGATTCCCCTCATTGGAATCGATACGTTCAGCTCCGAGATCACCCTTGCTCTCGGAGCGGAGCCATCGAAGCCGTTCTTCTCGGTCGTCCAGGCTGTCTGATCACGACCTCGAGAGAGTGGTGAGTAGACTATTAAAGTCTCAGGCATTGGCCCAAATGCTCCATAGCCCGTCTCAACAGACGGTAGCTATTTCACATCCACCTAACATTCCTCCTTCGACTCTCTTACAGAGCTCGGAGCCGGAGCTCCTCGGAGCTGTGACTATTGTAGCTTCGGAGCCGATACCACCCCTTTCGGCTCCGTCGTCCTCTGCTCCAATTTCCTCCTTGAGGCCTTCATTGGAGGGATCCGGGCGTCTGGTCTCTCTCGTCGGCTCCGAGGGGGCGAGTGGCATCGGACCCTTGTCCGACCCCGTTCTCCCTCTCTGGGCTTCGGCGTTGGTGAGCTCAGCCCCGACATCTGCCTCAGAGCCTTCCCTCTCGGTGAGGCCTGGAGTTCCTATCTCTTCGGAGCGGGAACCTTCTGGTCTCTCTGATGGGGAGCCTTGAGTGATGAGGAGTGCACTAGCCCCTGGGCGTAGTCAACGGTCAGTTCCATCAGCTCCTCCCACTACAGTGCCTGCTGACGTCTCTTCCCACTCTCTTGCTCCCGGACCCAGAGATCCAACACCTCAGGTTTCCCAATTGGGAATATCTTCCTCTTCCGAGGCTTCTCCTGATCCGTCAGGTGAACCTCCGCGTAAGAGGACATGTAAGAGGAAACATCTAGACTCCCCCGAGTCTATTACATCTGATACTGACTTGGATGAGTCGGAGGGATCCCCAAGGTCCTCCTCTGAGGATGTCTCTTTCTCAGTCATCCTTGAACTCCTTAAGCAGAGGGGGAACTGGCCCTCCCTTAATCCTTCCGAGGACGAGTCAGTATACCTGGAGGCGTTCGGATCTCGACCCTCCACCTCCTGGGTGTCTCCGCCTTTCGACCCTCTTATGGATGTAGTGGCTCGGAAGGTGTGGAGGCCCCGGATTCGGTGGAACCTATTCCTAGGAGGCCTTCTAAATTCATTACGGCCCCACCAGATAGGCAATATTTGACAAAAGGTGTCCCGGTTGATGCCATGGTGGTGGCTGCAGCCACCAAGAAGGAACTAGCTGATCCTTCAGTACCTGTCCATCCTCCTAACAAGGATTCTAGGACTATGGTCAGGTACGGCAAGCGGATTTTTTCTTCAGCGACCTTTGCCATGCGATCGCTGAACTACTTGTGTCACTTCACCCGCCTTCAAAGAGATGTTCTTAAAGAGTTGGGAGAAGTTTTACAGGATCCGTCAGCTGCTGGGTCTCAGGATAAGATTAGCTCACAGCTAGGAATCCTTAACTCCATTGTTAACTCCTCCATGCGGCTCATTTCTTATGCAGCCGATGGAGCGAGTAGGGCCGCAGGCACAGGAGTGGCTTTAAGGCATCAGTCCTGGATGCGGCTTTGTAATTTTGCAGACCCCTTCAAGGCGTCCTTCACAAACTCCCCTTTTGATGGTTCGACCTTGTTCGGACCTCAAGTGAAAGACACTTTGACTAGATGCGAACAAGATGGCAAGACTCTTTCTGCCGTAGGAGTCCGTTTCTCCACCCCTTCAAGACCTTACCCAAAAGGTCAGAAGGGAGGGAAAATGTGGTTCTGCAAATCTCAAGGAGTCACGCCTGATACACGAGGTCAGTTTACCCCCAGAGGCAGAGGGGATAACAACAACAGACGCCGCCCTAGGGGCAGAGGGGGTCCGCAGAATCAGGGTAGCAGAGAGCCTCTTTCTGACAAACCCTTCCAGCATCCCTGAGATGTTGCCCGATACTCCACCTTCGGAGACAGTCGGGGGAAGATTATCGCTGTACTGGCTGGCCTGGCTTTCCCTTTCTCAAGACAAATGGGTACAGTCGATTATATCCGAGGGTTACAAAATTCCCTTTATTCAAACCCCAATTCAGCAAAAGGGAACCCTTCCAGACGTTCCACCCGGTCTAAAGGAACTAGCAGTACCAGAGATATCAAGACTGCTAGCAAAAAGAGCCATCCAGCCAGTCCCAGCAGACCAAATAGGATCCGGAATCTACTCAAGGTTCTTTTTAGTTCCAAAAAAGACAGAGGACTGGAGACCAATATTAGATCTGAGCAAACTAAACATGTTTGTAAAGAAAACAAGATTCCGGATGGTCACGCTTCAGTCCATTCTACCCTTTCTGGGCAAGGACAATTGGATGTGCTTGGTAGATCTTCAGGATGCGTACTATCACATAAAAATTCACAGGCGCTCCAGAACATTTCTCCGCTTTCGGCTGGGGACCAGTCACTTCCAATTCTGGGCCCTGCCCTTTGGACTCACTACAGCCCCCAGAGTGTTCACCAAATGTATGGCAGCGGTTACGGCTCACCTGAGACGTGAAGGATTCCAGGTGTTTCCATATCTAGATGACTGGCTCCTCACTGCCACCACCAGCATTCAACTTCTCCAGGCCAGAGATTACACTATTCACATTTGCAGAGGGTTAGGGATTTCTATAAATTTCGAAAAATCTGCCTTGTCGCCTTGTCAATCTATTACTTTTATAGACACAAAATTGGACACTGTACAACTTTCAGCAAAGTTAACAGACCAAAGGATCTTGGACATTCAAAGTCACGTCCAGGTGATTCTTCTCAGCTACAAAATTCAGGCCAGATTTGCTCTGAAGGTATTGGGTCTTATGGCGGCCGCCATAACACTTCTTCCCTTCGCCCGTTTTTACATGCGTCTTCTACAATGGATGCTATTCGCCCAATGGTCCTTTCAACAACTACCCATGCTTCACAGGATCATAATCACTCCTACTTGCAAAAGGCATCTGACCTGGTGGATATCGTCCCCTCAAGTCCATCAGGGCAGACCTTTTGTTCCTCCTGCCCCGGTCGCCACGGTTACATCGGACGCCTCCCTGATCGGGTGGGGGCATTATCAGGGCAGGATGGTCCATGGCACTTGGCAACCTTACGAATACCATCTGCACATAAATGTCCTAGAGATGAGAGCAGTGCTTTTAACGTTGCAAGCCCTCAACGACTCTCTTCCCCTGGGAACTATTGCAGTCCAAACGGACAATATGTCCGTAGTGTGGTATATCAACAAACAGGGCGGAACCAAGTCCTATCCACTGTGTCGAGAGGCTCTCAGACTTTGGCAATGGGCAATCTCTTCTCAGCGGTTTCTGATAGCAACGCATATCCCCGGGAAAAAGCGGACAGGTTGAGCAGAGCTATTTTCATGCCTCACGAGTGGTCTCTCAAACAATCAGTGACGGAAGAGATTTTTCAGGAGTGGGGCCTTCCTTGCTGCAACCTTTTTGCTACACCTCAAAACAGCAAATGCCCAGATTTCTTCTCTCTCTCTTCCCCCTTCCAGGCCATCCCCCCAGAGACGCTCTAACCCAAGATTGGCCCGTGGGACTTCTTTATGCCTTTCCCCCCTTTCCGCTGATACCTCAAGTAATTCAGAAAGCAACCGCCTTGAGAGCCAAGTTGATTCTCATTGCCCCTTATTGGCCTCGACAGATATGGTTTCCGTTCCTACATCGTTATCTCTTTGTACAGCCATGGCATCTGGACCCGGTTCCAGATCTTCTGACCCACCAGTCGGGGCAGCTGCACCAATCCATACCTTCTCTCAACCTCACTGCTTGGTTGCTCCACTTCCATCCTTAGCCAGGCTTCCTATGATTTCTAATCCCGTCCGGGATATCATAGTAGCTTCCCTAAAATCTTCTACCAGAAAGATTTACACTAGTAAATAGAAACGTTTCTCCTCCTGGGCAAAAGCTAGGAACATAGACCCCTATACTGCTCCGATTCATTCGGTCTTGGACTTCCTAGCTGAGATTTTTCATTCAGGATCCTCTTCCTCCACAGTAAAAGTTCAGCTGGCAGCCATTTCGAATTTTCATATAGGCCTTTTGGACCACAACATTATGTCACATAAACTTTGCAAGGCATTCCTTCGAGGTATCTTTTTACTTAAACCTCCGATTAGAGACCCCCCACCACAGTGGGATCTAAATTTAATTTTAACATCCTTCTCCCCCCTTTCGAACCTGCGGCTGCCTGTTCGTTGAAATTTCTTTCTTGGAAGACACTCTTTCTAGTCGCCATTACTTCTGTCAGGAGAGTATCTGAACTTCATGCTCTCTGCATTCGTCCTCCCTACTTAATCTTCCGCAAAGACAGGGTATCTCTAAGGTCTAATCCGTCTTTCTTACCCAAAGTGGCATCACAGACGAACCTAAATCAATCCATTGATCTTCCAGTGTTTTTCCCAAATTATTCTGATAGAGCGGAACAAAAATTACATTGTCTTGATGTTCACCGCCAGCCCAGATATTATCTAAACAAAACTAAACATTTTAGGAAATCTGATCAACTGTTTCTATCCTATGCAGAGAACAGGAAAGGCCTTCCAGTTTCCAAGGTGACTTTATCTAGATGGCTGTCTTCTGTGATTACTTACATTTATCAGCTCAGAGGCAAAGAGTTGATTTCTAGGCCAAAAGCCCATTCTACGAGAGCTCTAGCTACATCTACAGCTTTTCAGGCTAGACTTCCAATAGACACTATTTGTGCAGCAGCCACATGGGCCTCTCCTCAGAGAGAATTTTGGTTCCACCGTTCTCAAGAGTCTGTTCCATTGAGTCACCAGGATAGAGGTGCTAGGGACGCGGTCCCATCCAGCAAGAATGAAGGCGAGATTGACAACTTAACATTAAGAAGTTATGTACCTACCATAACGTTCCATGTTAGTTGTCTTCTCTCGCCTTCTTTCTTACATCCCGCCCTCCATCCCCCTAGCCTGGTCAGACCGAGAAGATTATGCCTCTTCTATTAAGAGGCTTTATCCTTTTTTCTAGCTAATCAGCTTCTAGTGTCACTAGATTAGGTTGATCCTTTTCAGAGGATTATGATGATTATGATTGTCATTTTTAGTATTGTTACTTTTCTTCCTCCTTTACAGTTGGAAGAATATATTCCTAATTTCCTTAGCTACTAAACGAGATCTGGGTAGTCTCCACCTTGCATCATGGGATATAGGGTTGCCTAGAGCTGGTAAAATTAGCTCTCGAGCTTAGCAAGTGCCGAGTCGGAGCCGAGGATCGGCTCCGAACCCATCCAGCAAGAAAGAAGGCGAGAGAAGACAACTAACATGGAACGTTATGGTAGGTACATAACTTCTTATTTTTTTCCCCCCTTAGAACTGGTTTAATTTAGAGAGTTCTCCCCTCCCCCCTTCCCTTAGGTAGTGTGTTTATTGGTAGGTAGCCGTTTAAGTTAGAGGCTTCCTAGTTAAAAAAAAAAAAAAAAAGTATTTGGTTGTCTTATACTATGTGTTGTTTTTTTTGTGGTAGTGTTCTATTATTAGTTGTTACTACTATCCGGCCTCTTGGCCAAATAGACTAGTGTTTTTCTTTGATAGACATGTCCAAAGAATCCAAAGTGTCGGGATTCAAGAAGTGTGACTCATGCTGTCAGAAAATGTCTCTGACAGATGGGCACACTTCTTGCATCTATTGTTTAAGCGCTGTGCACCTGCAGGACTCTTGCTCTATCTGCCATGCATTTAGCCCAAGAGTTCTGCAGGAGCGCAAGAATAAACTTATTTTGAGAGGACTGCTTAAGCCTCAGGACTAGCCTCACCGGCTAAAACTTTGCCAGTGAAGTCTCCTAAACCGGCCAAATCGTCGGCTCCCAGCTCAGAGCCATCATTGGCCCAAGGCTTGCCTTCCACTTCGGTTCTGGCCGGAACTGAGGAGACTGCTTCATCATCGGCTCCATTAGTCCCCTCGGAGCTGTCAAGGACTCAAAAAAGGCTGAGGTCCCCTTCATTAGAGTCCATTCATTCGGCTCCTCGGTCTCCCCGTCTGCAGAGTGACTGTAGTCACAGATCTTCACACTATTCTCAGTCCGCCAGGCTCTCAGACTATGATGTGGAGAGAGTGGTCAGCAGGTTATTGAAGTCACAGGCACTGGCCAAAATGTTGTCCAGCCCTCTGCAACAGATGTCGGCTCCGTCTGTTTCTATCGATGTTCCTTCTCCGACTCCATTGAGCTCGGAGCCGGAGTTTCTTGGGGTTCGAGTCGTGGAACTGTTGGCTCCGATAATGATCTCTCTTTCGGATCCGTCGTCAGCTCTGATCCCTTCGATGGTGCCTTCCATCGAGAGATCTAGGCGCCGAGACTCCCTTGTCGGCTCTGAGGGGGCGAGTGGCATCGGACCCTTGTCCGACCCCGCTCTTCCTCAGAGCGTCGGCGCAGGTGAGCTCGGCTCCTACATCGACCTCGGAGCCATCTCCCTCAGTGTGGAGAAGGATTCTGGTCTCCTCGGAGCCGCAGCCATCTCTTCATCATGGCAGGGATGCTTTCGATGTCATGAGGAGTGTGCTGGCCTTCGAGCCAGCTTCACCTTCGACCCCACTGGCTCCATCCCCCATAGTGCCTGCGTCGACCTCTGTCCCTCCTCCAGACCCCAAGCGTGGGGAACCAGTGCTCCAGGGCATCCCATTGGGTGTTTCCTCTTCCTCTGAGGCCTCCTCTGATCATTCAGAGGAGCCCCCTTGGAAGAAGAATTGCAAGAGGAAGCACATTGACTCCCCCGAGTCTGTCACTTAGGATACGGATTTGGATGAGTCGGAAGGGTTCCCGAGATCCCCCTCTGAAGATGTTTCCTTCTCGGACATCCTAGAAATACTTAAGCAGAGGGGGAACTGGAATACCCTAGCCCCTACTGAGGACGAATCTGTATTCCTGGACGCGTTCGGTTCCCGACCTTCCACCTCCTGGGTTTTTCCGCCCTTCGATCCACTAATGTCTGTGATGGCTCGAAGGGCTTGGTCAGCCCCGGATACAGTGGATCCAACCCCGAGGAGACCAGGCAAGTTTATTACTGCACCCCCTGACAAACAGTTCCTTACTAAGGGTGTTCCTGTGGATGCCATGGTGGTAGCAGCAGCCACTAAAAAGGAGTTAGCAGAAACTACTTCTTCTGTCCATCCTCCTAACATGGAGTCCAGGACCATGGACAGATATGGGAAGTGAATGTTTGCCTCAGCGACCTTTTCCATGAGGTCACTGAATTACTTATGCCATTTCACCAGGCTTCAGAGGGATCTCCTGAAAGAGCTCAGAGATACCCTGCAGGATCCATCAGCTGAAGGGGCTCAGGCTAAAATGGCCTCTCAGCTGGCAACCCTTAACTCAGTAGTCAACTCCTCCATGAGGCTCATTTCCTATGCAGCCGATGGGGCGAATAGAGCCGCAGGCACAGGCGTGGCACTTCTGAGACATGTGTGGATGCGGCTGTGTAATTTTGCAGAACCCTTCAGAGCGTCATTCACCAACACTCCCTTTGACGGTTCCTTTCTTTTTGGACCACAGGTGAAAGACACTCTTACTAGGTGTGAGCAGGAAGGCAGGACTCTCTCTGCCATGGGAATCCGTTTTTCCACTCCCTCTAGACCATACCCCAAGGGTCAGAAGAGTGGAAAGATGTGGTTTTGAAAATCACACACGTAGTGATTTTTCCTCCAGGGGCAGAGGAGGAAATAACAATAATAACAGACGCCGCCCTTGTGGCAGAGGGGGTCCGCAGAACCAGGGCAGTAAAAAATCCTTCTCTGACAAGCCCTTCCAACATCCCTGAGGGGTTGCTCGACTGTCCGTCTCTGGAGGCAGTCGGGGGAAGACTTTCATTGTACCCAAAAGCCTGGCTAAGCATAACACAAGACAAATGGGTACATTCAATAATATCCGGAGGTTACAGAATCCCGTTCGTTCAGCCCCTTTTACCGTCATGCAAGTCCCTCCCAGATGTTCCACCCAATCTGAGGGACCAAGCAGTCATAGAAGTTTCAAAACTGCTAGAAAAAAGAGTCATCCAGGAAGTCCCGGCAGACCAACACGGATCCGGAACTTACTCAAGGTTCTTTTTGGTACCAAAAAAGACAGAGACCTATTTTGGATCTCAGCAGACTGAACAAGTCTGTTCAAAGAACAAAGTTTTGGATGGTCACGCTACAGTCCATTCTACCCTTTCTGGGTCAGGACAGTTGGATGTGCTCTATAGATCTCCAGCATGCGTACTATCACATCAAAATGGACAGATGTTCCAGGAGGTTCCTTCGCTTCCGGCTGGGAGCCAGTCATAACCAGTTCAGAGCTCTGCCCTTTGGTCTCACCACAGCCCCCAGGGTGTTCACCAAATGTATGGCAGTGGTCACGGCTCACCTGAGGCGTCAAGGATTCCAGGTGTTTCCATATCTAGACGACTGGCTCTTTACTGCTACTACCAGGCATCAACTCCTTCAAGCGAGGGACTATACAGTCTCATTTTGCTCCCAGCTAGGCATTACCATAAATTTTGAAAAATCTGCCCTGTTGCCCTGTCAATTTATTACTTGTATAGGAGCAGACTTAGATACAAGGAGCATGTCCGCAAAGCTACCTTCGGACAGGGTGTCCACAATTTGCCAGCAAGTTCAAGTCCTCATGTAATGCAAAAGAGTACAAGTCAAGTACGTCCTTCAAACTCTAGGTTCTGTGGTGGCGGCAATTCTTCTGATACCCCTGGCCCGCTTTCACATGAGAATCCTGCAGTGGCTTCTTTTCACGCAGTGGTCCTTTAAACAGCTCCCCATGTCTCACATGATCATCATTACAGAAGCATGCAAAAGGCACCTTTCCTGGTGGATGGTCTCCCCACTAGTGATTCAGGGCAGACCCTTAATTCAGCCCCCTCCAGTTGCTACAGTGACCACGGACGCCTTCCTGATAGGCTGGGGGGGGGCATTATCAGGGAAGGGCAGTCCAGGGCACTTGGCAGGCTCACAAGTACCATTTGCATATAAACATCCTAGAAATGAGAGCCGTGCTCCTAGCGTTGCAAGCTCTTCAGGACTCTCTTCCTTCTGGGACCATTGCAATTTAAACGGGCAACATGTCAGTGGTGTGGTACATCAACAAGCAGGGTGGAATCAGGTCCTACACGCTCAGACTCTGGCAGTGGGCGATTTCCTCCCAACGATTTCTGATTGCGACGCACATCCCTGGGACGTCCAACGTCATAGCGGACAGGCTCAGCAGAGCTATTCTCATGCCTCACGAGTGGTCTCTGAATCAGGTAGTTGCGGATTTAATCTTCCGCAAATGGGGTCAGCCTTGCTGCGATCTTTTTGCCACCCCCTTCAACAGCAAATGCAGCAACTACTTCTCCCTTCTTCCGCTTCCTGGTCACTCTCCCAGAGACGCTCTAGTCCACAATTGGCCTCAGGGACTTCTTTATGCCTTCCCTCCATTTCCCCTGATACCAAAACTCATTCAGAAAGCTATGTCGTTGGGTTGCAAAATGATCCTCATTGCCCCCTACTGGCCTCGACAGATATGGTTCCCATTCCTGCACCATTACCTTCTCGAGCAGCCTTGGACTCTGGATCCATTTCCAGACCTACTGATTCATCAATCAGGCAGGCTGCATCAGTCCCTTCAAACGCTCCAGCTCACAGCTTGGTTGCTCCACTTCTGACCTTAGCCAGGCTTTCCAGTATTTCCCCGGCCGTACGCAACATTATTGTTTCTTCCCATAAATCTGCCACTAGATGGACTTATGCTTGTAAATGGAAACGTTTTTCTTGTTGGGCATATGATAGGAACATAGATCCCTTCACAACCCCTATCCACGAAATCTTGGAGTTCCTAACAGAACTCTTTCATTCGAGGTCTGCTTCTGCTACATTCAGGGTTCAATTAGCGGCCATTTCATATTTTCATGTCGGGTTTTCTAATGCAAACATTATGTATCATAAGCTATGTAAAGCGTTTCTAAGAGGGGCTACTCTCCTTAGACCCCCAGTGAGAGATCCCCCTCCTCCTTGGGACCTTAATTTGGTACTAACCTCATTAATTATGCCCTCTTTTGAACCGGCAGCTTCCTGCTCCATTAAGTTTCTGTCTTGGAAAACTCTCTCTCTGGTAGCTATTACTTCAGCCAGATGTGTCTCTGAACTTCAGGCACTATGCGTCTGTCCTCCATGCTTAGTATTTCATAAGGACAGGGTCGCTCTGAGGACTAATCCCTCTTTCCTTCCAAAGGTCTGCTCAGAAAATAATTTGAACCAGTCTATAGACCTACCTGTGTTTTTCCCTAACCACACCAACAAGGCAGAATACAAGTTACATTAATTGGATGTTCATAGTCAGTTGCATTTCTGCCTGCATAGGACGAAGGATATAAGGAAGTCTGACCAACTTTTCCTTTCCTATGCTCGGGGCAAACAGGGTCTCCCAGTTTCCAAAGTGACCTTATCCAGGTGGTTGTCTCATATCATTACCTTTATCTATCAACTAAGGAACAAAGACTTGCCAATCAAACCGAAGGGTCATTCTACCAGGGCCTTAGCCACCTCTGTAGCCTTCCAGTCTAGGTTGCCCACGGACTCTATCTGTGCCGCTGCTACATGGGCAAATCCTCATACCTTTATTTCTCATTACGAGTTGGATTTGGTTTCCAGAAGTAGAGCTGACTTTGGTTCCACTGTTCTGAAGAGTCTGTTCCAATGAGCCACCCAGGATTGTAGGTGCTGCGGACGCTGTCCCAACCAGCAAGAACGAGCACGAGATTGACAACTTAACATAAAGAAGTTAGGTACCTACCATAACGTTCCATGTTAGTTGTCTTCATCTCGCCTTCTTTCTTGCGTTCCCCCCCTCCTTCCCCTATTGGACAAAGAGGAGTTCAGTTTTCACTGGCTGAGTGTTCTCTGGTTTGTTTCCTTTACAGACTTAGACAGTCGGACAGGTATGTTTAACCATTTGTTTGGAGGGGTTTCTTCCTATAGCTCTGTCTGGGGTTAGCTATTTCAAACGAGATCTGGGTAGCTAGCACTAGGCATCATGGGATAAGGGGTAGCCTTGAGCCAGTAAACAGCTCTCGAGCTATTGAAGATGGCCAAGTCGGAGCCGAAGATCGGCTCCGATCCCAAAAAGCAAGAAAGAAGGCGAGATGAAGACAACTAACATGGAACGTTATGGTAGGTACATAACTTCTTTTTCTAATATGTCACATAGACTCTGTAAACTTAAGCCTTTCTCAAGGGTACTGTTCATTTGAGACCACCCATCAAAGCTCCAGCTATGCCATGGAATCTAAATTTTGTTCTTTTCCGAATAATCCTACCCCCTTTCGAACCAGCCTCATCTTGTGACTTGAAATATCTATCGTGGAAAACCATATTTTTAATAGCTATTCCTTCTGCTCAGAGGGTTTCAGAGTTACAGGCCTTGTCCATTAAACCCCCTTATTCGATTTTTCATAATGACATAGTCTCACTCAGAACGAATCCATCATTTTTACCTAAAGTTTGCTTAGAGACAAATCTCAGCCAATCTATTGAATTCCATGTAATTTTCCCTAAATACATTAATAAGTTGGAACATATGCTGCACAAGCTTGATGTTCATAGACAATTTCGATTCTATTTAGACAGGACCAAACATTTCAGGAAAACAGAACAGCTCTTTGTCTCCTTTTCAGAGTCTATAAAAGGTGCTCCAGTGGCGGTAAACCACTTTATCAAAATGGTTATCAGATTGTATTTCTTTCACTTACAGTTCAGTGAATACACAGTTCATAGAATACACCGTTACAACAGAAGATAAAGGCCCACTCTGCTAGAACGGTGTATCTACTTCCATCAACCTTTACTGCTAAATTACCATTAGATACTATTTGTGCAGCAGCTACATGGTGAAGGCTTCATACCTTCATCACTCATTACAAAGTAGATAGGGCTTCCTTTGGTTCCAGAAAAACATTCTCCTGTGAGCCAACCCGAGAAAGATGGTGCTTGGAACGCTACCCATCAGTAAGAATGAACGGCGAGATAGAACAATTTCACATAAAGAAGTTAAGTAGTCACCATAATGTTCCATGTGAGTTGTTCATCTCGCCTTCATTCTTACGTCCCACCCTCCAACCCCCATCCAGACTTCTTGAGGACCGAGAATTCAAGTATGTCATGGTTGTATTGTCTCTTATCTATATATTTTTTGTTTCTAATCTTGGTATATTAGGAGTGGCATATGATATATTAGCAGCAAACAAGATTTGAGGAAAGCACCAGAGCATCATGGGTAGGGAGTAGGCCTCGAACTGGTTGAAGATCTTGTCTTTTTGTATCCTCGGCTCCGACCCCATCAGTAAGAAAGAAGGCGAGATGAACAAATCACATGGAACGTTTTGGTGAGTACATAACTTCTTTTTTTCACTCATTTACACGGTCGACTTTTTCAACGGAGACATACAGGCTGTCGCACATGCTAATTTCAACTATTTGCATGTCGTGCAAGTCATTTCCAATATTTTGATAGTAAACCTTAAAAATATCTATGTAAACATTTCCAGGCAAAAATCCTAAATCTTCTAGATTTTGTTGCATATTTGAGAGAAATACATATATCCTCTCATTGTTTCTTTGTGAATTGCTTATCCAATCTTTCTTCCTAATCCTTTCTAACCTCTTCTGATTGATTCTTATTGTTATCATGCAGTATTTTTTATGCTCTACTAATTATTCCTTTTTTAATGGCAGCTTCTGTTCTAGATTCTATTAAAAACTGTACCAGTGCTAGTCTTTTGTTTAGGACCCCCTATTTGTTTCTCTTTGCCTATAATCTGTTATCAGTCCTTGACAGAGAAAGCAATCTCTTAACCTGCAGTCCAAATAAATTCTTACCATCTTCACATTCTATCATCTTTCACTCTCTAATTACTTGCTCACAATTCCTTGGTTCCTTTCCCAGTTTTCTCCAATAAATTCTGGTCCCATCTTGTCTATTTTCTGCATCCCTAATTACAGTTATCCCTCCTATCGGCAGAATTTCCTTTCTCCATTCCCATGTTGGTTTAGTTCTTAGAATACGTTCTGCTACGTTATGGATATAATATTCTGCATGATTATTGTTATTCTCCTTAAAGGCCTGCATCCAAAATCCCAGTCTGTCCTTGTTTCTTGAGCTTTCCCTGTGTTTCATCATCACCCCTTTCCACTTTGAATTATAGTTTTCTGCTTGTGCTATGTACAGGAATCTTAACTGTATAGGTCTGAAATACCCCTTCAAATTGGGTAACCCGAATCCTCCCTGTTCTACAAGAAGAATCAGCTTATCCTACTTGACTCTTGCTGTCTTCGCCTCCCAGATAAGTCCATCAGCTCTTTATTAATTGCTACCCACAACTTCTCCTCTGGTTGATAAAAATATGCCTGACCTGTGTATAAGACTAAAAGGACTAGTAACATTTTATTTGCTTGTATTTTATTGTCCATATTCATATAACAAGGCTTCCATTTTCTTAGTTTTTGTATTATCTTTTGTTTAATCTCTTCCTACATATCCTTAGCTGTCACACTAGAATAATTTTTAATCAATACTCCTAAATATTTCAATGTTAAGTTGTCAATCTCGCCTTCATTCTTGCTGGATGGGTTCGGAGCCGATCCTCGGCTCCGACTCGGCACTTGCTAAGCTCGAGAGTCACTTTTACCAGCTCGAGGCAGCCCCATATCCCATGATGCAAGGCGGTGATTACCCAGATCTCGTTTGCCGCTTCGCTCATAAGGTCACCTTTTTTGCCAGCTCCTGGTAAGTGAATTTAATTACTCTTTTCCAAGAGATTTAGCTATCCCAGTATCTAAATTTTTACTTATTTGTAGTTTGTTAGTACCTCGATTCACTTAGCCCTATTCCCGTTAGTTTTTCGTTCCCTTATCCATATTTTTTCTGTTATTCAGGCCTTAGGCCTTACCCTCCCAAACATTTCCTGTCAGGATTTGTGTTAGGTGTGTCTGTATTTTTTATTTCCCTGTACTCAATATAGTTAGTGTAATTTTGGACTGAGTGTGTGTGTGTGTTTATATTTAGAACTCAGTCATGTCTAAAGACACTAGGGTCTCAGGCTTTAAGAAGTGTGACTCATGCTGTCAGACAATGTCTCTGACAGACGGTCACACTTCTTGTATTTATTGCCTGGGACCCCTACACCTGCAGGACTCCTGTGCTATTTGTCACTCTTTCAGCCAGAGAGTCCTGCAGGAACGTAGAAATAAATTGATCCTAAGGGGTCTTCTCAAGCCTGAGAGCTCCCCGGCTAAGTCCGGCTCCGGGAAGCCCTCAAAGCCATCCAAGGCCCAGCCTTCAGTGTCCAAGTCTGTGGCCTTGGTTCCAACTCCACCGGAGTCAAGATCAACTCCATCCGGAGCCGATCCTTCCTGCTCGGAAAGTTTAGTATCGGTGCTGATCGGCACCGATACCCTGGCTTCGGCACCTGTATCGGCTCCGGCTGGAGCCGATACCCTAGCTTCGAAGCCTGTGTTGGCTCCGGCTGGAGCCGACACATCTCTAACCCAGCTCGGAGCCGACAAGCTGTCGGCTCCAACTGGAACCGAAGGTTCTTTGACTCCGATGGCTCCGTCGAGAAAGAGATCTAGATCTCCTTCACTGGAGTCTATCCACTTGGCTCCAGCCTCCCCTTTACTTTCGGAGCGGAGCCATCGGAGCCGATCCTCAAGGTCTTCCAGACTCTCAGACCATGACTTAGAGAGAGTGGTGAGTAGACTGCTAAAATCACAGGCACTGGCCCAGATGCTCCATAGCCCATCTCAGCAAACGACCGCTATTCCACACCCTCCAGAAATTCCTCCTTCGACTCGCTTTCAGAGCTCGGAGCCGGAGATTATTGGTACCGTGACTGTTGGTGCTTCGGAGCCGATACCACCCCTTTCGGCTCCATTGTCTTCGACTCCTATCTCCTCCTTGAGACCTTCCTTGGAGGGATCCGGTCATCGGGCTTCCCTAGTCGGTTCCGAGGGGGCGAGTGGCATCGGACCCTTGTCCGACCCCGTTCTCCCTCTCGGTGCTTTGGCCTTGGTGAGGTCGGCTCCGACATCTGCTTCGGAGCCTTCCTTTTCGGTGGGGCCGGGGATTCCTGTTTCTTTGGAGCGGGAGCTCGGTCCCCGGGAGGCCTTGAGTGATGAGGAGTGTGCTAGCCCCCGAGCTTAGTCAGCAGTCGGTTCCTTTAGCTCCTCCCTCTACGGTGCCTGTAGATGTCTCTTCCCACTCTCTTCCCCCTGGACCCAGAGATCCATCGCCCCAGGTTTCCCCATTGGGAAGAACTTCCTCTTCCGAGGTTTCTCCTGATCCTTCAGGGGAACCCCCGTGTAAGAGGACCTGCAAGAGGAAGCACTTAGACTCCCCTGAGTCTACGACATCAGATACTGACTTAGATGAGTCAGAGGGGTCCCCAAGATCCCCCTCTGAGGATGTCTCTTTTTCAGACATCCTTGAACTCCTGAAACAGAGGGGGAACTGGCCCTCCATTAATCCCTCCGAGAATGAGTCGGTATACCTGGAGGCTTTTGGATCTCGACCCTCCACCTCCTGGGTGTCTCCGCCTTTCGACCCCCTCATGGACGTGATAGCTCGAAAGGCGTGGGCATCTCCTGATTCTGTGAAACCAGTCCCCAGGAGGCCTTCTAAATTATCACGGCCCCCACTGAAAAGCAGTTTCTCACTAAAGGTGTCCCGGTTGATGCCATGGTGGTGGCGGCCGCCACCAAGAAGGAACTTGCAGATCCTTCCGTACCAGTCCATCCTCCTAACAAGGAGTTTAGGACCATGGACAGGTATGGTAAGCGGATGTTTTCCTCAGCGACCTTTGCTATGCGTTCGCTGAATTATTTATGTCACTTCAGCCGACTTCAAAGAGATATCCTCAAAGAATTGGGTGAGGTAGTACAGGATCCGTCAGCTGCTGGGGCTCAAGAGAAGATTGCCTCTCAGCTGGGAATCCTAAATTCCATAACTAACTCCTCCATGCGGCTCATTTCTTATGCAGCCGATGGGGCAAGTAGAGCCGCAGGCACAGGAGTGGCTCTCAGACGTCAGTCCTGGATGCGGCTTTGCAATTTTGCAGACCCCTTTAAGGCGTCCTTCACAAACTCTCCCTTTGATGGGACAACTTTGTTTGGACCTCAGGTGAAGGACACTTTGACCAGGTGCGAGCAAGACGGCAAGACTCTTTCTGCCGTAGGAGTCCGTTTCTCCACCCCTTCTAGACCTTACCCCAAAGGTCAGAAGAGAGGGAAAATGTGGTTCCGAAAATCACAGGGAGTCACGCCTGACGCACGTGGTCAGTTTACCCCCAGAGGCAGAGGGGGTAATAACAACAGACGCTGCCCTAGGGGCAGAGGGGGTCCACAGAACCAGGGCAGCAGAGAGCCTCTCTCTGACAAGCCCTTCCAGCATCCCTGAGGTGTTGCCCGACTGCCCACCCTTGGAGGCAGTCGGGGGGAGATTGTCGCTGTACCCAGAAGCCTGGCTTTCCCTCTGTCAAGACAAATGGGTACAGTCGATCATATCCGAGGGTTACAAAATACCTTTCGAGAAAAGCCCCTTACCTCAAAAAGGTTCCCTTCCAGACGTTCCACCCGGTCTAAGGGAAATTGCAAAGCTAGAGGTTTCAAAGCTTCTAGAGAAAAGGGCCATCCAGCCAGTTCCAACAGATCATTTAGAGTCCGGAATCTACTCAAGGTTCTTTTTGGTTCCCAAAAAGACGGGAGACTGGAGACCAATATTGGACCTCAGCAGGCTAAACAAGTCTGTCAAAAAGGCAAGATTTCGGATGGTCACACTTTCTGGGCAAAAACAACTGGATGTGCTCCATAGATCTTCAAGATGCGTACTATCACATAAAAATCCAGAGACGCTCCAGAAGGTTTCTCCGCTTTCGGCTGGGGACCAGTCATTTTCAATTCAGAGCCCTGCCCTTTGGTCTCACTAGAGCCCCCAGAGTGTTCACCAAATGCATGGCAGCGGTCATGGCTCACCTGAGACGTCAAGGATTCCAGGTGTTTCCGTACCTAGATGACTGGCTCCTCTCAGCCACCACCAGGCATCAACTTCTCCAAGCCAGAGATTATACTCTACATCTCTGCGGTCAGTTAGGAATTTCAGTCAACTTCAAAAAGTCTTCCTTATCGCCTTGCCAATCTATTACCTTTATAGGCGCAGATCTAGACACTACTCGGATGTCAGCAAACCTAACAAACCAAAGAATCCTAGATATCCAAAACCATGTTCGGATCATCCTATCCAGCAAAAAGGTACAAGCCAGGTTGGTCCTGAAAGTTCTAGGCCTTATGGCAGCTGCCATCACACTTCTTCCTCTGGCCCATTTTTACATGCGTCTCCTACAGTGGATGTTGTTTACCCAATGGTCCTTCCAGCAGTTACCCATGCGTCACAAGATTCTGGTGACACAGACCTGCAAAAGCCATCTGTCCTGGTGGACTTCTTCCCCCCTAGTCCATCAGGGCAGACCATTTGTCCCCCCAGCCCCGGTAGCCACGGTCACTTTGGATGCCTCCCTGATTGGGTGGGGGGGGGGCATTATCAGGGCAGGATGGTCCATGGCACGTGGCAACCGTTCGAATACCACCTGCATATAAATGTCCTAGAGATGAGAGCAGTGCTTTTAACGTTGCAAGCCCACAACGACTTTCTTCCCTTAGGAACTATTGCAGTTCACACGGACAACATGTCTGTGGTATGGTACATCAACAAGCAGGGCGGGACCAAGTCCTGTCCTTTGTGTCGAGAAGCTCTCAGACTTTGGCAATGGGCGATCTCCTCTCATCGGTTTCTGGTAGCAACGCATATCCCCGGGAAAACCAACATAATAGCGGACAGATTGAGCAGAGCTATACTCATGCCTCACGAGTGGTCTCTCAAACAATCTATAGTGGAGAAGATTTTTCAGGAGTGGGGCCGCCCATGCTGCGACCTTTTTGCTACACCCCAAAACAGCAAATGCCCAGACTTCTTCTCTCTCTTTCCACTTCCAGGCCATCCCCCCAGAGACGCTCTAACCCAGGATTGGCCCCGGGGACTTCTTTTTGCTTTCACCCCTTTTCCGTTAATACCTCAAGTACCCCAGAAAGCTACTGTCTTGAGAGCCAAACTGATTCTCATTGCCCCTTACTGGCCTCGACAAATTTGGTTCCCGTTCCTTCATCGCCATCTCTTGGTGCAGCCTTGGCATCTGGACCCAGTTCCAGATCTTCTGACCCACCAGTCGGGTCAACTGCACCGGTCCATTCGTTCCCTCAACCTCACCGCTTGGTTGCTCCACTTCCTTCCTTAGCCAGGCTTCCTTTGATCTCTAACCCCATTAGAGATATCATAGTAGCTTCTCTAAAGTCCTCTACCAGGAGGATTTACTCTAGCAAATGGAAATGTTTCTCCTTTTGGGCAAAGTCTAAGAACATAGACCCTTTTACTGCCCCTATTCAGTCAGTCTTGGACTTTCCAGCTGAAATTTTTCACTCCGGTTCTTCTTCTTCCACAGTTAAAGTCCAGTTGGCAGCAATCTCTAATTTCCATGTCGGATTTGCAGACCAGAACATTATGTCTCACAAACTTTATAAAGCCTTTCTCAGAGGGCTGTTCCTACTTAAGCCCCCTGTTAGGGATCCTCCACCACAGTGGGACCTAAATTTACTGCTGGCATCCTTGATACTTCCCCCTTTCGAACCAGCTACTACATGCTCATTAAAATTTCTTTCTTGGAAGACACTTTTTCTAGTTGCTATTACCTCGGCTAGGAGAGTGTCTGAACTTCATGCTCTCTGTGTTCGTCCCCCTTACTTGGTCTTCCACAAGGATAGAGTATCCTTAAGAACCAATCCATCCTTTTTGCCCAAGGTTACTTCTAAAACAAATTTAAACCAATCCATTGATCTTCCTGTATTTTTTCCTAATCATTCTAACAGGGCGGAACAAAGATTGCATTACCTAGATGTTCATCGCCAACTCAGATATTACTTGGACAGAACGAAGAAATTTAGGAAGTCTGATCAGCTTTTTCTTTCTTATGCTGAAAATAAGAAAGGTCTCCCTGTTTCTAAAGTGACCTTATCCAGATGGCTGTCTTCCACCATTTCTGACATTTATCAGCTTAGGGGCAAACAACTGATCTCAAAACCTAAAGCACATTTTACAAGAGGTCTAGCCACATCTACAGCTTTTCAGGCTAGACTACCCTTAGACACTATTTGTGCAGTAGCCACTTGGGCCACTCCTCATACTTTCATTTCTCATTACAAATTGGATTTGGCCTCCAGGGACAGGGCAAGTTTTGGTTCCACAGTTCTCAAGAGTCTGTTCCATTGAGCCACCCAGGATAGAGGTGCTAGGGACGCTGTCCCATCCAGCAAGAATGAAGGCGAGATTGACAACTTAACATTTAGAAGTTATGTACCTACCATAACGTTCCATGTTAGTTGTCTTCTCTCGCCTTCTTTCTTGCGTCCCTCCCTCCTGTCCCCCTAGCCTGGACAGACCTTGAACTTCCTTTTTCTCTGGAAGATTGTTCTTCCTTGGACACCAGTTAGCTCTGGACCTTAATCACCTGGGTTCCCCTTACAGCCTTCTCAGGTTAGTTGTTCTTCTTTCCTTTGTGGAAAGATTATGGGCAGTTTTTCCTCTAGATACCAAATGAGATCTGGGTAATCACCGCCTTGCATCATGGGATATGGAGCTGCCTCGAGCTGGTAAAAGTGACTCTCGAACTTAGCAAGTGCCGAGTCTGAGCTGAGGATCGGCTCCGAACCCATCCAGCAAGAAAGAAGGCGAGAGAAGACAACTAACATGGAACATTATGGTAGGTACATAACTTCTAATTTCATCATGTCTTCATAAATATGGCTATTCCTGCACCAGTTCACGTGTGAGTACATAATTAACCGATATTGCCTTTGTTTTAGCTTCATTAAATTTGTATCCCAAAAAGATCTGAAACTGCCTCAAAATGTTCCACAACACTGTAATGTCTTTTTCAGGTTTTGCCAGGTACAAAATAATATCATCTGCAAATAAAGCCAGCTTTTCTTGACTACCATACCAATGTCCTTGAACTTTTGAGTCCATTATTTTCTTTGCTAAGGTTCTAAATGTAATTCAGATAATAAAGGGGAAAGAGGACACCCCTGCCTGGTTCCTCCTGCTCAAGCAGAAATTATCAGAGAGGACCCCACCCACTTTAATTTTCATCTCCAATCCCTCATATATTCTCTTAATCAACCTTATTATTTTTTCAGGAAATGCAAATGCTTCCATTGTCCTGCTCATAAAGTCCCAGCTTACTCTGTCAAATGCTTTCTCTGCATGAAGACCCACTAACAACAATGGTATTTTCTTACATTCTGCTTCCCTCTGAATCATCAGTGCTCTGTTAATGTTGTCAAACGTTTGTCTCCCCTCCAAGGACCTCCTGGATCCTTATCCTTCCTGGTAGGGTAAGCTTTGTAAATCTAACCATATGCCACTGAAGCAGTGTGAATGATGAACATAGTACAGTTTAGTAAGTCCTGGTTACCTGTAACAGTAGATGTTTGAATGTCACACTCCCTGTGTGGCAGCACCCACTCACTACCCCCTTATTTTGTATGTAGTTCTATGATACCCAACCTTATTGTATTATTGGGTTACCTTTGGTTATTTGTGTTGGTGTTTTATGGCTACAGATTGGTTGGTTTCAGACCCTTCTTGGTCCTGGCCCTTGTTCGTCCATCCTAATTTGCACTAAAAGCCTGAATAACTGACTTTCTGTGACAGGGCTAGGTTTCTGCTGATGGGAGGGGCTTAACCAATCCCCCCAGTATAGGTATTTTTAAAGGCACAGAACATGTATGCCACTGAGGTAGTGTGAAATTTGAACATCTACTGTTACAGGTAAGTAAGACTTAAGTAGCTATACTTTCTCCCTTCTTATGGAATTCACCAGGGACAATTACCACTAGCTTCTTCAAAAATTGAATCTGCTCCTTTCTTACGAAATTCACTAGGGACAATTGCCACTAGCTTCTTCAAAAATTGAATCTACTCATACAAGGCAAGGGGAGTTTACATCCTAGTCTCAAGCAACTTCAACTGACTGCCTGGATCTTTCAGTTTTAATACCTTTTAGGCACTTTTTCATGAGGGCATGTAGCAGGTACTAAAGGAGGCAAGAAATCTTGCTACAAGGAAATCTTATGTTAACCAGTGCAGAAGATTTTGTAGATGGTGCCTCACAAATAAACAGGGCCCTGTCCAGGAGTATTACCTCGGGTTCTTAAACTGTGTGAGTTACTAGCCTATGGCCTGTTTACTCCTTTGGCAAGAGGTATTTATCAGTCATTTTATCGTCTGCTTCTGGATCCTGTTCTTCACTTCCACTCTCTCAAATTGTTTTGCAAAGAAGTTTTTCTGTTGCTATATAAGATCTGCTGTTGTTCTGGTTATAATTTTATTTTATTTTACATTTTTTGACCGTGAGTAGTCCGAATGAGCTAAAAATAGCCCTTTTTCAGCGGAGACCGGGGGGGGGGGTTGCAAAAAAATAACTTATACAATTACAATATAAACAATAACAGAAGCATGATACAAAAGGTTGACAGAGTCAGTTAATGAACATGTGTTCACAAATGTTAATAAGAAAACAATTTTATTACAAGTCCTCGTTAGAAATAAGGCATGTGGATGGGACATATTTGATACAGTATATTGATTGGGATCTTTTCTTTGTCACAAAATTTATTTCTGTCTACATCTGAACCAGCTATTTTGGCTGTTTTTGGTTCGTTTTTTTTTTTTTTTTTTTTTTTGCAGACTAACTGGTTTATTGCTCTGGCTTCTGCAAGAGAGTTTTTGAGATGCAGCCATTCTTAGTGGGCTCACCCTTTTGCTTTTCCATGCATTTAGGGTTATCTGTGAAGAGCATTCCCCATATATGCACTTAACACTTAGATGGCTAGATTCAAGGTACACTCACTCTCCCTCATTTCTTTCAGAATTTGAATGGCAGTGAGAATGGTTCCATACTCCCTAGTCATGCTTGTGCAACTCTAGTATTATCTTGTCAGCACTAAGTCTTTCCTAGTGTGGAGCAAGAAAAGGACAACCTGTGGTAATTCAGACAGTTCTAGTTGGGTGTTTTTTTACTATATCTTTTCTTGTTAGTCCCACAGTGAAAAATATTTTTCTGGCTGGATTAAGGCGCATTCTAATAGAGCCTTGTTTTCTTTGATGACATATTAGAAAGAGGTGGACTCCAGAAGCTTTCTAGAGGCAACTATATGGTCCTCTGTGCATACTTTTACAAAGCATTACATACTGAATTCCTTCTTTAGGTCCAGGACTGGCTTTGCTAGGGCCATTCTCCAGGGGCTTCTGGATCCCTATCTTTCCACCTCCCAGGTTAGCTAAGATTTGTTAAGCAACCCATGCAGCCAAAAGGCTACTGCAGCAGTGAGAATGATGTACATAGTACAATTGTGTAAGTTGCACTTACCATAACAAAAGATGGTCGAATTCCTCACTGCTGCAGTACTTGCATTCATCCACCTTCCTCCTATTTCTGCATGTAGTTAGTTGTTGGGACATAGTTATTTTTTGCTATTCTATCTTTTAGAGTATATGATGAGTATGCTGTTCTCTGTGTATGGACAAGAGTGTCTTGAACATTTCTTCACTCTAACTGCTGATTTCCCTCCTCTGGGCTGTCTGCAGTCAGAGTGAATGTGTGAAAGGGAGTCAGAGCTTTGTGAAGCTAGCCGGTTGTTGTTTACTGGGCAGGAAGCAACCCATATAGCCAAAAGGCTACTGCAGCAGTGAGGAATTTGAGCATCTACTTTTATGGCAAGTGTATTATTTTCTAATAGATAACTGTTGCAGTATCCTATCCTCCCTCCAGCCCCCTTCTCTTTCTTCCATTCTTTTTAGTGTGGCTGTTCCCACACTTTTGGATACAACTTACTGTTGGTTTGATTTCTAGCATGGTTATTTCAGGACTGTTGCCTCCCGTCCAGGCATGAAAGGCTGTGAATATGTTTATATCCTTATTGTCCTGTTATGGAACTCCTTTTTGAGATCCTAACAGTTGGAGCATGTGGAAGTCACCCTTTAGCTTTGATAAGCTGGCTGGTCCTCAGGGTTAGGATCCATAAAGTTTAGGCTGCTGCAACAGTGCTCTATCATAATACTTAGACCAGAATCAGACTCTTGGGGGGGGGCATGGCCAAGATGCCAGTCTGATAGCAGAAGAAATCCATAGCTCTGTTTAGATTTTAATATCCTGACAGGAAATATACTTCAATTTTTAGAAAAATCTAAGTAAAAGTATACTAAAAGTTAGATTAACATAGATTCTCTATTATTTTCTAAAAAATAATAGTAAGAATTTTTTAATTATTCCTGTCAAGAAGTTTTCTATTGGAGATCTCAAGATGAGCAACATGAAAAACCCACACCAGGAGAGTGCAGTGAAGAAAGAACTACATCTTTTTTTTGTCTGATGAAGTTTACTATTTCAGTAAATGAAAAGTGCTTCACGAATAATACGGCTTTCTGATTATTTCACTGCCAACATTTTTCTTCTTTTTAAAGAACTACATCTTATAATAAACATCCAAGAACTGTCACTAAAAATGGACAAATTCGAAAACAAAATGGATATCAAACAAGAATGCAGTAAACAACTGGAACTTCTAAATGGAATGGTAAAAAAAAAAAAAACAATCTGAACAGATTCTTGTCTTAGAGGAAACAGTAACTGACCTAGATACTAGAGTGACAGAAAATGAACATCGCAATGAATTTCTTCTGAAACAAAACACCAAGCTGATTGAGAAACTGGAAGACCTTGAAAGTAGATCAAGGAGGAATAACATAAGAATATATGTAATTCCTGAGAAAGAAGAGGGTGCTAATATGATTCAATTCCTCAATAAGTGGATTTCATCAGCACTAAACATGCCTGAATCCCTCTCTTTTGGAATTGAGAGGGCTCATCGGTCCCTGGCAAATCCAGTTTCATCTCTGAGTTCATCTAACCCCAAGTCTATATTAGTTAGATTTCTTTCCTCGCAAGACAAGGACTTAACTGAAATCAGCTTGGACTAATTCCCCTATTAAGATGGGTGAAAAAGTTATTTGTTTTGACAATGACTACACCTCTGCAGTCATATCCAGAAGAAAGGAGTGCGTGCCTCTAATTAAATCCTTGAAAAAAAGCCAATATTAAAGGTCAAATTCTTTTTCCTGCAAGAATAAAATCACCTTGCCAGAAGGAGTGATTCCCTACAAGAAGCAGTAGAATTTACCCAAAAGAAGAAAATACTGTCAGACATAGAAGAAATGTAATGATCATCCAAGAGTTTGAAGAGACAGGCAACAAAAAAATGGATGGTCTCTGAAGGAAGGAGCAAACAAAACTTAAGAAAGTAAAGGTCAAATTAATTAATTCATTCTAATTTTAAATGCTTTGTTTTATGAATCATAATACATTTGAGTCACTATGCTGTAAGGTAACGTGAACCATTTTTATTATTAACTTTCTCTTTTCCTTTCTATATCTACTTGTTCTAATTGCATATAGTACTAAGTATTTAAATAACATTCTCTCTCACTTCCTTCTTCCTATTCTTTTTGTTACAAATGTTCCTTTTCTCTCTTTTCCCCATTATAAATACTTTACATACTTTTCCCTTTTAAATAACTACAAATAATGCATGTCTTCTAATTTTTCAGAAATAGTATAATTTGACTTAATACCAAAGTGCATTTTTTTCTAGTGGGTCAGTGGTGGGGTAACAAGGTGTTTCTAACCAGATGTTTGAGACTCTTTGTTTAGATACATTTAAACATTAATATAGTACATTAATGGTGTTTTATAGATAGTTAAATATATATGTATATATATATATATATATATATATATATATATATATATATATATATATATATATATATATATACCAGGTTCCCTTTTTTTCTCTGGCCTGGTTAACTGGTGGGTAAATGATTGAAATGTTATGATTTCTGATTTGAGGCAGCTGCTGTTACTTCTAAATAGCTGATTTTTTATATGAAAGGGTTCATTTTTTCACTATGTTGTTGTGTGAGGAAACCGGTGGTCTGTGTAACTGTTCTCATTGTGGAGATTCATGGCATGCACTGACAAGGCAGCTTGAGTGTTTTTTTTTTTTTTTGCTTTCCGTAAACTCTAAAACCTTCAAGATCTGAATTTCCTGCTGAAAATGCCTTTTTTTCACTAGAGACAACTTCTGTTATGCATGAGCCTGTTTAGATACTTTTTAACAAGTTTATGAAGCTGCAGCTTGAGGAAACAGTGATGACATCATTTGACCTTTTGAACTTGTTAAATGGTTGTATTTAGAATTATTTTCGCTTGAAATTCTGTTATCCCTCTCTAGATACTAGATACTGTAGTAAAAAGTGTGTTTGGTAGTTTGGTGTCGTTATATGTGGAGGAGATGTTATTTTCTTGTGATTTGTAGTGTTAGATGTTATGAAATTCAATGTTATGGGTTTTAGATGTTCTGGTCTCAGTGTTATGAAATTAGATGTTATGGGTTTTAGATGTTTCAAAGTAGACCCATATATATATATATATATATATATATATATATATATATATATATATATATATATATACACACACTTTTTTCAACAGATCCTTACATGAAAAATGTTAGATGATGGACAAAATGGTTAAATTATCTGATGTTTCTTGAAAAGTCTTGCTTGGAAATAATGACACTCTTCTTAACCTTCAGCTTCTAATGTTTATACATGCTTTAATCTGGTGTGTATTTCTGGCATATCTACGTATTAGAGGTGCTATTATCATATGTGACATATTCATATAGCTTCAGATATATTGGACACTCATTCTTACGTATATTTGATGGATTCATATTTCTTTAGTTGCTTTCATAATGCTTTTCATTTTTGTTTTTATACTATATTCTAAGCAGAGATGGATAATTTGTGTTGTTTAGTATTGGAGAGGTGGTGGATGGATGGTTTAGTTAAGTTTTTAACTAAACCAGAAACTTTGTCTCATGTATGTGTATGTAGATAGTTTGGGGTTTTTGAAAGTAGTGCTTAATACACGTTATGCATCCATGATAAGTAGGTTTTTAGTAGATTTCAAGTCAACACGGAAGAAAGGTCTTTCAGTTAGTAATAACATACACATTATAGTCAATGGTTTATAAATGTTTATCATTAAATATTAATGGTTGAACAATAATCTCAAAAGAGCTGGTTTGCTTAAATATATCAAAATGCATAAAGTCCAGATCATCTTTTTACAGGAAATCCATCTATTAAAATAAGATCTACAAAAATACTCATTCAATGGCTATAACATTCTGGCTGATTCATGTTTTAAGACTAAGAGAAGGGGCACTCTTATTCTATGGAGAAATACTTATACTATGCCAAGAATTATAGATACAATTTCAGATAAAGATGGAATGCTAAGCATGGTTATTTTGGAAATCAATAGGAATATACATACTGGATACCAAGACTGAGTACTAAATATGTTGACAAATATCTGGACCTAATTACTTAAAATGCAATAGGGGAAATTATAGCAACAGGTGATTTTAACTGCCTATTTTCAGGCAATGATACATCTAAAAATGGTAAAATGACTTTACAAGCCAGATGAACCTTAGATGTACATGGTTTAAGAAAACATTATTCCTTATTCTATACTCACTATTCATATCAGTTTGGTACACAAACATTGATAAGGTCTTTGTATCAAGTATATACTCTAAAATAAGTGATGTATCTATAATGACTTGTCCACTTTCGGACCATAATGCTATAAATTTTACATTAACTACACATACAGATGTTAAGATTTCTACAGAGAATCCCTGCTTACATAACTAGGTTAAATGACTTTAGGGAATGGATAATGAAAGAAATAGACATGTTTATGGAAAAAATGACAGTGGTGAAGTGACTGATACTATACTATGAGACACCTTTAAAGTTTATATATATGGTAGAATAAAATCTTTGTACCTTAAAAAAAGGAGAGAGTGGGACAAAGAAGTTTTAGACTTACAAAAAAAATAGACAAGATAAAAATGGACGTAAAACCAAATAAAGTAGCACATAACGAAATTACTAAGATAAATCAAAAATACTTAGAAGTTCTGAATCATAAGGTTGCCATAAACCTGGAAAAATTGAAATTACAATCTTATGCTGTCCCCAAATATCTACATAAAATAGGGATAAGATCCAAAAAAATAAACAATCAGAATCTTATTAATGAGATTACATATAAAAGTGATAGTTCAGTCAAGAGTACATCTAACTTAATGAGGATATTGGAAGTGTTCAAAAACTACTATAAAGATATAAATAATAACACACCACTTTTTGAGGCAGATAATGTAATAAATACTTTTATTAAAGAAAATATAACTACTAAGGTGTCAATGCAACAAAATTGTGTCTTTCAGCTTTTCACGGTTAGGGGTCGCCACAGCGGAACTCCAGTCTGCTAATAATTGGCAGTAGATTTTTTTACGTACCGAGTTTGCCAGCCCTTCAACGAAGGTACGCCCATTCACGCATGTCTCCACACAAAAGACGCTCAAACTGAGAATCGAACGGCACAACGTCTTGCTATGAATCGACAACGCTACTGCAGCACCACCAACATATTAAATGAACAAATAACACTAACAGAAGTGAAAGAGCAAATAAAAATTTTAAAAGATAATAAACCTCCAGGACTGGATGGAATAATTCCTGAACTATATAAGATTTTTCCTGAATATATAATAAAGAAAATGATGAGTGGCTTTATTATAGTTAAGCAAAAATGTATAACACCTCCATCGTGGAAATACTCCGTTATCTCCCCATATTAAAACAAGTTAAGGACCCCCCCATATCTTGTGATTCATATAGGCCAATTTCGTTCCTAAACACTGATTATAAAATTGTCATGACAATATTAGCTAATAGGATAAAGAAAATATTACCTAATCTAATACATAATGATCACACAGGGTTCATTCTTCATAGAAAAGTGCAAGATAACATTATTAAATTACTATCATTAATAGACATAGCATGTAAAAACAAGTAACTATTATCAGTCTAGACATAGAAAAGGCTTTTGATTCTATTAGTTGGTCTTATCTACAAAGAATTCTGATTGGTTTTGAATTCTCCTCAGATTTTGTCAACTTATTAATGAAAATTTATAGTGGGGCACAAGCTTATGTGAAAATTAGATCATGTCTATCCTCACCACTAAAAATCCTCAAGGGAAGTAGACAGGATTGTCCTTTGTCACCATTATTGTTTGCTCTTTCAATTAAACCTTTTGCTACATATATCAAAAACAAGCAAAATAAAAATGGCTTTCAGATAAACACTATTGTTCTAAGATACAATTATTTGCTGATGATATGTTAACGTCGGGTGATATTGATGGTTCTTTGCATGTTTGCAAGAATTTCAGGGCTTAAATTTAATCATAATAAATCTAAAACATTACTAATTAACAAAAATCTCAACAAAAACCTGAGAGAGAATATCCTGTTTAATTGGGAGAATGATGTATTAGAATATTTGGGTAAAAGTATAAAGAGTTCATAGAAAGAGTCTGTTAAACTAAACTACAGTAATTTAATAACCACCATTACTGAACCAATCAAAAGATGGAATAAAATGTTCTTCGCAATGGAGGATAGGCTCTCTTTAAATAAAATGATAATTTACCTAAAATTTTGTTTTATATGCAGTCATTGATACTACCCACTCCCAAAAACTTATTAAAAAATTAGATTCCATGCTACTTAAATTTTTATGGTTCCCCTTAAAACCTAGGATTGCATATAAATGGCACATTAGAGTTTGGAACAGTAATGGGATAGCATTCCCTAGCTTAGATCTTTATTCCAAATCAGTAATAATTAATGTAATGTTACATTGGATCACACCTACCTATATATCTGGCTTGAAAACAGTACATGAGATTCATATAACTGATGTCAGAACTTTAGAAAATCAATTTAAGGAACAGTATGGAATAAGTAGAGTTCATTGGCTTTTACATAAATTTTGTTTATTTAATAAGTTTGATAATTTTTCTTATGGCATTAATCAAATATTTAATAACTTTAAAAATATAACTGATTGTAATTACAACATTAAACAATTTCTATTTCTTATGTTCCCTATAGCATACTCCCCTGATTGCCTAGATTCTTTCAACATCAATGTGATGCAAAAAATAAAGGAAAATAACTTGATATTCTGGCATCAGTTTATTAAAAATAAGAGTATTAAACCACTAGACTTTTTTTATGTAGTTTTGATAATAGTCAAGACAGTTGGTTGTTTATACACTCATTACGGCAGTTTATAGAAAACAAAATGAGAGTATCAATCAACCTAGAGACTGAATCTGTACGTAGGCGTAGTTTGATTCAGCTTTTTATTGGGTGTCTGAAAAGACAGATGATCAAACATTAAGTATCTCACCTATCTATAAGATACTAAGAGAAGACACACTAAAGTTTGACTCAGATTTTTGGAATTACTATGTAAAGATTAATGGAAAGCAAATATGTGATGAATTCAAAAAATTCTTATTGAATTCTAGGTATGGTACCTCTTATTCATTATATTGGAGATTGTATACATGAAAATTTATGAATAGGAGTTTCTACACTCCACATAAAATAAATCTTATACTCAAAAACAGTGAAAGTAAATGTTGGAAATGTGATGAATTGCTAGAGGCCAACTGGGTTCATATGTTCATTGAATGTAGAAATGTTGTTCAATACTGGAAAGACTTCAGACATTTTGTAAATGCTTTATGGTCTGATAACCGTCATATTTCTATCTCACTAATACTATTCAATGTTCCTATACCTAATGTAATACCTAAATCTCAGAATCATTTGCACTGGTCAATTCTTGAAGTTGCCAGAAAAGTTATTTTAAACTGGAAAAGTAAACAAGATTTGATGTTTAAAGATTTTATTAATTTAGCAAAAGTTGTTTGCAAAAAAAATGCAAACCATTTGTTATAGATCTCATAACATTACTCATAAAAAATAGCATGGCAAAAATTGGAAAACCTTTTGAACAATTACTGATAACTTCTCATGGATAAAATGACTGTTTATCGTGGATTAATGTAAATGTTGTAAATAGTTTTGTTATTGTTTTATTGTATTTATTATATGTACATTTCTGTATGTTTATAATGAAAAAATAAAAATGTTTTTTGAAAAAAAAGAATATTTACTGTAGTTCTAAGTGTTTTTTCACACAGCTGTATTTTACTTGTACAGCAGTTTACATTTGTAGATTGCACATTTTTTTCTATTTATAAGTTTGGTATGACATTTGGAATGCTTGGTGTATGACATCTGTAAAGTTATTTTAAGGCATATTATTTAAGCCTGCTGCTTTTTCATGTTTTAGCTTTGTTCTTTAACTTACAAAATTACTTTTTAAGGTAAGGATTGATTTTGCTGTTTCTCTGTAGAATGTAAAACTTTATATCTTGAGGGTCACTGTAGCACTAAATCACCACCTTATTTTTCTCTTCTTTATTGGTGTTAGATTTCCTTAGCTGTGCCCATGTCCCTCTGAAGGCCTGTGCTGTTTTTGTGCCATTGTTCCATGGGACCTTTATTAATGCTGGAAGCAGGTTTATAGCCAGCCTTGCCAGAATCCTCCTTCAGTTTTTGCTACAGTCAGTGCTGCGCTTCCTTTAACAGCGCTGGAATAATTTCATTATTGAAGTGGCTTGCACTGATTGATGTTTTATTTTTCTTCAGACATATTTAGTAAAAAAAATCGTCATGGGTGATCCTTTTTGGAATACTTACGTAACTATATTTACAACTAATCTTTTGTTAGTTTCATCTCCTTTATTTTTAAGAAGAATTGAGACCAGAGAGTTTAGTAAAAAAACAGGATAAAAAGGATACAGTGATGAAAATAAGGAAAAAACTAAATCTTCAAAGGAATAAGGAAAAGGCCTGAAAGAACATGCATTTCTAGCTCTATTTTTGTGGAAGGTACTAACATTCTAATGGCTGCCAAAACAGGATTATGAATATTTTAACAAAAGTACTAAAACTGTTGTCATTGAAGCCGAGTTTCTAGAAGGTCAGACTTCAGTAGCAGCTTTGCTATGAGTACTTTTGATTGTGCTCCTTGTGAACATATTAGAACCTGGGATCACGAAAACAGATGAGCTTAACTTTTAAACAATTTTAAGCAAGCTAGGCTTATCAAAATTACATCTAATTCAGCTTCTGCTTTAACATAACCTTCCTTTGATTGTAAGACCTTTGTGAGGAAGTATTTTACAGGAAACCATGCTGAAGCAGTGTAAATCTACATTGTTACTATCTTTTGACCACATTATTTTGTAGATATACTGTGGTGGTGGTGCTGTGGTAGCGTTGTCGCCTCACAGTTAGACGTTGCCCGTTCGATTCTCAGTTAGAACATCTTCTGTGTAGCGACATGCGTGAATGGGCGTTCCTTCGTTGAAGGTTGGTTGTGCGTTAGGCCCGGCAAGCCAGTACATAAAAATCTACTGCCAATCATTAGCGGACCGGAGTTCCGCTGTGGCGACCCCTAACCGGGAAAAGCCAAAAGACACAAACAAACAAACAAACATTCTGTAGATAGAATGCAGAGTTGTGAACCTTTGCAGATAAATATAAGGTTCAAGAAGGTTAAAACAAGAGGAAGAAAACTCCTTCCTCTAATGAAGAGGAAGATTTTGTATTATACAGATTCATGTTCCTACTAGTAAAGATTCTAATAAGGAGTATTTTTCCTCAGTCTTAAAGATTTTTACCAGAAGTTCTTTATTTTATGGGTGAACTTTTCAGCTGCCTTTTATGGAATTTATTACCTGACAAAATGTGGGCATGATAATGCTTCTAGATTCAAGAGTGAACAGTATTGCTACCTTACTACATTTTCAGGATGTTTTAAAGCAAATTGTTAGTGTTCAGGCATAGAGACACCTACCCTTAAAAAAGCTTAGAGAAAAATTAGTATTGGATATAAATGATTAATGCCATTGACCTAAGCCATATCTAGCTACTGTCTCTTCATCAACATTTAGTCAGACTAGGAAAGTTGCCCTCCCTTGCATGTTTATTTTTTTAAGTGGATCCTAGATCATTAAATTTAATGAAAAAGGTATACTGATGTAATACTGTAACTTTTAGGGCACTTAATTATTTGACTTCATATTGTTTCATATCTGATTTTATTTCAGAACATATTCAGGATGATTTGCAGTCTATTTCCGCCAGTTACAAACTGTGTTCCTGCTGTGAACAAAATGGGAGTTATAATGCTGTACATGTTTCTTAAGGGGCTACCCATGTCAGTGGTAGTTTGCAAATATTTCCTTGGCTTAGACAAGAATTGAACAGTGAGGGTGTCAAAAACTCCTTAATGCTCAAGTGATTCAGGAATCCCTGTAGGGTCAAGTAGCAGAAAGCAATTATTGTTAATTTAAGAAACAGAAGTGGAACCAAGTCTTCATTTAAGAGATGTGGTAATCATAGACTACAGGTAAAAAGAATAAATAGAATATTTTCTCAATAGGTTTGTCAACAAAAGCAAAAAGGTAAGTCAGTTATAGTTTATAGGCAACAGGATAATGCAAATGCAATGACTGCTGCCTCCCTTTCCCATTCCCTAATACCCCTAGTAGGCAATATTCAGAATCACTTTTCTGCATGGCAGGAGATAATTACCGAGAAATAGATTTTCCAAAGTGCTTGGCAGGGTTAAACAGTAAAATTTCTTCAGAAACCGCAAATACAGCATATTCCACAAATATACCCACATCAAGTGCAAGCCTGGATGTTAGTGGATTGGTTGCTAATAAAGAAAGTAATGTAAAAGCTGCCTTTCAATCAAGAGATTAAGGATTTTGCACCATACTGAGTCTAGTTCCAAAAAAGGACAAGATTTATCAGGGTCTGACTTCAGAATAACAGTAGACTAATCAACAGCATATAATAACCCACCTATCATTGGACAGAAAAGCTTAAAAGAAACTGAAAACCACAAAAAACAGCTGGAAATGTAACAGTATGTTGCATATGAGAGTACTAAGGGTAAAAAGACTAAAAGAAAGGAAAAGCCAAATGCAGCACAGAAGTGGTTTCAATCCACCACTTAGACCACATGTCACAGGGATCACAGGAATAGCAGCTGTTCAGCCTAATAGACAATATAGCAGGGCTCTCATTGGAAGAGGAAATTGACCTAATGTACAGCAAGGTTATTAAAGTAAGCAACATACTGGAGGATTATATAAAATCTAACAATAATAAAATGCAAGAAATGGAGGACTCTCTTAATTGACGCCAAGCATAAAATTATATGGCTTCCAAAGATGTCTTCAGAGTTGCAAGGGAAATGTGTGGAGTACAAGACCAAGTGAAAGGTAGAACTGCATGGAGTTTATAGAAGGTGTTATCAGTAAATGTTACCGGCAAATGATTTCTATGTAGAAAGAGTCCACACAATATATCTCCTTGTGGCAGTGGCCAAGAAAATACCTCAACCACTATTGGTTAAATTCCAGTCATATCAACAAGAGTTGGTCCCAACTAAGCTGTGGAAACTGGGTATTAGCCTCATCTACCTCTAACCTTGGCATATTTAATTCTTCCATAAGCATTTCCATTTGTGCCTTTTCCTGATTTCCATACTTCTCTGCTTTATACAAACTTCCTTGTTATAGGGTCCCTAAGCTTGGTGACAGCTCTTTCCACTTTATTGCCTGAGTTGTGGTGCTAAAAGTTTTTGTTCTCTAGAATTATCAAAAAACAGTTGCTTAACAGCAATCTTACCAAACTTGTGCATAGTATTGAGGTAATCCCTTATTTTCTGTTTAGCATTCTCCAGTTGCTCCTTTTCCTGTTCTGAGAGATTCACCCTATTTTGCAATACTTGAACATTTGTCACTCCCTCTAAATAATTCTTGTTACTTCTGGGTGGGGTGGTTGATGCTGATCTTGATACATATAGAAAATGAGAAGTATGAGAGGTTCATTATTGTCCAGAGAATATGGTGAGGAATATGAATGACAGTTTCACCAGTGTATTTGCTTCCTAAATCAACAATCCATTAAATTAGGCAAGTGCCAGGAGAAATAATAGCCTTCCATCAGAGTTAATAATAATTATGGGTTAATGAAACTTAACCAGTAATCAGAAAATAAGGCCTCCTAGGGAGGGAAGGTATCTAGAAAAATGCTTAATGAATTTTGGCTTTCAAGATGTAACTCATAGCTTTACACAATCAGAACACTACACATATTATGTGACCCAACACAATACTTGTTCCAGAATAGGCGGGGGGGGGGTATATAACCAAAGAACGTGCTCACTGGATTGTGAGATTTGAAACACACCCAATATGACTGTCAGTAATGCTCCAATACAAATACATATAAAAATAAAAGGTAAACCTCAAAGGTACTGAGCAAAACATTGGCACTTCCTGACTTACTTCACCAGAAAATATCTTTTTAAAAATTGGATGAAACGGGCGTGGACAGACAAAGTCACATAAACTGATCAAACAAATGGAGGGGATCAGAGATGGGATTACTATAAAAATTAATAAGGGTTCTAGTCGCTCAAAAAAATAAATAGACAAAGAGTAATATAAAATGCCTCCACTGCGGGAGGCAGTAACCAAACTAAAAGATAGAGATACAGGACCAATAGATAAGTGCCCAAATGGGTATCCCCCCATAAATAGCAAAAATGAAAAGTTGTATTCAGGAACACTTGCATAACTTAAATTAGTAGAAGACCAGAGTGCTACATTTCACCTAATTTGACAACAACCCTTGGAGTACAAAAATGTTGGCTCAAAAACAACAAAAACTGAATAGAATGATTACCAAATTAAAGGCATTGGGAGTGGTAGAAAGGAGCATGAACAGGTTAAGAAAAGAGACTAATATACTTTGCTATACCAAAGAAACCTTGAGGTAGAATTAAATTCACAGGAGATAGCCTATCTGTAAAAACTAGAATTGCCTAAGTTATTCTTAGGAGGGGAGGGATACAGTGGATATAAAAAGTGTACACACCCCTGTTAAAATGCTAGATTTTTGTGTTATAAAAAAATGAGACCACAATAAATCATTTCAAAAAATTTCCCACCTTTAATGTGACGTATAACCTGTACAATTCAATTGAAAAACAAATCTGTTGGGGGAAAATATAAAAAATAAAAAAAGTACAATAAGCTGGTTGCATAAGTGTGCACACCCTTAAACTAATAGTTTTCTGAAACACCTTTTGATTTAATTAACAACATTCAGTCTTCTTGGGTAGGAGTCTATCAGAATGGTACATCTTGACTTGGCAATATTTGCCCATTCTTTCTTGCAAAAGCGCTCCAAATCTGTCAGATTGTGAGGGCATCTCGTGCATAGCATCTTCAGGTCAGTGCACAGATTTTCATTTGGATTTAGGTCTGGGCTCTGTCTGGGCCATTCCAAAACTTTAATTTTCTTCTGGTGAAGCCATTCTTTTGTTAATTTGGATGTATGCTTGGGGTCATTGCTGTGTTGAAAGGTGAAATTCCTCTTTATCTTCAGCTTTCTAGCAGATGCCTGAAGGTTTTGGGCCAAAAGTGACTGTTTTTTGGAGCTGTTCGTAATTCCCTCCACCTTGACTAAAGCCCCAGATGTTCATCGTGTTTCACTGTTGCAGTCATGACTGTAGGGTTCTCCCCTGCCGGCAGGCAGCCCTCGGTCGGCCAGAATCCCAAAGTCTGGGTCCGGCGTCGGCTGTTCAACCCTGCTCCCTGACGTCAGAGCGCCGGGAGTATAAAGCTGACAGCCGACGCCATCTTCTCCAGTCTTTCTTGCCATGTGGTGATAGCAGTTCACAAGTGCCGGTCGGTTGACTCCTGACGAATATTTCTACGTACTTTGGTCCGAAGACTTTCTTCTCCACTCAAAGCTAAGTACCCCGTTGGGGAAACTTTTTTCTTGCTCCACTCCGATGTCAGAAAAAGTTAATAATTGTATTTCATGTGGGAAGCAAATACCTCATAAGGATTTTCATTCTTACTGTATTCCTTGCTTGGGCCCTGACCATGATGTAGCTAGTTGTCGGTTTTGTGCTAGATTCAATCAACGTACAATTAAGCGAAGGTACGATTTTGCTTTTCATTACTTCGGTAGACGCTTTAACTACAAAATGTCATCGGATACGCTTCCATCAACCGGAGTTCACAAGTGTCGCAAGGATAAAGACAGGCCTCCGAGGTCCAAATCTGATGATAGTGCACATGTGGAGCCAGCTTCAGGTTCGGCCGTCGTCAGTGAGGCGCTTTTGCAGCCCCTGTCGTCGGCCATTTCAGAACCGACGGCCGAAATGGACTCTCATGAGGAGCCAACCAGGCCTTTAAATATCTCTGTTGCAGGACCTTCGGACAACGCTCCTTCGGATGGGTCCGGAGCCGCTGTGCAGGTACCGGCTTCCGAAGGGGTTTTCAGGCCTACTCAGCTTCAAGTAAAGGCAAAGCCAAAGACAAAGGCAAAGACTCCTCCTAAATCAAAGACTTCAACACAGGCCTCTTCTGAACCGGCTCCCAAGTCACAGAAACAGTTACTCAAGATGGCGGAGGATTTACTTACAATGATTAGGGGTTCTCATCCCCCTCCAGACAAAAGGCCAAGGCAGGATGTTTATTATGATTCCTCTGATCAGGCTTCTGTTTCCTCAGTTTCTTCTTCTGATCAGGAATATTCTTTTCCTCCTTATGAGGATTCTGATGCGGAAGAATCCATTCTTTCAGCTTCTCCTCCTGAGGATTTTTCTTTTGGGGAAACTCTGCATGAAATGAGGGAACATTTTCACTGGGAGGGACAGGAGTATTCAGAATCCAAGAAAAGACTGAGGGATTTTCTTCTTCTTCCCCAACATAGGCCCTGGCTATTCCTCCTGTTTTGGATATTGTGGATGATGCCTTTTCGGAGGCTAATTTAACCCCTGATTCTTTTCCTCCTGCTCCTGTTAAGCCTGATAGGTACTACAGGGTTCCTGACTCCCATCAGTTTTTATACAAGAATCCTACTGCTGACCCTGAAACCATTTCTCAGGGTCCTAAGGGTGTTAAGGCCGCTACTGCCAAAAATCCTATTCCTACTGAAAAGGATTCTCGAGCCTTGGAAAGATGGGGCAAAAAGGTGTACACTTCTGCTACTTTTTCCATTGGGGCTTTGAACTGTCAGTTTCATATGCTTAAATATCAGCAATTTCTCTTGTCTGTCTTAAAACAGAAATTTACTTCTATTTCTGCCTGTGCAGAGGATAAGGAATTACATGACTTATTGCATGCCACTGAACAGGTTGGGAAGCACTGTGGATTTGATGCCTTGGAGGCTTCTTGTAGGGTGCGGCCTCTGGCACAGTCATTAGAAGACATGCATGGCTAAAGGAACAGAATTTACCTGAACAAGTTAAGGCTAAATTATTGGATGCTCCTGTTCAGCATAATGTTTTGTTTGGATTTAAAGTTGAAGAGGTGATTAAAAAGATGGAGGATAAGGCGAAATCCATGCAAACAGTTAAAGATTTCTTACAAGTACAGCCTCCTAGATTTAGCAGGAATTGGCCATCAAAAAACTGGTCCATTCCCTCTTCAGACAGGCCTCAAAGGGGTAGATATAGACGCTCCAGAGGGAGGCCTCAAACACAAGCTGCTTATAGACCAAGGCAATGGTCTGCTTCTACCCCTAGGGTAGGAGAGGACAGGCCACAGTCTCAAAGGAAACAAACTCAATGACTCCCTCTGTTGGGCTGCAGGAACGTCTTGCCAGGAAGCCCCTCTCGGAGGAAACTCTCTCTTTTTTACCAAAATTGGACTCAAATAACCCAGGACAAATGGGTTTTGGATGTGATTTTAAGAGGTTACAAATTCCATTTTCATACTTTGCCAAGGCCAAGCGGATGGCCAGACCTTCCAAAACATCAATGGATGGAGGCCTTAAACCAGGAGGAGGCTCTTTTGGCTATGAATGCCATAGAACTGGTACCTCTTTCAGAGATGGGAAAAGGGTTTTACTCAAGGCTCTTTCTAGTCCCAAGAAAGCAAAATTCATGGAGACCCATTCTGGATCTGTCGGTCTTGAACACTTTTCTAGAGATTCCAAAATTCAAGATGCTTACTCTACAGCAGTTACTTCCAATGCTGTCCAAAGATGCATGGATGGTGACTTTGGATTTAAAGGAGGCATATTTACACATTCCCATCAGGCAGGATCGCAGAAAATAACTCAGGTTCAAGGCCGGATCGAGGCACTTTCAATTCTCTTCGCTGCCCTTTGGATTGTCTACTGCGCCCAGGGTCTTCACCAAATGCCTGGCTCCAGTAGTAGCTTACTGCAGACTCAAGGGAATTCAAATTTACCCTTAGCTGGACGATTGTCTAATTCAGGCGGACAGCAAGGATGTCTTACTCCAGCATCTAGACTTTGTACAAAACCTCCTCAAATTCCTGGGATTCTCTATAAACATAAAAAAGTCAAATTTAACACCATCACAACAGATAACTTTTCTGGGTGCTCTTCTAAACACTACAACCCAGATGGCATTTCTGACATCCGAAAAACAATTACAGCTGGCTTCAACTTTCAAAGCCGTGGAAACTCTAACCCATCTATCTGCAAGGAAATTCCTGCAGGCTTTGGGTTACATGGCCTCCTGCATCCTTCTCATACCATATGCAAGACTACACATGAGGAAAATACAGTGGTACCTAAAAAGTGTATGGTCTCAGCATTACCACAGTTTGGACATACTGATTCCTGTCCTTCCTTGCCTTCAAAAGGAATTTCTATGGTGGTCCAGGGCATGTGCTCTAAACAAAGGGAAGCCCTTCCGTCTACCTCCTGCCTCTCAGATTCTAACCACGGACGCCTCGGATTATGCTTGGGGAGCCCATTTTCAGGGCAATTGTCTGCAGGGCCTTTGGACAAAGGATCAGAAGCACCTGCATATCAACTTAAAAGAAATGTTAGCCATTCAGAAAGCTCTATTGGCCTTCAGGAATCTCATACAACCAGGACAACTACTAATACGGACAGACAACACCACAGTTATGTGGTACATAAACAAGCAAGGGGGTTCTCATTCCTACCCCCTTTGCAGACTAGCCATGGATTTATGGAACACAGCTCTAGTTTGCAATTTGGATCTTCAAGCTCAGTTTCTACCAGGGAAACAAAACTTACTGGCAGACATTTTGAGCAGGAACCTTTCGGATCCACACGAGTGGATGCTGGACACCAAAATATTCAGGATGCTAACAGCAGTATGGGGATGTCCTCAAATAGATCTGTTTGCATCTCATCTAAATCATCAGCTACAGAATTTTTGCACCAGGATATTCCACAGAGAGGCTTGGAAAGTGGATGCCCTGTCATTCAGTTGGAGGAACCTCTCGGGATATGCCTTTCCACCTCTACCTTTTCTTCCACGAGTTTTATTGAAAATAAAACAGGACAAACCCAAGATGATAATCTTGTTGGCTCCGTATTGGCCTCGGCAGTTTTGGTATCCAACTCTAATAAACCTATGCCTGGAGCCCCCTTGGATTTTACCTCAGTCTCCGAACTTTCTGTCCCAACATCAGGGTCAGGTTCTACACTCTCATGTCAGAACTCTCAGCCTGATGGCCTGGTTAATCCAGGGCCTTTGATTTCTTCTTTCCTACCCAAGCAGGTTATGGATGTCATTTTAGAAGCCAGACGTCCTAGCACTAGGAAATCTTATGCAGGAAAATGGAAAAGATTTTGTTCCTGGATGCAGGCTCAGGATTCTGATCCTCTTCTTCCAAACATTACTTTAATTCTACTCTACTTGACGGATCTCTTACATAAGGGTCTCTCTTTCTCTTACGTTAAGATCCATGCTTCTGCTATTTCTGCTTATTATAATTCAGACCCTCCCATCTTTTCCCACCAGCTCATGAGACAGTTCCTCAGAGGAGCTAAGAACTTAAGACCTCCTAGATCTCCTCCTATTCCTGCTTGGGATCTCAATTATGTTTTGGAAAAACTAACCTTGCCTCCTTTTGAGCCTGCCGCTTCTGCTGACATCAAGTTTTTATCTTGGAAGACAGCTATCCTGTTGGCACTAACCTCTGCCAGGAGAGTTTCAGAGTTTCAAGCTCTTATGGCGGTGGAACCTTATATTATTTTCCATCAAGACAGGGTATCTTTGAGGACTAATCCTACCTTCATGCCTAAGGTGGTTTCCAAAGTGGCTTTAAATCAAACTATCCACTTGCCAACATTTTTCCCCACTCCTCAAAATAAAGGGGAAAGGATCTTACATTCCTTGGATGTACATCGACAGTTACGTTTTTACCTGAACAAAACCAAGGACATCAGAAAATCAGAACAATTGTTTGTTTCTTGAAAGTTCACAATGTAAATCCATTTCTAAACAAACCATTTCTAAATGGATTGCTAATGGAATCAGATTTTGTTATTCACACTATGGAAAGTAAATCCCAGGGAGCATTCGGACTCATTCCACCAGAGCTGCTGCCACTTCTGCAGCCTTCCTCAGGGGAGTTCCTACCAAGGACATTTTGGAAGCTGCAACTTGGAGTTCAGTGCATACTTTCTCTAAGCACTACAATTT
Organism: Protopterus annectens; assembly: GCF_019279795.1. Classification (NCBI taxonomy): domain Eukaryota; kingdom Metazoa; phylum Chordata; order Ceratodontiformes; family Protopteridae; genus Protopterus; species Protopterus annectens. The sequence goes on along the minus strand of NC_056746.1, from coordinate 259,928,446 downwards.
GCCTCTCTACTCTAAGCCTAGGGCAGGCTTTGCCTCTGTAGTCTTGCAGGGTCTTTTAGCCGCCCCTCCTTCTTTATGACCACCTCCCTTTCTTTCAGCTTTTGGATTCTACCCTACAGTCATGACTGCAACAGTGAAACACGACGAACATAGTACAGTTGTGTACACTTACCATAAATGTAGATGTTCGAGTGTCTTCACTGTTGCAGTCTGGGTTTCCCTCCCTCCTGTCCCCTCTTTATTTTCTTTTTGTGTGGTTCCCTTTTTCACCATTCTTCTGAGGTGTATTTGCAAAGGTTTTGGGACCTTTTTCATTTTGGGACTCCTGACATCTGGGGCAAGAAAAACTGGAGAAGATGGCGTCGGCTGTTAGCTTTATACTCCCGGCGCTCTGACGTCAGGGAGCAGGGTTGAACAGCCGACGCCGGACCCAGACTTTGGGATTCTGGCCGACCGAGGGCTGCCTGCCGGCAGGGGAGAACCCTACAGTCATGACTGCAACAGTGAAGACACTTGAACATCTACATTTATGGTAGGTGTACACAACTGTACTTTCCAGCTGAAGAAAAGCAACCCCAAAGCATGATACTGCCACCACCATGCTTCACCATGGGGATGGTGGTCTTTTGATGATGTGAAGTGTTGGTTTTGCTCCAAACGTACCTTTTGGAATTGTGGCCAAAAAGTTCAACCTTGGTCTCATCAGACCCTAACACAGTTTCCCACATGCTTTTGGGAGACTTGATGTGTTATTTTGCATATTTTAGCCGGGCCTGGATGTTTTTCTGTGTAAGAAAAGGCTTCCGTCTTGCAACTCTACCCCACAGTCCAGACATATGGAGAATACGGGAGATTGTTGTCACATGTAGTACACAACCAGTACTTGGCAGAAATTCCTGCAGCTCCTTCAGTGTTGCTGTATGTCTATTGGCAGCCTCCCTGACCAGTTTTTGTTTTGTCTTTTCATCAATTTTGAAGCGACGTCCAGTTCTTTGCAACGTCAGTGTTGTCCCATATTTTTTCCACTTTTTGATGACTGTCTTCAGTGTGTTCCATGGTATACCAATACTGTGGAAGTTTTTTTTGTACGCTTCTGATACCTTTCAACAATGAGATCCCTTTGATGCTTTGTAAGCTCTCTGAAAACCAGGGCATGTGAAGTTCTATCTTGCCATTCATTCTTACAGATGGGTTCGGAGATGATACTTGGCTCCGAGTCGGCCTACTACAAAGCTCAAGGTCTTCAGACAGCTCGAGGCCAAGTCCCTACCCCATGATGCACCTTGAGTTACCCCAGATCTAGTTTGCCGCTGCAACAGATCGGAGGTTTCCTAGCACAGCTCGGGCCAGTATTTCTTATTTTTCTTGATTTACTATTTTCTCTGTAATATATTGATAGTTTTAACTTTAAAACTTTAAAATATTAATAGCTTGTTAGATTGTTAGCCTTTTCTAACTTTTTCTTATACTCCCTTTGGCCTTTGTTTTTTATAGGCCTTTATTATTCCCTTTCCTTTCTTTGGTGTGCCTTCATAAAAATATTAAGATAGATTATATAGTTTTGTAGTGTTTCATAAGCTTCTTTAAATGTTAGATATTGTGTGAGAGTGTGTTATATAGTTAGCTCACATTTATTCATATATAGCCCATTTGTTATTTTAAGGGCTAATTCCTGTAGTTTAAGCTAAAATTTGTGTGTGTGTGTGCATTCTTCTTTGATATTACAGTCTGTTGGTGTACAGTTAGATATTTTTGGTACTGCAGGATTTAACATGGCTGACCAAGAAAAAGACAAACATCCCAAGTCTGGGTTTAAAAAATGTCCAAAGTGTGGACAAAAGATTTCAGTGACAGATAGTCATGTAAATTGTGTCTATTGTCTCGGAGTCTTGCACTTACAAGAGACCTGATCCATTTGCCATTCCTACTACATGAAAGGAAAAGAAAACTGATTGATAGAGGACCTCTAAAATCTTCTTTTCAGGAAGCTTTGAGTGACCAGAATAAATCTAGCCAGTCTTCCAAGTCCTCTAAGGCTTCTTCATCTGATTTGTCAAAATCCAAGAAACCATCAATGCCTGCTTCAGAGCCGAGCGTCCTGTCTTTTCGGAGGCGGTCCCCAGTCCTGGAACCAGTTTCCGAAGTACTGAAATCTCCTATCCTCCAGTCAGTACCACCTTCCATACATTCATCTCTGTCCTCGATTAGCCTATCCGATTTGCATGTGGATCGTGTGGTGCAGAAGCTGCTACAGGCACCGGTGTTTGTTAATTTTTTATTGGCTCCGACTCAAGTGGTTTCGGAACCGAAAACTGTTATTCCATCGACTTTTTTTCCTCCTTCAAGCCATACCGGTCCATCGGAGCTGGAGGAGTTGGACCTCATGATTGTGGAGCCTTCAGAGCCAATGCCTGCTCCATTGCCATCGGTTCCATTTACTCAGACTTCCTCGGCGCCCATCAAGGAGTCTAGGAGCCGACACTCACCGGTCTGTTCTGGGGAGGATAGTCGGACTGACCTGTTGGTTCTGACTTTGCCTCTCGGGGCTTAGGCTCGGATGGGTGCGGCTCCTACCTCTGGATCAGAGCCCACTGTTCCTGTGAAGAGGGGATCAGTTGTTTCTTCGGATCCAGTGTTTCCTTCTCATCAAAGCAGAGGTGCCTTTGAGGCCATGAGGAGAGTAATGTCCCCCAGGACATCCACAACTTAAGGACTAACGACTTCCTCCCCAAAAGCGCCTGTGTCCACTTCTGCCTCACAGATCCCTTTGAAGTGTAGAGACCCTGAGCCTCAGGAAGCCCCACTGGGTGGCCCCTGCTTTTCCGAGACCTCACTCATAAACATAGACATTGGTAACCTCAAAACTCTGGATCCCACCCAGTTCAGGTTTGGCAGATCATTCCTCCTGAACCTGATCGACTTCTTTGAGGCAGTCAACAAAGCCGTGGATGAGGGTAAGGTGGTTCACACAGCCTATCTTGACCTCGCCAAGGCTTTCAACACCATCCCCCATTCTGGAATTATAGCTAAACTCACTAAACTAGGTATAAATCCCTACGTCACAAGATGTGTTGCCAACTGGCTCACTGATAGAACCCACACTGTAAAGGTGGCAGACTCCAAATCTGACCTCAAAGCAGTGACTAGCAGAGTATCACAGGGTTCCGTCCTGGGACCTCTCCTGTTTGGTATCTACTTCTCTGAAGTACAGGCTAACACAGAAGGCCTCTGGCTAATGAAGTTCGCAGATGACTGCAAACTAGGAGCCATAGTCAAGTCCCCAAATGATGTGGACGTCCTACAGAAGGGCCTCACTGAGACAGATGCCTGGTGTCAGAGCCATGGCCTCAAGCTCGATGCCAAAAAGTGCAGTGTCATCCCCTATGGTAAAAACTCTACCCATGAACTACCACATAGGCAGCAATCTACTTAACACCGAATGCATGATAAGATACCTTGGGACCCAGGTGGACAGTAGTCTCTCCTTTAATAGTCACATCGCCACAGTAGTCAGGAAGTCCTTCTACATGGCACACCTCATCATAAAAGGGTTCTCATCCAGGAAAAAGAGGTCATTGTTCCCCTCTACTCGTCACTCATTAGACCCATTATAGAGTACAACGCCTCTTTTGGAATGTACTTCACAAGACATCTGCAGCAGCTGGAAAGGCCACAGAAGTACCTCACAAAGAGGATTACTGGCCTCAAACAAATGCCCTACACTGACCGCCTCAAAAAACTCCAGCTTTACTCCATAGCATATCGCCTACTCCGAGGTGATCTCTGCCTAACATATAAAGCTATGTCTAACCCAGAGCTGTTGGACATGCTACACCTAAAGAAATCCCAATCCCTCCGAGCTACATGCTCTAGGGACCTAAATCTTGTCACCACAATAAACAGGACACGCTGGAGGGATAGATTCCTGTCCCAGAGACTTCCTATACTCTGGAACAAGCTACCCATCTATATCAAGCAAAGTTCTTCATTAGCACTCTTCAAGAAAAATCTTGATTAGTGGATGGGAAATAGGAAATACACCCCGGGGACCACTTCTGTGTCTCTGCTGGACAGTGGCACAGGAAAATAACTTTCTTGGGTGGCGTAAGCTATGGAACCTTGCTGGCTAGGCTTACGTAGACCCTTGGGCCGATAGCCTAGTACCTACCTATGAACCAGAATTTCCCACTGATGAAATTCCCAGTAAGAGAATTTGCAAGAGAAAGCATCTAGACTCTCCCCGCAGAAGTCTCTCACATCTGACACCGACTTAGATGAATCAGAAGGGTCCCCACTGTCCCCCTCTGAAGATATCTCATTTGCAGATATATTAGAAATCCTTAAGCAGATGGGTGGCTGGAAGTCTACCAACCCTACTGAGGATGAGACGGTCCTCCTGAAGGCTTTCGGGTCTCAACCCTCCACCTCTTGGGTGTCTCTGCCCTTCGATCAGCTCATGGAGCTGGTCTTACGAAGGGCGTGGGAGTCTCTGGACACCATGGAGCCTGTCCCTAGGAGACCCAATAAATTTAATATGAAGTTGTTCAATCTCGCCGTACATTCTTACACACTGGTCGGCTCTGAGTCGGCCGCTTTCACTAGCTGAAGATCTCAAGAGTAGCTAAAGGCCTGGTCCTTATCCCATGATGCTCTATGTCCTACCCCAGATCTAGTTTGCCGCTGCAACAGATTGGAGGTTGCTGGAGAGCTTGGGCCAGTATTGTGGAAATTTTTCTACTTTATTGTACCCTTATAGCTAAGTTTTTGGCAGTTTTTTGTTTAGTGTGTTTTGTTGGGCTAGTTAGCCTTGGTTTAGCTCAGTTTTTTGTTGTACTTGACAAGACTTTTGTCCTTTTAAGAGCGGTTGCTCTTAGGCCTTTGGCTGTGCCTTAGTTGTTAATAAGTTCCTTATCCAGCTTATTAGCATGTTATATAGATCTTAAAAAGTTAAGATTTATAGTTAGCTGTTCGCTAGTTTATGCATATATTTAGCGTGTTAGATAGCCTTTATAAAGTTAGAATTTATACTTAGCTTTACTGTGTTTCTACAGTTGTTATAGAGTTTGCGGTGTGTGTGTGTGTGTGTGTGTGTGTGTGTGTGTGTGTGTGTGTGTGTGTGCTGTAGTTATTAGAGTGAAATAATTGTTCTGATTGGTGCATACTGTTGTTTTTTTTCTTGTGAATATGGCTGATCAAAAAGAAAAGCAGAAGTCAGGCTTTAAAAAGTGCCCAAAATGCGGGCAGAAAAAGTCGATTACTGACTCCCATGTAAATTGTGTTTCTTGCTTGGGGCCAGTTCACCTTCAGGAGGATTTGCTCTATCTGCCATTCTTTCAGTAGCCGGGTTTTGCTTGAACGGAGAAGAAAGCTGGCTGGTGAATAGAGGCTTACTGAAGCCAGATTTTCAGGAGTCTTTGGAAAAGGCTGACCAGACTTCCAAGTCATCGAAGGGGTCGAAGTCCTCTAAAGCTTCCTCGGAGCCCAAGTCATCGGCTCCGAGCCTTTCTGTGAAGGTGCGGTCGCCGGCTGCACAGTCTTCAGAGCTGTGCACCGAGCCAGAGTTTCGAGCCGGTCTGCGAGACCTTAAGGTCTCCCATTCTTCAATCGGTGGCTTCTTCGGTTCCTTCGACTCGTTCTTCGAGAACCCTCTCCAATGTGGATGTGGACCGGGTGGTGCAGAGGCTTCTCGAGAACCCAGCACTGGCCAAATTATTATCAGCTTCGACCCAACTGGTTTCAGAGCCTAAGACCACTGCACCTGCTGTGACTACTCTGCCGAGCCGGGCCTTCGGAGCCGGGGGATATGACGATTGTGAAGCCTTCGGAGCCGAGGCCTGTTCCAGTACTATCGGCTCCGTCAACCCTGACTTCTTTGGTGCTGTTTGAAGAGTCTAGGAGCCGACACTCTTTGGTCGACTCCAGGGAGGGGGGTCGAACTGATGCGTTGGTTCCGACCCTCCCTCTTGGAGCGTCAGCGTGGATGAGCTTGACTCCTTCCTCTGGGTCGGAGCCCACTGTCTCTGCACCGGGGAGGTTGCCATCTTCTTCGGAACTGGCGACTTCCTCGGGTCAGATCAGTGGAGCCTTCGATGATATCAGGAGGGTTATGTCATCCAAGACACACACTACATCAGGGCCCTCATCCTCCTCCCCTAAAGTGCCGCTTTCTGCCTCTACATCGCAGGTCCCCATGAAGCGCCGAGACTCAGACCCTCCAGTAACCCCATTTGGGTGACCCATGTTCTACTGAGTCCTCACCACAAGCCCACACTGATGAGGTTCCCAGGAAGAAACTTTGTAAGAGGAGGCATTAAGAGTCCCCGCAGGAGTCTCTGACATCAGACACTGACTTAGAGGAGTCAGAAGGGTCCCCACAGTCCCCCTTGGAAGATATCTCCTTTGCTGATATCCTGGAGGTCCTTAAACAGGCAGTCCATTAGCCCTACTGAGGATAAGTTGGTGCTCCTGAAGGCCTTTGGGTCTCAACCTTCCACCTCCTGGGTGACTTCACCCTTAGACGAACTAATGGAATTGGTTTCTCAAAGGGCATGGGAGTGTCCTGATATTATGGAACCTGTCCCTCGGAGGCCCAACAAGTTTTATCACCTTCCCCCAAGATAAGATGTTCTTCACTAAGGGAGTTCCGGTTGATGCCATGGTGGTGGCGGCGGCCACCAAGAAAGAGATGTCTGAAACCTATTCCACCCCTAATAGACCATAATCCAAAGGGCAGAAAGGTGGAAAAAAAATGTGGTTCCAGAAGTCTCAAGGAGCTTTCCAGAACACATGCAGTGAACCCCCCTCCAGGGGCAGATGAGGGGATAATAATGGAAGATGCTGCCCCAGTGGCAGAGGGGGTACGCAAAGCCAGGGCGACAGGGATCAGTTCTTTGGTAAGCCCTACCAGCTCTCCTGAAAGGAGGCCCGACTGTCCTACTCTGGAGGCAGTCAGGGGACGCTTGTCTTTGTATCCGGACACCTGGCTAGGAATTACAAAAGATTCTTGGGTACAAAGCATTGTTACCAGAGGTTACATCATCCCATTCTTAGAAACTCCACCTGTTCGAAAGAAAATCCCAGATGTTCCACCCAGTCTCAGGGATCAAGCAGCCATAGAAATCCAGAGGCTGCAGGAAAAAAAAGAGTCATTCAGACAGTCCCAGCAGACCAGATAGGATCTGAAACTTACTCCAGATTCTTTTTAGTTCCAAAGAAGACAGGGGACTGGAGGCCCATCTTGGACCTCAGCAGACTCAACACATTCGTAAAGAAGAAGTTCCGGATGGTCACGCTTCATTCGATCCTCCCGTTCCTTGGAATGGGCAATTGGATATGCTCTATAGATCTCAAGGATGCATACTATCTTATCAAAATGGCCAGACCATCCAGAGATAATTTGTATTTCTGGCTGGGAGCGTCACTACCAATTCTGAGCACTGCCCTTTGGCCTCACAACAGCCCCAAGAGTGTTTACCAAATGCATGGCAGTGGTCACAGCTCACCTGAGGCATCTAGGATTCTGAGTGTTTCCATATCTGGACGACTGGTTCCTTACCACTGCCTCCAGGCATCAACTAATTCTGTCCAGGGATCACACTCTCAATCTCTGCTCTCAGGCATAACTATAAATTTCGACAAGTCTGCGTTGTCGCCATCGCAGTGTATCTTTTTTATCGGAGCAGAATTAGACACCACCATCACCACGGTAAAATTGCCTCTGGACAGAATAGCCACTCTTCGAAACCAGGTATCAGACATTTTTCAGAGAAAAAAGGTACCAGCCTCTCAAGTATTGAAACTACTAGGTACCATGGCAGCTATGCTTATAGCAGTTCCTCTGGGGTGTATGCACATGAGGATTCTTCAATGGTTACTCTTCACCCAGTGGTCTTACCAACAACTTCCAGATTCATTCTTAATAATGATTACAGACTCTTGCAAGAAGGCTCTTTGCTGGTGGTTGACAAGCCACCAGGTTACAGTAGGTCGACCATTTGTTTCTCCCCCGCCGTCAGCCACGGTGACCACGGACGCTTTTCTGATAGGGTGGGGAGGCTTTTTCATGGAAGAACAGCCCAAGGCACCTGGTCGGAAACTGAATCACAGTTGCACATCAGTGTTCTGGAGCTGAGAGCGGTGCTTTTGGCATTGCAGCATTTCCGCGACTCTCTTCCTCTGGGGACGATTGCGATACAGACAGATATGTCTGTGGTCTGCTACATCAACAAGCAAGGGGAACCAAGTCTTACCCTCTGTGTCGAGAGGCCTTGAGAATTTGGCAGTGGGTGGTATCCACTGGGCGCTTTCTGATAGCAATGCATATCCCAGGGAAATCCAACATGATCATGGACAGACTGAGCAGAGCCATTCTGTTACCGCACAAGTGGTCTCTCAAAGACGAGGTTCCGGAGATGATTTTCTGCAGACGGGGCCAGCTTTGCTGCAACCTGTTTGCATCCCCTGTGAATGCCAAATGCAGAATCTCCCACCAGGGGACAGCCCAGGGGACACGCTTATACACGATTGGCCCCTGGGACTGTTATATGCTTTTCCACCAACTCCCCTGATTCCGAAATTCTTACAGAAAGCCAAAGCCCTAGGAAGGACTGTAATCTTAATAGCCCCTTTTTGGCCTCGACAGATTTGGTTTCCCTTACTTCGACTCTATCAGTTGGAGGAACCTTGGATTCTGGACCCAGTTACAGATCTGCTGACACATTTGTCAGGGGCCCTCCATCCCTCATTTCGTTCCTTCAGACTGACAGCTTGGCTGCTCCAATTCCCAACCTAGCCAGGTCACACAACTTTTCTTCAGAGGTGCAGCATATTCTTGTATCTTCACATAAAGCTTCCACTAGAAAGTTGTATGTCAGCAAATGGAAGTGATTTGCTTTTTGAGCCTCCCAGAATAACATTGATCCTTACGTTGCCCCGATTGCTAGTATTCTGGAATTCCTATCTAAGCTTTTTAATGAAGGTGCTACAGCTGCCACTATAAGAGTTCAATTGGCTGCAATTTTGAATTTTCACCTCGGAGCTGAAGGTTCTAATTTAATGTCTCACACATTATGTAGGGCCTTCTTAAAGGGTACCATTCATCTAAGGCCGCCTGTTAGACAACCTTTTACTCCCTGTAATCTAAATTTTGTGCTGTCATGGATTATTCTTCCTCCCTTTGAGCCTGCATCATCCTGCCATTTAAAGTTCCTCTCTTGGAAAACTATTTTCGTGTTAGCCATTACCTCAGCACATAGAGTGTCCGAGCTTCAAGCCCTATCTATCAAACCCCCTTATTGGTGTTTCACCCCGACAGAGTATCACTGAGGACTAATCCTTCATTCCTTCCAAAGGTGTGTTCCGAGACTAACCTGAATCAAACTATCGAACTTTCCAGCCTTTTTCAGTAACCATTCTAATAAGTTGGAATACATGTTGCATAAACTTGATGTTCACAGACAATTGAGATTCTATTTGGACAGAACAAAGGAATTTAAGAAATCTGAACAACTCTTTGTCATGTTGACACTAAGAAAGGGCTACCAGTCTCTAAAGTTACCCTTTCCAAATGGTTAACTTACTTCATTAAATTAGAGCATGGCGTGAAAGTGCATTCCACTAGGGCTGTTTCCACTTCTTCTGCTTATGCGGCTCGATTGCCTTTGGACACTATATGTGCAGCTGCCACTTGGTGTAAGCTGCATACCTTTGTCACTCATTACAAAATGGACAGGGCCTCCAGGGACAGGGTTTCCTTTGGTTCCACTGTCCTCAGGAATATACTTCCGTGAGCCACCCAGGATTAGGGTGCTTGGGATGCTACCCATGTGTAAGAATGAATGGTGAAATTGAACTTCACATAAAGAAGTTATGTTCTTACCAAGACGTCCCATGTGAGTTGTTCATCTCGCCTTCATTCTTACATTCCCACCCGCCTTCCCCCTCCAGGTTTTCGAAGAACGGGTAGACTTGTGGTCTGGTGGGTCTTGTTCTGTGACTTCTTACTCCGGTTGGAGTATATGTTATGTGTTATGTCTGTTACATGCTGGAATCAGCAAACTAGATCTGAGGTAGGACAGAGAGCATCATGGGAAAGGGACCTGGCCTCGAGCTACTCTGAGATCTTCAGCTAGTGAAAGCGGCCGACTTGGAGCCGATGGATTGGCTACAAACCCATGTGTAAGAATGAAGGCGAGATGAGCAACTCACATGGAACATTATGGTAAGAATATAACTTCTTTTTTCTGCCCCTCAGGATAAATCTTTTCTCACTAAGGGAGTGCCTGTTGATGCCATGGTGGTGGCGGCAGCCAACAAAAAGGAGATGTCAGAAACTTCTTCCTCTATCCATCCTCTTAACAGCGACTCTAGGATCATGGATAGATACGGGAAGCACATGTATAGTTCAGCGACTTTTGCCATGCATTCACTGAACTATCTTACACACTTCAAAAGACTTCAAAAAGACCTCCTAAAAGAGCTTGGAGATTCTCTTCAGGGTACGGTAGCTGAAGGAGCTTCAGACAAAGTTGCCTCCCAGCTTGCTGCCCTTAATTTCATAGTGAACTCGTCCATCATCTCATATGCAGTTGATGGAATGAGTAGGGCAGCGGGTACAGGAATTGCTGTCAGGAGACACTCCTGGATGCGCTTATGTTCCTTTACAGAGCCCGTTAAGTCATCCTTTGTCAACACCCCTTTTGATGGCTCGTCCTTTTTCGGGCCTAAAGTTAAGGAAACTTTGACCAGGTGTGAGCAGGAAGAAAAGACTCTGTCTGCCATCGGAGTCTGTTTTTCCACCCCCTGCTAGACCCTACCCCATGGGTCAAAAGGGAGGAAAGATGTGATTCCGAAAAGCCCAAGGAGCCTTTCTGGACACACGTGGTGAACCCCCCTCCAGAGGCAGAGGAGGGGGCAATAATGGAAGATGCTGCCCTCGTGGCAGAGAGGGTCCGCAAAACCAGGGCGACAGAGACCAGTTCTTTGGGAAGCCCTATCAGCGCTCCTGAAAGGAGGCCTGACTGTCCTACTCTGGGGGCAGTCGGGGGTCACTTATCTTTGTATCCAGACGCCTGGCTCAAAATAACAAATGACAACTGGGTACAAAGTATAGTTTCCAGAGGATATTTTATTCCCTTCGCCATCCCCCCCCTCCATTGATAGTTTCCAGAGGATATTTTATTCCCTTCGCCATCCCCCCTCCATTGACAACAAAAATCCCGGACGTTCCACCCAGTTACAGGAACAAGCAACAGTAGAGGTCCAAACGTTGCTAAGAAAAAGAATCATCCAGTCAGTCCCAGCAGTCCAGTCTGGAACTTACTCAAGATTATTTTTAGTTCCAAAAAAGACAGGGGACTGGAGACCTATTTTTGGACCTCAGCAGACTTAACAGATCTGTCAAGAAAGTGAAGTTCCGGATGGTCATGCTTCAGTCGATACTTCCCTTCTTAGGAAAAGACAATTGGATGTGCTCGATAGATCTCCAGGATGCATACTGCCACATAAAAATGGCCAGACCATCCAGGGATCATCTGCGTTTCCGGCTGGGAGCCAACCATTACCAGTTTCGAGCCTTGCTATTTGGTCTCACTACAGCCCCCAGAGTGTTCACCAAATGTATGGCAGTGGTTACGGCTCACCTGAGGCGTTTGGGATTCCAGGTGTTTCCGTACTTGGACGATTGGCTCCTCACCGCCACCACCAGGTATCAGCTAATACAAGCCAGGGACACTACTCTTACTCTTTGCAATCAACTGGGCATTACCATAAATTCAGAAAAATCTGTCTTGTCGCTATTGCAACATACCGTTTTTATCAGAGCAGAAATGGATACCACCACCACCACTTTAAAACTTCCATCAGAAAGGACATTACTACTTCATCAGCAAATCAAGAACATCATATCCAGAGACAAGGTTCCAGCATCAGAAGTGCTAAAGCTGTTAGGGATGATGGCAGCTGCTATAATAGCGATTCCTTTGGGTCACATACACATGCAGATTCTACAATGGCTGCTGTTCACGCAATGGTCTTATCAAGAGCTCCCAATGTCTCACCTCATTATTGTAACAAACACATGCAAAAAGGATCTTCGGTGGTGGTTAACCTCTCTTCAGGTAACGATAGGTCGTCCTTTTATCCTACCCTCACTGTCGGCCACAGTGACCACGGACGCTTCCCTGATCAGGTGGGGGGGGGGCAATTTCAGGGAAGGACAGCCCAAGGCACATAACCAAACAAGAGACACATCTGCATATCAATGTCCTGGAGCTGAGAGCAATACTTTTGGCATTGCAGTACTTTCAGGACTCTCTCCCTCTGGGGACAATTGCGATTCAGACCGACAACATGTCAGTGGTCTGGTACTTGAACAAACAAAGAGAAACCAGGTCCTATCCCTTTTGTCGAGAGGCCCTAAGAGTATGACAGTGGGCTACATCCATCCAGCACTTTCTGATAGCAACGCACATCCCGGGGAAATCCAACGTGATTACAGGCAAACTGAGCAGGGCAATTTTGTTGTCTCATGAGTGGTCCTTCAAAAAAGAGATAGGATAGCGGAGAGAATATTCCGCAGATGGGGCCAGCCTTACTGCAGTCTTTTTGCCTCCCATATCAACACAAAATGCAGAAGCAACTTTGCCCTGATTCCCCCTCCGGGAGATTCCCCAAGGGACACACTCGTACACGATTGGCCTCCGGGTCTCCACTATGCCTTCCCACCAATTCCCCTGATATCCAAAGTACTACAGAAAGCAAAAGCCTTGGGAAGGACCATCATTCTAATAGCCCCTCATTGATCTCGTCATATTTGGTTTCCCTTCCTTCGTCTTCATCTGTTGAAAGAGCTTTGGATTCTGGACCCAGTTCCAAACCTTCTGACGCATTCGTCTGAGGCTCTTCATCCCTCCCTTCAGTCCCTAAAATTGACAGCTTGGCTGCTCCAATTCCCAACATAACCAGGTTCCATAACCTCTCAAACAAAACGCAGCATATTTTAATATCTTCTCATAAATCCTCTACTAGGAAGTTGTACCTTAGCAAATGGAGGAGATTTTCTCTATGGGCTTCTCAGAATAACATTGATCCCTACCAAGCCCCCATTTCCTCTATATTAGAATTTTTGACTATCCTTTTCAACAAAGGAGCGGCAGCAACTACAATTCGGGTACAGCTTTCCCCCAGCTCTAATTTTCATCTTGGTAGTGAGGGATTTAACATAATGTCACACAAGCTGTCCAAAGCCTTTCTCAAAGGGACCTTTCACCTCAGACCACCAGTGAAATCCCCTTATACCCCACGGAACCTAAATTGTATGCGTTCACGCCTTATTCTTCCACCTTTCGAGCCAGCTTCCTCATGTGATTTTAAATTTTTGTCGTGGGAGACTATCTTTTTAGTAGCCATCACGTCTGCCTGAAGAGTATCGGAACTACAGGCCTTGTCCATAAAACCTCCGTATTTGTTTTTTCACGCTGACAAGAGTTTCACTGAGAATAAATCCTTCATTCTTACCTAAAGCTTGTACTGACGTTAACCTTAACCAAATTATAGATTTACCAGTGTTTTTCCCCAAACACACCAATGACTTAGAGTATATGCTGCACAAGCTTGATGTTCACAGACAGCTCAGATTCTACCTGGATAGAACCAAAGACTTCAGAAGATTAGAACTCCTTCTCAGATTCTAGGAAATGTATGCCAGTGGCAAAAGCAACACTATCTAAATGGTTATCTGATTGCATCACTTTCACTTACTCAGCTGCCAATTTACCCCTACAACACAAAATTAAGGCTCCTTCTACCAGAGCAGTGTCCACATCCTCTACTTTTTCTGATAGACTTCCTATAGACAATATGTGTACAGCAGCCACTTGGTCAAAACCTCATACCTTTATCCACTCATTACAAAGTTGTTAGGGCCTCCAGGGACAGGGCCTCCTTTGGTTCTGCTGTTCTGAAAAACATACTCCCGTGAGCCACCTGAGAAAGATGGTGCTTGGGTCGCTACTCATCTGTAAGAATGAACAACGAGATAGAACAACTTCACATAAAGAAGTTATGTACTCACCATAACGTTCCATGTGAGTTGTTCATCTTGCCTTCATTCTTGCTTCCCACTCTCCTACCCCTTCTAGGGTTTTTCGAGGACCGAGATACTAGTTTTATCATGGTTGCTCTGTCTTTCTATGGTTTTACCTAAAAAAGTGATAGAATAGCATATATGGTATTATTACATGCAGCAAACAAGATCAGAGGTAACTCAAGGTGCATCATGGGATAGGGACTTGGTAAAGACCACGAGCTTTGTAGTAGGTCGACTCAGAGCCGAGGATCGGCTCCAAACCCATCTGTAAGAATGAAGGCGAGATGAACAACTCACATGGAATGTTATGGTGAGTACATAACTTCTTTTTTTGCTGTACCAGGCAACTGAGTAAATATCAGGAAAATCCTACTAGGACAGCTGAACTTTATTTGGGGTTAATCAGATTCTCTTTAATTGTTGGCAGGTGTGTACCCAAGAAGACTGAGTGCTGTAATTAAATCAAAAGGTGCTTCAACAAAGTATTAGTTTCAGGATGTGAACACTTACGCAGCTAGCTTATTGTACATTTTTTATTTTTTATATTTTTTCCCGTAACAGGTTTGTTTTTCAATTGAATTGTACAGGTTATAGGTCACATTAATGGTGGGAAAAGTTTTGAAATGATTTATTGTGGTCTCATTTTTTTTATATCACAAAACCTGGCATTTTAACAGGGGTGTGTACATTTTTTATATCCACTGTAGGTCCACGTCTTGCTCATACAGACCTGTTGCAGTTTTAAACCATGATTATATGGTATTCATGGCCATTATCACCAGTCAACTAGCAAAAATACTATCTAGTCTTATTAACCTGGATCACTGTGGCTTTATAGCAGTGAGGCAGACCTTTGACAGTATTAATAAGACATTAAAGCTATAGATTGATGCAGAATGTATGAAGAAACTTTAATGATGTTCTTCGTGTTTCACTGTTGCAGTCATTACATTATCTGCTTGCAGTAGCCCTCAGTTGGCCTGATTAACAAAGTCTTGGGTCCTGCTTCGGATGTTGTCCCTTCTTCCATGACATCAGGTCGTCAGGGGTATAAAACTTCAAGAAAATAAGCTGAAATTAAAGTGTTTTATGACTGTGTTAACTCCCAGTTTCAGCTCAGCAGCAGATCATGTCTAGAGCTAGAAGTTTTTGTATTGTCTTGAAACAGAAATAATTACTAGGTTTCAAATGTAAAAGTGTTTGTTGTTTTACAATTCCCAAGTGCTACAACTTCTGAGAGATATGTACTCACACAGAGATGTTAAAATTCTGTTAGTATCTGTTTAGCCTGGGAACTGAAGTCGGGTGACAGAGTAATGTCATCCAAGCTAACCCAGTAGTAATGTTTATTATTAATTTAAGAACTCTCTCAGAGAGAGACTGGGCATTCTATATCTTGTCTTGGACCTAGAAACATCCACTCAGCACTTCTGCCTGCGTGTTGTCTGTAAATAAGACTTGGGGCATAGTATCTCTCTTGGATACAGATAGGAATTTAATAAAGATTAGTTTAGATGTTTTTCTGTATTTATTTGAGACTGTGCTGCAATGTTGTTTTAAAATAGTTCCTGTGATTTTGAACTCTTAAGTAACTGTGTTTGATTTCTGAGTATTGTCTTGTTCTTTTATTATTAAATATATTTAAACCTATCTTTCTGGCTGATATTTGTGAGACATATTTAAGCTCTTAGAGTACTTGCATATGTGTTTGGTGACACTGTACAGACCACTCCTAAATAAAAATTGTTTGGTCAGACTACCATTTGGATTAATAGTAACATTACACAGTAGGATTGGACCCCCTTTGTAAGGGCCTTATAGTTGCTGATAAGTAAGGGTGCCTGGTGACAGCTGGTACTAATTTATAGTCTGGGTAGAAGGGGGCATAGCTAGTAAACCTGTGCCAGCCTTTCCCAGCTGTGTGTGTTTGTATATCAGTCAAATTTCAAAGTGTGTGTGTGTGTGTGTGTGTGTGTCAGCTACTTGGGCAGGGACACGAAGCACTGGTTGGACAGAGAGAGTGCCGGAGGTCTTAGCTTGGCCATTCAGCTGAGATTTTAACCCTACAGCTGTGCCAGTGGAGAGTCTTATTGGGGATCTGGAGAAAGAGGGGAAACCAGCCTCAGACTGACTGTGATCTCTGTGTGCTCTTAAGGGAAATTGCACTCTACTGTCTGTGCACTTGTAATCTTCCCATTGTGTACAACCCCCACTGTTGCCAGTAGTGAGGATTAAGGCACCTTGATTACTGGGCCAGTGCAGGGGCATCACAAATACTATTATACACCTGATAGATTTAGGAAAATGTTCCCCTTTGCAGATGAAGTGTCTCAGTCTGGATCTAGGACATTTGCTCGGCCAGGCATACTTACGCAAAAGTACTTCTCACCGAAGCAGCACTTTTGCATAAGTATGACTGTTGCCGAGGCTGTACTATGGTGTGGGTAAGGGAAATTTCCCTTTTCTTCACTGTAGTGCGGTTTCGGAGGGAGAATATTAAAGTGGGGGGTTGTGAGGGCACAACCCACCACATGGGGGGTGCAGGGGGTGAAGCCTCCCTGCTAAAATGTAAATGTAGTGTTTTTTATTTTTTTTTTTTTTGTCACATGCTTTAACGAAAGCACTTTTTCAATAAAAGCGCTTCTGTTAGTGTGTTCGGGTTTTATGTGTTCAGACATTTGCTCATTCGAGCAAACGTCCCCGATCCCTCAGTCTATATCAACAGCAAACTCACCTCAAGACTAGTCAAACAGGTTAATGAGCTTGAGCTTTTCCATGTCCAGATTTCTACAGGCAAAGTTCCATATCATATCCTTGCAGGTCACACAAGAAACCCATAGCTCATACTAGGACTTAACTGGTGACTCTCACCATTCAACCCAATACCATATTCATGGGCGACTTCAACTACTCCACTATAAATTGTGATACTTACATAACCGTAATCTTACAGGTCCAGAAACTCCAGGACTTTGTAAACACAATCACATTGGACCAGCTAGTCCATACACCCACTAGGGGTGCAAACATACTCTTCCTGGTACTCACAGGTATGGGAGCATGCTGCCTCCCCTTCAGTGTAGTGTCCTCTCTGGTATGATCAGACCGAAGAGCTGTCTCTTTCATAATAAAAATCAATTCTGTGACCTCGACTAATCATATAACATTTAGGAACTATTCTAAGGCTAACTCCCTTACTACTAAGTGATAACCAGTAAAAGTTTCAAGCCTCCTCCCCCAAAAAAAACCCTGAGAACACAGCTGCCTAAGAGGAATTGTTCACAGAAACACTTTTACAGTCATGTCAAGAAATACATAGAGACTGCTGTGCCTACCAAAATACACCCAAAAATAACTAAAACAAAACAAACCACCCTAGTGGAATCCAGACACAAACAGGTTGTACAAACAACTAAGAGGGAAAATGAAGTCTACTAAAGCCAAATCTGCAGTAAAGATAGCATCCCAGCAAAAAGTACAGCCAGAATGCTTTGTTTAGCTATGTGCAAAATCTCAGACTGCACATAGCAATGTGCAGAACTGATTGTAAATGGAGCCATCTATACACAGCCAGAAGATATAGCAAATCTGCTAGCCAGGTAATTCAGTTCCAGCCCCCCCCCCCCCCAGGAAATACCATTAAATATAACCCCCAACTGTCACTAGGGAGCAGGTCCTATAAGTGGTTTCTGAGGCCAGAAACACCACATTGATGGCTCTGATCGTATCCCAGCATGCCTCCAAAATAGCCTGAAACATGAACTATTGGGATCACTGGAGTTACTGTTTAACCATAGCCTCCAGACAGGCTTTGTGCTATGCGAATGGAGAACTGCAACAGTCGTCCCTCTGCTTAACAGTGGGTCATTGAGCAGATCCCAGCAACTATAGATCTGTACAACTGACTTGTTTCATATGCAAAGCCATGGAAGGAGTTGTGGAAATGACTAATAAGGACACTGAAAACCTTCAAACACTGGCTCCAATCCAGTTTAGTTTCATCAGTTATGCCTACTGGACCTGATACACTACTTTGAGAAAGTTCCAAGACAGTGGATGAGGGCAAAATGGTGCATACTGCCTACCTCAACCTGGCTAAGGCATTTGATACAATACCTGACTCTGACATTGTAATCAGGCTCACATAGAAAGGCATAAACCTATATGTTACATATTAGATAGCCAGCTGGCTCTTGGATAGAATCCAGAAAGTTAGGATAGGGGAGACTACATCCACAAAGAGACCTGTCACTAGCAGAGACCCTCAGGGCTCTGTGCTGCAAACACTCTTTTTTGCCATCTACTTCTCAGAAGACATGGCAAATGCCAAAGGCCTCTGAATGACCAAGTTTGCAAATGATTGCAAATTAGGAGCAGTCATAGAATCCCCCCCAAAGACATTAATATCCTACAAGAAGGTCTGACACAGGCAAATGACTGTCTCCAAAGCCATGGTTTAAAATTCAGTGCCATTAAATGCTTAACAGTACAATTTGGGAAGTCAGACACCCTAGGAAGTTACCTCAGTGATAACACACCCCTAAGAGTAGAACCAGTAGTCAGAGATTTGGTTATGTGTGTATATACTAACCTGGCTTTCAACCAACATACGACTAAGGTGGCAAGAAAATAATTCTGTGTTGCTCAACTTACAAGCATGAGCTTGGCAACTAGGTTCAAGGAAGTCATCTTTCCACTGTATTCAGTCCTCATTAGGCCCATCATAGAGTACAATGTTCCCTTTTGTATGTGCGTGACCAAGCACATGCAACAATTACAATGCCCATAGAGGTTCCTCACAAAAAGAATACAGGGTGAAAACAGCATGCCTTGTGTAGATAACCTCAAGGCCCTATCTCTATGTGTGGCGGGGGTGCATACTTGAGGCATGTAGCAATGTGTTATATTCAGGATATTTCCTATATATTTTTGTGCCTAGTGTATTATCAGGCTTTCTAAACACATTGACATCTAAAAAATCAATAGTGGTCATGTTACTATTGACCGTAAATTCAATGCCCCAAATATTGCTATTCAAATAATCAACAAATTCTTTGAGATATTCCGTATCCGCCCGCCACACCATCCAACAATCATCAAGATATCTACGCCAGATATCCATTTCTACAATGTAAATGTTATGGGATGTGTCATATATAAGATATTCCTCCAAATAGGCCATAAAAATGTCTGCATATATAGGGGCAAATGATGCCCCCCATTGCAGTGCCTTGTAACTGCCAATAACATTCACCTTGGGAAAAAAATATGTTTTTATTCAAAACATGTTCACACATACAAATCAAAAGTGTATTAAATCCAGGAGGATATAAGTTAGATTTTTCAAGCCAAAACTGAAGAGCTTGTAGACCAGCCCAATGTGGGATGCTGGTGTATAATGATTTTACATCTAATGTACAGAGTAGCCAGTCAGATTCAATCTCAGTTTCAGCTATGATTTGTAAAAATTGTGTAGTGTCCTTAATTCTAGCTCGCACATGGATCAACAATGGTTTCAGATGTTCTGTCAAAAAAGCTGAAAGTGGTTCAGTAAGTGAACCATGACCAGATACTATAGGTCGACCAGGTGGGAGGTCAAAGATTTGTGTATTTTAGGAAGTAGATATAATATCTGTTTATTTGGGTCATGGACCGTCAAATGTTTGACCGTAGTAGTGGATATAATGCCATTCTCTACTGCACTATCCAAAAAATCATCAATCTCTTTTTTAAAGGTAGGAGTAGGATCAATATCCATTTTCATATAGCATTTTTTATCCGATAACTGTCGTAGTCCTTCCTGTATGTAATAATCCATATCCAAAACCACAACCGCCCCACCTTTGTCTGCCTTCAAAATCACTATATCATTATTATTTTTCAATTCTTCCAGCGCCTGCCTTTCAGTTTCCTGAACATTATCTTTCACAATATTGAAACCATATGGTGGAAAATGTAGGTCCCTGAGTACAGCCTGTTGAAAAGCTGTAACATGCATGTTGGCCGGGGGTTGAAATGTAGATTTTTAAAAATCTGAACTCAGTAGATCTTTGAGCAATATTATTGACATTTTCAGAAAAGAATATCTTTAAGTTCAAACTACGGCAAAAATCCAAAACATCATTGGCTGTTTGATATTGATCACAAAAGAAGCCAGGTACAAACCCTAAGCCTTTATTAAGTATTGCTTCTTGTTCCAAAGTAAGCTCAGCCTTAGACAAATTCAGGACATTATGAAATACAGTGTCATCTATTTTAGAAATGCTTGAACTATTCCATCCATTGATTCCAAATCTGGACCTATTATGGTGTTTCCTCCCCCCTCGTCGTTTCTTCTTACCCCAAAAGGGGTAGGTATATTACTTCTTTTTTTGTGGGGTGAATGATCAGAAATAATGCCCTCACTGTCAGTGGGAGAAGACTCATCCCCCGAGGTACTGGTATATGTATTCTCTTTATTTTTTAGAATAGGTCTGGGTCGTTTTCTTGGTCTGGCACCGCCCCTACCCGTAGTCATATCCTTAAATCGGACTGACTTTTGTAGTTCAAAAGGGCGTCCCCTAGCATAGTCATTGACATCCCGATTAAACTTTTTGATTTTCCTTTCTTTCGTCATTTTGTCATACTGAGTCAGTTCCTTGGACAAATTAGCTACCAAGGTAGTATAATTACTGTTAGATTCAAATTGTTTACAGATAATGCTAAGGTCTTTAATCTCAGCAATATTAGAATCTATTGTCCTTTCATAATATTCAGACAATATATGCACAAACCTCATGGATCCTTCTTGAGCTGCCTCAAACCATTCATTGGTCAGCCTCTCTTCAGATCTGCTGACCATAGCTTTTAGCTTAATTCTCAGACCCCTAGGGACTAGTTTTTTGTGTAAATAGGCCTTAAAAAGCCGCAAATGCCAAATATTAGCTCTTAGCCCTTTTAATGCTTTCTCTAGATTGAAAAAAGCAGCTTGACATCCATTGTTTGAAGAGGCAGCTAGTTGGTCATTACTAATGTTGCTTGAGATGGATTCCAGTCCAAACACCTGGATATCCTCCCTATCAGCACACATGCCCTGTAAAATATTGTCAAGATTCATACTAGCTGAATGAGCCGACCCAGTATGTCTAAATACAGGTGATGCAATGCCAGAACCAAGGAAAAGACCCAAACCAATGCCCTATCCAACCGTGATAGGTTTGATAAGAATCCAATTAAGTGATATAATACCAATATCTCAGGGAAAGTATGAATATGTCAGAAGCCAAATGTGTCAGAAATCAAAACCATGTTCTTCCCAAACAATCAAAAAATGGGAAAAATCTTATGTTCACTTTACATAGTGCATATGCAGTCACAAGTATATTAGTTAAGAAAAAAGGTCGATAATACTATAAACAATGATGGTGTACAGCCAAATGTTGAGAAAAAAAATTTTTCTAAACATATATTGGCAAAATTCACTAGAGTTATAAAAAATATACATCCAAAAATGTTTTTAGAAACCCCCCATCAATCCCATATACAATGGATAAATCGACCAAAAAGTAGCTGGATAGATATCAATATAATAACCAGTTCCTATTTGTGCACCAGTTAGTGAAACATAACCTCAAAAAGCATATAATAGAAATTCTTTCACAAATCATTTGGACATACTGCACATAAATGTATGGAATCACCTAAATAGCATAATAATGCAACAACCCATATTATTTGTCCTCTACCTAATGGAATAGCATATCAAAATAGCATGAAATATACATACAATAAAGATTATTACTCCAAACCAAGATACATTAATGTATTTCAGAAGACAAAAAGCAGACAACTAAACAAGCAAGTGTGTAGAATGTCACATCATTAAGCTTGTAAAAAAATAGAATAGTAACCTTTTCCCAATTAGGAAATAATAGCCTATGTAAGACCCTCCGTAATGCCAATACTCTCCCCAATATCTGATAATATCAGAGTTTATATATCCACTGCAATAGTGAAACATACACATTAAGTGCAAAAAGCATTAGAAGGAAAACCATATATAGATCAAAAACATAAAGGGGGGGGGACCCCTATTCACAAATAAGCCTCCAATAAATAGGAACACCTTAATAATGTACTATAGCCAAATAAAAATCGCAGGTAACTTAGCTAAATAGCATAACCATAAGGTCGGCCAAAATATATACCTTAGATGTAAAGGGCACATTCATAATGAAAGTGGCCCAATAAAAAGGTTAACAGGCTGACTAAATAGCATAACCAAAGCATAAATTGGGATAAGTATAGCTTATAATTTACACAGTCACCCAAAAATACATGATAATATTAGGCACCTTCCTCTAGATGTGTACAGTTTAAGCCACTCTAACCATAGAGAACATAGAAACAAATTAGCATACAGGGGTCTGTTGAAAAGTGTACTCATATATCAAAACCCATGAAAGTACAAGATATATCTTCATAAGGTTAGCGACTAACACATCAAACCTAAATATCCCTTCAAATTCCAGTAGTCACCAAAGGTAGACCCATAATCGTAATGACTTGAGTCAAATACACGCCCAAAGGCCACTGTATGAAAAAGAATGTAGGTATAAATAAAACGTTCCAACAAATAATAAGTAGCATATATTAGCATATATACCCAGTTAAACCCAAGACATGTTGGCTCAGATACGCTATCATATGATGTTAGACACGTAATAATATCTTTTTCCAAAATACACTTTTACAACACAAGAACATAAAAATATACTAAATCAGTCTCTAGGTCTTCCACTCATTGCGCCCCAGGTAGTCCATAAGCAATAGGCCACTGTACTAGCACCCGAAAGTCCGTGCTATGTTGTTTTCACAAGTAAAAATGTGTCCATTCAACACAGTCACATCCAACGATAGGATCGACCAGGCCCCAGAATGAAAAAAAGAGAAAGAGCCCCAATATAGCAATACAGCAAGTAACCCTTTGGCGGCCAACAATTAAGGTATTCCCATATAAAGTACCTGATGAGTAGACGTAAAGAAATATCCAATGGCAACCAAACTAGTCCACGAATACGAAATAACAGGAAACAAATGTCCTGGTTCACAAAGATGTAGTCCAAAAATAATTCACATCAGTTTACGACCCAAAATATTGTGCAGCAATCCACAAATAGTTCACAGATGAACGCATAAGTTTTCAAAGACTCCGAAAGAGTATCAGGAACCCAAAAAAATGTTCGTTGGCATCTCACATATCCCAAATTGCTTACGCGAAGTGAAGAGTCTTCTCCCACCGACAGCTGGAACAAAATGGCTCCCAGAGAGGTACCAAAAACGTATAACCACACCAAACCTCTCACGTAGAGCTTTGCTCGGCCAACCAAACTACAAGAACACACAACGGCCAGCAAATGATGTCCCAAAATTGTTTTATTAGCAAATTCACATAGGATAAAGATATCCCCAAGCTCCAAACCGGTTTCGGTTACCCTTCTTCAGTGGAGCATATAAATCAAAAAGAGAGAGAGAGACAACAAAACATATGATACTATAAATAGTATCTGTTGGTCCAATATTAACCAATCAGAGTCATCTATTGTGGTCTGATTAGACCTTAAGCACCAAAAGGTTATACAAATGCATTCAAAAGTGCAAAAATAAAAAATAAATTCAACCAAAAAATAAAAATAAAAAACATTAAACAAATTAAGAAAAACTGCACATATTCTAGGATAAATATAAACACTACATGATATATAATATGTACGTATGGACACTCATTAGTCAGCAGTATACCCTAGGTATATGAATAGATTAAAGATGATCATTAATACCTGGGGGAAATAATGCCCCCAAGTGTATAATCCAGTATTTCTCCTTACGTGTTAAAATATTCTCCCACCCTAGTTGGTGACTTCTATCGCCAACAACCCGATCTATAATGGTGAACCTGAATTTAGCCGTAGGATGCTTAGTTGTATGTTGGTAGAGCATTAGTTACTTTCTTATTTCTAATGTTACTTCTGTGTTCCCCAATCCTAATTTTTAATGGACGGGAAGTTTTTCCTACATAAAAGGCAGAGCATTGACAGGTAGCAAGATATATGACCCAACTCGTGGAACAATTCCCAAAAAACTTTAAATCATATACCTTACTGGTATTGGCACTACTAAAAGATTTGGTTTTGTTAATTTCATTGCATGACATACAATGCCCGCAAGGAAAAGTGCCAATCAATTCTTTACCCGTCATTGTTAATTGTTTGTATCTGGCACCTCCACTACCATGATGTTTATAATGTGAGAAAATTGAACCAAGAGTTTTGCCCCTTCTATAGGAAAAGTGACAATGTGTCCCAAGAAGTTGTCTAAGAACCTCATTGCCCATCAAAATATTCCAATTCCTGTTCACAATTTCTCTGCTTATGTGATGGTTTCTGCCATATGTGGTGACTAATCTTAGGACCATATCTCCTCTTTGGTTCTTCTGACGTTCCTGATATTTAAGAAGCTGGTCCCTAGTTAAATTGTCACACCCATATTTAGCAGATCTAATATCAAACTCCGAATAGCCTCTATCAAGGAACCTCTTCACCAGATCTGTACTGGCTAGCTCATAATCCTCCTTACTGGAATTAATTCTTTTGATACGGTAGAACTGAGATTTAGGGATGTTCCGGACTGTGTGGCGGGGGTGCATACTTGAGGCATGTAGCAATGTGTTATATTCAGGATATTTCCTATATATTTTTGTGCCTAGTGTATTATCAGGCTTTCTAAACACATTGACATCTAAAAATTCAATAGTGGTCATGTTACTATTGACCGTAAATTCAATGCCCCAAATATTGCTATTCAAATAATCAACAAATGACAACTTCTTGGGACACATTGTCACTTTTCCTATAGAAGGGGCAAAACTCTTGGTTCAATTTTCTCACATTATAAACATCATGGTAGTGGAGGTGCCAGATACAAACAATTAACAATGACGGGTAAAGAATTGATTGGCACTTTTCCTTGCGGGCATTGTATGTCATGCAATGAAATTAACAAAACCAAATCTTTTAGTAGTGCCAATACCAGTAAGGTATATGATTTAAAGTTTTTTGGGAATTGTTCCACGAGTTGGGTCATATATCTTGCTACCTGTCAATGCTCTGCCTTTTATGTAGGAAAAACTTCCCTTCCATTAAAAATTAGGATTGGGGAACACAGAAGTAACATTAGAAATAAGAAAGTAACTAATGCGCTCTACCAACATACAACTAAGCATCCTACGGCTAAATTCAGGTTCACCATTATAGATCGGGTTGTTGGCGATAGAAGTCACCAACTAGGGTGGGAGAATATTTTAACACGTAAGGAGAAATACTGGATTATACACTTGGGGGCATTATTTCCCCCAGGTATTAATGATCATCTTTAATCTATTCATATACCTAGGGTATACTGCTGACTAATGAGTGTCCATACGTACATATTATATATCATGTAGTGTTTATATTTATCCTAGAATATGTGCAGTTTTTCTTAATTTGTTTAATGTTTTTTATTTTTATTTTTATTTTTTGGTTGAATTTATTTTTTATTTTTGCACTTTTGAATGCATTTGTATAACCTTTTGGTGCTTAAGGTCTAATCAGACCAGAATAGATGACTCTGATTGGTTAATGTTGGACCAACAGATACTATTTATAGTATCATATGTTTTGTTGGCTCTCTCTCTCTTTTTAATTTATATGCTCCACTGAAGAAGGGTAACCGAAACCGGTTTGGAGCTTGGGGATATCTTTATCCTATGTGAATTTGCTAATAAAACAATTTTGGGACATCATTTGCTGGCCGTTGTGTGTTCTTGTAGTTTGGTTGGCCGAGCAAAGCTCTACGTGAGAGGTTTGGTGTGGTTATACGTTTTTGGTACCTCTCTGGGAGCCATTTTGTTCCAGCTGTCGGTGGGAGAAGACTCTTCACTTCGCGTAAGCAATTTGGGATATGTGAGATGCCAACGAACATTTTTTTGGGTTCCTGATACTCTTTCGGAGTCTTTGAAAACGTATGCGTTCATCTGTGAACTATTTGTGGATTGCTGCACAATATTTTGGGTCGTAAACAGATGTGAATTATTTTTGGACTACATCTTTGTGAACCAGGACATTTGTTTCCTGTTATTTCGTATTCGTGGACTAGTTTGGTTGCCATTGGATATTTCTTTACGTCTACTCATCAGGTACTTTATATGGGAATACCTTAATTGTCGGCCGCCAAAGGGTTACTTGCTGTATTGCTATATTGGGGCTCTTTCTCTTTTTTTCATTCTGGGGCCTGGTCGATCCTATCGTTGGATGTGACTGTGTAGAATGGACACATTTTTACTTGTGAAAACAACATAGCACGGACTTTCGGGTGCTAGTACAGTGGCCTATTGCTTATGGACTATCTGGGGCGCAACGAGTGGAAGACCTAGAGACTGATTTAGTCTATTTTTATGTTCTTGTGTTGTAAAAGTGTATTTTGGAAAAAGATATTATTACGTGTCTAACATCATATGATAGCGTATCTGAGCCAACATGTCTTGGGTTTAACTGGGTATATATGCTAATATATGCTACTTATTATTTGTTGGAACGTTTTATTTATACCTACATTCTTTTTCATACAGTGGCCTTTGAGCGTGTATTTGACTCAAGTCATTAGGATTATGGGTCTACCTTTGGTGACTACTGGAATTTGAAGGGATATTTAGGTTTGATGTGTTAGTCGCTAACCTTATGAAGCTATATCTTGTACTTTCATGGGTTTTGATATACGAGTACACTTTTCAACAGACCCCTGTATGCTAATTTGTTTCTATGTTCTCTATGGTTAGAGTGGCTTAAACTGTACACATCTAGAGGAAGGTGCCTAATATTATCATGTATTTTTGGGTGACTGTGTAAATTATAAGCTATACTTATCCCAATTTATGCTTTGGTTATGCTATTTAGTCAGCCTGTTAACCTTTTTATTGGGCCACTTTCATTATGAATGTGCCCTTTACATCTAAGGTATATATTTTGGCCGACCTTATGGTTATGCTATTTAGCTAAGTTACCTGCGATTTTTATTTGGCTATAGTACATTATTAAGGTGTTCCTATTTATTGGAAGCTTATTTGTGAATAGGGGTTCCCCCCCCCCTTATGTTTTTGATCTATATATGGTTTTCCTTCTAATGCTTTTTGCACTTAATGTGTATGTTTCACTATTGCAGTGGATATATAAACTCTGATATTATCAGATATTGGGGAGAGTATTGGCATTATGGAGGGTCTTACATAGGCTATTATTTCCTAATTGGGAAAAGGTTACTATTCTATTTTTTTACAAGCTTAATGATGTGACATTCTACACACTTGCTTGTTTAGTTGTCTGCTTTTTGTCTTCTGAAATACATTAATGTATCTTGGTTTGGAGTAATAATCTGTTATTGTATGTATATTTCATGCTATTTTGATATGCTATTCCATTAGGTAGAGGACAAATAATATGGGTTGTTGCATTATTATGCTATTTAGGTGATTCCATACATTTATGTGCAGTATGTCCAAATGATTTGTGAAAGAATTTCTATTATATGCTTTTTGAGGTTATGTTTCACTAACTGGTGCACAAATAGGAACTGGTTATTATATTGATATCTATCCAGCTACTTTTTGGTCGATTTATCCATTGTATATGGGATTGATGGGGGGTTTCTAAAAACATTTTTGGATGTATATTTTTTATAACTCTAGTGTATTTTGCCAATATATGTTTAGAAAAAATTTTTTTCTCAACATTTGGCTGCACACCATCATTGTTTATAGTATTATCGACCTTTTTTCTTAACTAATATACTTGTGACTGCATATGCACTATGTAAAGTGAACATAAGATTTTTCCCATTTTTTGATTGTTTGGGAAGAACATGGTTTTGATTTCTGACACATTTGGCTTCTGACATATTCATACTTTCCCTGAGATATTGGTATTATATCACTTAATTGGATTCTTATCAAACCTATCACGGTTGGATAGGGCATTGGTTTGGGTCTTTTCCTTGGTTCTGGCATTGCATCACCTGTATTTAGACATACTGGGTCGGCTCATTCAGGTAGTATGAATCTTGACAATATTTTACAGGGCATGTGTGCTGATAGGGAGGATATCCAGGTGTTTGGACTGGAATCCATCTCAAGCAACATTAGTAATGACCAACTAGCTGCCTCTTCAAACAATGGATGTCAAGCTGCTTTCTTCAATCTAGAGAAAGCATTAAAAGGGCTAAGAGCTAATATTTGGCATTTGCGGCTTTTTAAGGCCTATTTACACAAAAACTAGTCCCTAGGGGTCTGAGAATTAAGCTAAAAGCTATGGTCAGCAGATCTGAAGAGAGGCTGACCAATGAATGGTTTGAGGCAGCTCAAGAAGGATCCATGAGGTTTGTGCATATATTGTCTGAATATTATGAAAGGACAATAGATTCTAATATTGCTGAGATTAAAGACCTTAGCATTATCTGTAAACAATTTGAATCTAACAGTAATTATACTACCTTGGTAGCTAATTTGTCCAAGGAACTGACTCAGTATGACAAAATGACGAAAGAAAGGAAAATCAAAAGTTTAATCGATGTCAATGACTATGCTAGGGGACGCCCTTTTGAACTAAAAAGTCAGTCCGATTTAAGGATATGACTACGGGTAGGGCGGTGCCAGACCAAGAAAACGACCCAGACCTATTCTAAAAATAAAGAGAATACATATACCAGTACCTCGGGATGAGTCTTCTCCCACTGACAGTGAGGGCATTATTTCTGATCATTCACCCCACAAAAAAAGAAGTAATATACCTACCCCTTTTGGGGTAAGAAGAAACGACGAGGGGGGAGGAAACACCATAATAGGTCCAGATTTGGAATCAATGGATGGAATAGTTCAAGCATTTCTAAAATAGATGACACTGTATTTCATAATGTCCTGAATTTGTCTAAGGCTGAGCTTACTTTGGAACAAGAAGCAATACTTAATAAAGGCTTAGGGTTTGTACCTGGCTTCTTTTGTGATCAATATCAAACAGCCAATGATGTTTTGGATTTTTGCCGTAGTTTGAACTTAAAGATATTCTTTTCTGAAAATGTCAATAATATTGCTCAAAGATCTACTGAGTTCAGATTTTTAAAATCTACATTTCAACCCCCGGCCAACATGCATGTTACAGCTTTTCAACAGGCTGTACTCAGGGACCTACATTTTCCACCATATGGTTTCAATATTGTGAAAGATAATGTTCAGGAAACTGAAAGGCAGGCGCTGGAAGAATTGAAAAATAATAATGATATAGCGATTTTGAAGGCAGACAAAGGTGGGGCGGTTGTGGTTTTGGATATGGATTATTACATACAGGAAGGACTACGACAGTTATCGGATAAAAAATGCTATATGAAAATGGATATTGATCCTACTCCTACCTTTAAAAAAGAGATTGATGATTTTTTGGATAGTGCAGTAGAGAATGGCATTATATCCACTACTACGGTCAAACATTTGACGGTCCATGACCCAAATAAACAGATATTATATCTACTTCCTAAAATACACAAATCTTTGACCTCCCCACCTGGTCGACCTATAGTATCTGGTCATGGTTCACTTACTGAACCACTTTCAGCTTTTTTGACAGAACATCTGAAACCATTGTTGATCCATGTGCGAGCTAGAATTAAGGACACTACACAATTTTTACAAATCATAGCTGAAACTGAGATTGAATCTGACTGGCTACTCTGTACATTAGATGTAAAATCATTATACACCAGCATCCCACATTGGGCTGGTCTACAAGCTCTTCAGTTTTGGCTTGAAAAATCTAACTTATATCCTCCTGGATTTAATACACTTTTGATTTGTATGTGTGAACATGTTTTGAATAAAAACATATTTTTTTTGCAAGGTGAATGTTATTGGCAGTTACAAGGCACTGCAATGGGGGCATCATTTGCCCCTATATATGCAGACCTTTTTATGGCCTATTTGGAGGAATATCTTATATATGACACATCCCATAACATTTACATTGTAGAAATGGATATCTGGCGTAGATATCTTGATGATTGTTGGATGGTGTGGCGGGCGGATACGGAATATCTCAAAGAATTTGTTGATTATTTGAATAGCAATATTTGGGGCATTGAATTTACGGTCAATAGTAACATGACCACTATTGAATTTTTAGATGTCAATGTGTTTAGAAAGCCTGATAATACACTAGGCACAAAAATATATAGGAAATATCCTGAATATAACACATTGCTACATGCCTCAAGTATGCACCCCCGCCACACAGTCCGGAACATCCCTAAATCTCAGTTCTACCGTATCAAAAGAATTAATTCCAGTAAGGAGGATTATGAGCTAGCCAGTACGGATCTGGTGAAGAGGTTCCTTGATAGAGGCTATTCGGAGTTTGATATTAGATCTGCTAAATATGGGTGTGACAATTTAATTAGGGACCAGCTTCTTAAATATCAGGCACGTCAGAAGAACCAAAGAGGAGATATGGTCCTAAGATTGGTCACCACATATGGCAGAAACCATCAGATAATCAGAGAAATTGTGAACAGGAATTGGAATATTTTGATGGGCAATGAGGTTCTTAGACAACTTCTTGGGACACATTGTCACTTTTCCTATAGAAGGGGCAAAACTCTTGGTTCAATTTTCTCACATTATAAACATCATGGTAGTGGAGGTGCCAGATACAAACAATTAACAATGACGGGTAAAGAATTGATTGGCACTTTTCCTTGCGGGCATTGTATGTCATGCAATGAAATTAACAAAACCAAATCTTTTAGTAGTGCCAATACCAGTAAGGTATATGATTTAAAGTTTTTTGGGAATTGTTCCACGAGTTGGGTCATATATCTTGCTACCTGTCAATGCTCTGCCTTTTATGTAGGAAAAGCTTCCCGTCCATTAAAAATTAGGATTGGGGAACACAGAAGTAACATTAGAAATAAGAAAGTAACTAATGCGCTCTACCAACATACAACTAAGCATCCTACGGCTAAATTCAGGTTCACCATTATAGATTGGGTTGTTGGCGATAGAAGTCACCAACTAGGGTGGGAGAATATTTTAACACGTAAGGAGAAATACTGGATTATACACTTGGGGGCATTATTTCCCCCAGGTATTAATGATCATCTTTAATCTATTCATATACCTAGGGTATACTGCTGACTAATGAGTGTCCATACGTACATATTATATATCATGTAGTGTTTATATCTATCCTAGAATATGTGCAGTTTTTCTTAATTTGTTTAATGTTTTTTATTTTTATTTTTATTTTTTGGTTGAATTTATTTTTTATTTTTGCACTTTTGAATGCATTTGTATAACCTTTTGGTGCTTAAGGTCTAATCAGACCACAATAGATGACTCTGATTGGTTAATATTGGACCAACAGATACTATTTATAGTATCATATGTTTTGTTGGCTCTCTCTCTCTTTTTAATTTATATGCTCCACTGAAGAAGGGTAACCGAAACCGGTTTGGAGCTTGGGGATATCTTTATCCTATGTGAATTTGCTAATAAAACAATTTTGGGACATCATTTGCTGGCCGTTGTGTGTTCCTATTCAAGATGAACCAGGATCTGTGTATGGGAAATCAGAAATACATCCTGGGTCTAGCACCTATGTCCCTCAGTGGCCAGAAACAATCTGTAAATTTTGCCCTCGCTTACATATACTCCTTCAGATAACATCTAAGGCAAGTTAACTGCAGGCTACATTTGTTATTGCTTGGCTAGGATCAATTGTTAGCCTGGTATACATTTATGAACCTATGAATAATGTTGATGTGACACAGAGGAGAGAGAGAGGTGGGAACACATTTTTGTGACTGTATAGAGTTAGAAGAATTTAAAAAATGTAGGAATGTAGAAAACAGATAATGAGAGAGGAACTAAGGTTAACTAGAGAAATCATGCTTTTGAGTTAGTGGTATATCAGACAACCAATTTAGATCACTGCTACTGTTGGTAAATAAAAAAGGGAATTACAAGGAAATTAAAATTTAGGGAGCAGTCCAGAACAGAAGGAATAAGATAATGAATCAATTAAAAGAAATGGAATTAAGGAGGGCACAAACTCAAAAAGTTAATACAAGGATTTGGGGCAAATAGAACATTTGGTCTCAGCCAGAGAAATTAGAATAAAATACTCTTTGCAAAATATGGAAAAAGCAGAAGTTTGACAACACAAGAACTGAGATTTTTGATTGGAAAGAGAACTCACAAAAGCTGGGTTTGTTTGTAAATAGTTTGCGAGTATGGGAAGAAAAGAGAGGGTAGTCACAACTGAGTTATGCATTAAAATTGAATGAGGTTATATTAGTAAATAATTTAAAAAGTACAGTATATGGAATGACTAATTTAAGTACAAAGAAGAATGCAAGATCAATCATTGCAACACTAAATGGCTGAAAGAGGTTAATTATGACTAAACAGAATGCAGGTTTTACTGTATCAGCAATCACTGAAATTTGAAAATGCAGAGTGCATGAAGACTGCATAGTTTTTTTCATATCAAAAGGTAGACAGAAAAAAAAGCTCATCAGTACCTTTACTGGGTTTTCTCAAATCTGGACTAGTTCATAAACATAAAATCATTCAGGATGGCGACTCTGAAGACCACTTCCTTTTTAGAACATGATTGTTACATGGCATGGCAAATGAGTGTCTTTGCATTTTACGGAAACCTTTTCACAAGGTGTACCTCAGATTCCAGATAGCTTAGCATCACTTCCTGTTGCTATTACTGTTACATTTGGACCACCTATTTTTCTTGGATTGTTTATGAAATGCGTAGCTCTAGTGTTTGCAACCCTACACTGTCTGCGTGATAGTTAACTGACAAAAATAAGAGCACTGTTGACAAAGCACATGGAACAAACAGTTACGCTTTTTCAGTCTCTGGCAGTAACTGCAAAGTCTTCTATGACAATACTTTTTGTTCGGGCAACCTAGATTCAGTACTGATGAAAACTTTTCCTACTTAGGGCAAACAGACATCCAGATAGTCCTCAAAGAATTGTCTCAGCAGCAAGCTCCTAGTCCTTCATATGAGAGTTCATATGTGAATGACTCGGTGACATCTCAGAAATCCATGAAAGAAATCCTCCTGTCCAATGGCCATATGAATCCTTATTCCTCAATACATAAAGGATTCTTGTGGTGAGCAGGGGCAACAAACTTATCCACTGGAGTTGCATTACTTCCCCATCTAAAATCCAGCAGCAGATATATTCTTCAGATTATGCATGGAGAGTCCACTTCAACAACTTTTTGGTCCATAGCAGCTGGTTTAGATAAAAAAAGACATTCACAACAACCTGAAGGAGAAGAAAGCAGTTTATAGAGCTCTGAAAGTCTTCCTGTACAGCTTTCAACCAAGACCCCTCTACATCAAGACGGATAATACAACAGTAATGTGGTACATAAATAAACAAGGAGTAACCCAAAGCTTCCAGCTGTATAGGGATACAGTTCAGATGTGGGAGAGGGCTTACAACTCAACCTTCATTTTTCAGCAGTTCACATTCCACATTTACAAAAAAATCAGTTTTCAGGGTACCTAAGAGCTAAGGCTGCAGTTACTGCCTTTGTGGAGACTTTTAATGCAACACATTTTCTACTTTGACAGTTTGCATCAGATTTTGGCTTGCTTTCTGTCAATGTCTGTGCAGTTTTGGCTTCTGTATATTAGTGTGTGTCTGTGTCTTTGTAGCCTGGATATTCTGGAGGATATTCACGTCTTGAAAACTCTCAAGTTTGATGTGCTTTTTCATTTATAGCAGAGAATAGTTTCCAACAATGGAATTCCACTTGTGTTTGATTCAAACAGACCCTCTGAAAGCTGGAAAACATGTCTATTTTCATCTGATTCAACACTTGGCTTGTCAGATCTGACTTCAGCACTGACTCTGAAGCTTCTTCAGTTACAGGACTCGGACTCCTTTCCTACCCATAATTCCCCGTACTCCACCCTGATACCACAGATCTCATTTGCCACTGAAGACTTGGGGACATGTTCTCAAGGCTTATCTCTTGGCTTGCATCCTTTGTGGATTTTCCAGCCTTTTCCTCTGGCAGTCTTGTATTCTCTAGTATTTCTTTAGTGTGTTTTTCATTATAGTAGTTAGATTACTATCTGATGCACAAAATAAAAAGTTGCCTTGTAGCAAAAAAGAAACAACCACCAGTATATCCAACAAATTTAATGAAACTCGTGTCTCGGCCAAAGCCTTCAAAGAGTATAACACAAAGTAAAAAACTTGCCCCATATGTACACATACAAATACATCAATTAAACAGTAATCATACAATTAATGAAGTACTCTCTAATTACATTCTTCATTTAGTCCCCGTGGAGACAGGATGTCAAATTTTAAAATGTAAGTAGATTATTTTAAAAGCAACTGTTTCTTGATAAAAGAAACATCAAATGTAGATATTTGCATTTTTTCCAAAACAGTGCCTTGTAGCCATTTACTTTCTCCATCATGAAACAAACTAAAATATTCAGCTGTAGAGCTCTCTGCTTTTTTATTAGCAATATCCCATGCTCTACAATTCTAGATGTTATGTAGTCCTAAATCGCTGTAATTCTTGCTGGATGGGTTCAGAGCAGATTCTCGGCTCCGACTCTGCCGATACTAAAGCTAGAGAGTTTTTACTGGCTCAAGGCTAACCCCTATCCCATGGTGCATCAGGGCAATTCCCCAGATCTCGTTTGCCCGGTAAGCTTCAAGGTTGTCTCCTTGCTGGCTCATTGGCTAAGTAGAAAACTTTTCGATAATCCTTGATATTTTTGTCTATATTTCTTCACTTATTCTGTCTAAATAGCTGTTACCTATTACCTGTGTGATTGTAGTGAGTGCTTGTTCCCCTGTCCCACTTTTTTAAGGATTGTACGGCCCGTTTAGTTAGAGGGCCGTAGTTGCCCATTTAAATTAGAGGGCCTTTCCTCTCTGAGTGCTAGTCCTTCCCTTTAAAAAAAAAAAAAGTTTTTTTTTTCTCTTGATAGTTTTACCTTTGCCTTGTTGTTATTGTTGTTAGTGTATTGTTATCTTTGCTTATTACCAGGAATATGTCAGAAAGTCCAGGCTAGCAAGTATGGCTGATGCGCAGACCAAACAAACATGATATAGTACAAAAAAAGGGAGACCAGCACCCGGAAGGCAGGAGCAAGGAAATTTATTAAAAAACAGACCGGTTTCAGCAAAATGCTTTCATCAGTGGTGAAACAATAGTACCATGACAGATGCTGTTATTTATAGTCAATCCAACAAAGCAGTCCTGACATCACTTCCTGTGACAGAGGTTATGAGAATAAAAATAAAAAATAAAGAAATTTTGAAAAAAACAACTAATCAAATATTGAAAATCAAACATACTCAGAATATACATTATGAAGAGTGTATTGTGCATAAAACAGAGAAGAGATGTTATAATTTGTCATTTAGACCCGGTGGAAAAAGGCCACCTAATTTAACAATCCATTTCTTTTCTTTATTGTTTAGTAAATTGTGCCATCCAGTTTTGAAGGATCTGTTTCCTGAAATTTTGTCAATAACAGTGAAGGAAAATTTAGCTGTTTTATGGATCAAACAGTGTCTATATAAGGCATTAGTGGATCTGGCATTTCTGATGTCCCCTAAATGTTCGGACATACGGATTCTAAATTGTCTGGAGGTTTGTCCTATATAGAAGGCTTGGCATGAGTTTGTGGCCAGATATATTACCCAATCCGTACCACAATTGGCAAAACAATTGATATTATACAGTTGTCCCGAATTTTTACTAGTGAAATTTTTAGTCTTAAAAATATATTGGCAAAAAGAACAGT
The DNA here is from genome assembly GCF_019279795.1 of Protopterus annectens. Lineage (NCBI taxonomy): Eukaryota > Metazoa > Chordata > Ceratodontiformes > Protopteridae > Protopterus > Protopterus annectens. The sequence goes on along the minus strand of NC_056746.1, from coordinate 259,892,437 downwards.
GACCACAAGGGTAACATCCAACCAGTTTCTCCCCTGATAATGTAGTTTGTTGAAATTGAGTATCATGATATGTGATTTTTTTGTAGTGAGACAAATAGGACCCAAGAGTTTTGCCTTTACGGTAAGAGAAAAGGCATCTATCCCCTAACCAGTCATCCAACCGTGTGTTGGTTTTAAGTATATTCCAGTGTTGATCAATGACATCCATGAGTTGTCCCATATTTCTGGCAAAGGTAGTAACCAACCTGAGTTTATCCTGGTTAGAATTGCTAACTTTGGGTTTATATGTCAGGAGGTTGTCCCTGGATATCTTTTTAGTCCATGTTAAGGCTGAATTGATATTGTGTTTATCATAACCCCTCTGTAAAAATCTATTGGGGAGGTCATTTTGGCAATGGGCAAGATCCTCCTGTGATGAACATATTCTCTTTATTCTCATGAACTGTGATTTTGGAATATTTTTGATAATATGCTTAGGGTGAAGACTGGAAGCATGTAGTAAACTATTGTATTGGGGATAGTATGTAAAGTGTTATCTGGTTCCCTTTGTAGATGAACATCCAAAAAATCAATTTCATGCAAGCTGTAACTTGCAGTGAATTCAACACCCCATATGTTACCATTAAGGTAGTCTATAAATTCTATGAGATACTCACTACCCCCTCTCCATACAAGCCAACCGTTGTCCAGGTAGCGTCTCCATATATCCACCTCAGGCAAATACAGATTGTGAAGTTCATTATAAATAATATGTTCTTCAACATACCCCATAAACAGAGCCACATATATTGGTGTGAATTATGCTCCCATGGCAGTACCCTGAATCTGCCAATAACATTGATTTTGAAAATAAAAAAACGTTCTTGGTAAGAATATTAGTAAGGTGTTGAAGCCTGGATCATAGAGGTTAATTCTGTTGAGCCAATATTCCAATGCTGTCAAACCTGCCCACTGTGGGATACATGTATATAAGGATTTAACATCTTAAGTACACATCAACCAGTGTGATTCTAATTGGCATTCCGAAACAATCTGTAGAAACTCAGTGGTGTCTTGCAATCTAGCGCTGACATAGGATAGTAATGGTTTCAAATATTGTGTCAAAAAGACAGACAAGGGCTCAGTAAGTGAGCCCATACCTGAAACAATAGGTCTTCCTGGTGGTGTATTGTAAGACTTGTGGATCTTGGGCAATAAATACAAATATTGTTTAACAGGATCATTAACTGTCAACTGAAATCTAGTTTTGTCACTGATAATACCTTCTTCTACTGCTAATTGTAAAAAAGCATCAATTTCCTTTTTAAAATTAGGAGTGGGATCAGTAGGCATGTTTAAATAATGCTGAGTGTTAGAAACTTGTCTAATTCCCTCTGCAAAGTAATAACTGGAATCCATGACTACTATTGCCCCTCCTTTATCTGCTGGAAGAATGGTAATATCAGTATTGCCCCTAAGATCCATCAGCACCTGTTGCTCAATTCTATTCAGATTGTGTCTAAGGGTATGCCAAGATCCTATTCGATGATGTAAATCCTTAATGACAGCATGTTGAAAAACAGTCACATGTTTATCCATGGGTGGACTAAAGTTGGATTTCAGGAATCTGAATTCAGTTGATCTTTGAGTCTGTTCCTGCTGATCAAAAAATAGTTTAAGATTAATTTTTCTGCAAAAGGCTAATATATCTGAAATAAAAATACTCTCATCTACAAAGAAACCTGGTATGAAACCCAGACCTTTATTTAACAAAGCTTCCTCAGTGGATGTTAAAACAGGGCTAGATATATTGTGCACATTAGAACAATCACTATTCATTTGACAATGGATTGAAAAAGCTCCTCTATAGTTTTGACTTCTGTTTCTCCATCCCGCCCTGTGTCTCCTGTTCCTAAAGGGTGTTCTGAGCTACGACCTCTTTTGGAAACCGGTGAGTCACTGATGTTAATGGACTCAGTATCTGTGGTGGAGGATTCCTCTCCAGAGCTTGTATTCAAAGATGTGCCCTTTTTTAAAATAGACCTGGGTCTCTTCTTAAGTGTATGGGTAGGATTTCTGGTACCCTCCGCAAACCTGACACTTTTTTGTGATTGAAAAGGTTTGCCCCTCTCATAGTCGTCCATGTCCCTAGTGAATTTATGTAGTTTTTTTGTCTTTTAAACCATTTTCAAAGCTGGTCAGTTCCCTAGACAGTCTGCTCAAAAGCTCCCTAAAGTTAGATAAATCCTCATATTTTTTTAGGTCTTCACAAACTTGTTGTGCATCACAAATATTGACCTGTATAGTTCTGTCATAATAAGAGGATAGTACATTAACGAACGCCATTGAAGCATTTTGTTGAGACAAATTCCAATCCCTCAATAGTATCTCATCTGGTTTGCTGACTAATGGTTGTAATTTTGTTCTGAGACCCCTAGGGGTAATGTTTTGATGTTGGTAGGCCTTAAAAAGCCTAGAATGCCAAATGTTAGTTCTTAATATTTTAACCTTTTTACTTAATTATGTAAACAGCAAACTGCAACCGTCAACTGGATATGATTTTCCATTTACAGTGGATCCATTTGTAGGTTCGATTCCAAAAATTTGGATATTGTCATTATCAGCACATAATCCCTGAAGTAGTTGGTTTAGATCCATGACTATAGGTTGCCCATATGCTGTGGTCAAATGTGATGTATAAAAGCCAAATTCCAAAAATAAACAAAGTCTAAGCTAATGCTTATTGAGTCAGACTGTCAGGAAAAAGATAAGCCACTAATAGCAAATATCAAAAACTAAAAATCAGGGCCTGTATGAATCACTAGAGAGTGTCAGGAGAGCACAGGTAAAGCACCTCCCTGCTTTAATCAATGGGGCTCACCCCTTAATCAGATATAGGATGGCTTAACCAGACAGTACAGTGTTATGAACAACTGCGTATATGTTTTTTGTATGTAAAAAGATAGTATTAATAATCCACCAGCTATCAAGCTTGTGAACTGTAGGGGTCCTTGGATGTCAGTAACCTATGGATACTCAATATTGCTGTACCCAAATGTAAACCCCCTGTTAAAAAAGACCACAATAGCTACCAATAGAGTGCCTGAGTTATAATAACTATAGTTAAAAAACATTCAGTCCCTAAAGCGAGCAAAAAAGCTTGTGAACTATAGAGGTCCTTTGATGTCTATGACCTATGGATACACAATGATGCTTGATCCAAATGTAAATACCCAATAAGAAAAATCACAATTGCTGTCAATAGGGTACCTGAATAATCATAACTGTAATTAAAGGGACATTTAGACCCTAAAACAATAATAGGTCTCAGCCAAGGCTACTCTAGAACTATTAATAACTAAGACTAATAGCAATGTAGCATATTCCAACATTACATGATATAAACGGTATTGTTCTTGAAATTATCAACAATTGTCCATAGCATAATATATATATGAGAAGTCCAGGAACAGTCCAAAATCCCCAGTGATTGTTTCAATAAACATGCACACTGCAATCAGCATAAAGATGACGCTATATCTGTAAAAGTTCCAAATAGACCAAGTCTGTGAAAAACACTGAAGAAATTTTTCGTAGAGCTCAATACTGAAATGTACTGAGTTGGATGACTGGTTAGGGGATAGATGCCTTTTCTCTTATCGTAAAGGCAAAACTCTTGGGTCCTATTTCTCTCACTACAAAAAAATCACATATCATGATGATCAATTTCAACAAACTACATTATCAGGGGAGAAACTGGTTGGATGTTACCCTTGTGGTCACTGTTCTTTTTGCCAATATATTTTTAAGACTAAAAATTTCACTAGTAAAAATTCGGGACAACTGTATAATATCAATTATTTTGCCAATTGTGGTACGGATTGGGTAATATATCTGGCCACATGCTCATGCCAAGCCTTCTATATAGGACAAACCTCCAGACAATTTAGAATCCGTATGTCCAAACATTTAGGGGACATCAGGAATGCCGGATCCACTAATGCCTTATATAGACACTGTTTGATCCATAAAACAGCCAAATTTTCCTTCACTGTTATTGACAAAATTTCAGGAAACAGATCTTTCAAAACTGGATGGCACAATTTACTAAACAATAAAGAAAAGAGATGGATTGTTAAATTAGGTGGTCTTTTTCCACCGGGTCTAAATGACAAATTATAACATCTCTTCTCTTTTTTTGCACAATACACTCTTCATAATGTATATTCTGAGTATGTTTGATTTTCAATATTTGATTAGTTGTTTTTTCAAAATTTCTTTATTTTTTATTTTTATTCTCATAACCTCTGTCACAGGAAGTGATGTCAAGACTGCTTTTTGGATTGACTATAAATAACAGCATCTGTCATGGTGCTATTGTTTAACCACTGATGAAAGCATTTTGCTGAAACCGGTCTGGTTTTTAATAAATTTCCTTGCTCCTGCCTTCCGGGTGCTGGTCTCCCTTGTTTAGTACTATATCATGTTTGTTTGGTCCGCGCATCAGCCATACTTGCTAGCCTGGACTTTCTGACTGATTTATTTTGCTGGCTGTTGGCGTTGGAAGGCTCATAGCAACAGCTAACTTGGTTGTATTGGAAATTGGTAGGGGAGGATTCCTCTCCCTTTTGTATTCAACGGTGTGTTTTATAGTCGAGGACATCGTTCTGTTGGATTTATACATTTTTGGAACCATCCTATCGAAAGAGTGTTTTGTTTGGTTTATTGGTATACTTTTTGTTTGTGAAGGGATCGTTTTGGTTTCATCCACGCTTAGGAACATATTACATCGATTAGGCCGCTTTTTTTGGGTTGTTGGCATTTCTCGCAAATTGGGACATTTTGTGGATTTATGGATTTGGGCTGGTAACATCGATACTGTGTAAACTGGAGGTTTGCCACTTTAGTCAACACTTTTGGACCTATTTTGACAATCGAATTTTCTTGGATGGACGTTTGGCTACATTTGGGTATTTACTCTAAACATTTAGCGTATTTGGGCTTTTTTTCATTGGCCCAGTACTTTAAGTGGGTCGTTTCATTATCTACATCAAGAAATTGACTCTGTTTGTATCATAATACTATACCGACGTAAGCTTTTTATGTACATATATGCTATTTGTGCTATTATTTGTATGGGCCTTAATGTGCGTAACTACTCAGTACATTTTCAGTATTGAGCTCTACGAAAAATTTCTTCAGTGTTTTTCACAGACTTGGTCTATTTGGAACTTTTACAGATATAGCGTCATCTGTATGCTGATTGCAGTGTGCATGTTTATTGAAACAATCACTGGGGATTTTGAACTGTTCCTGGACTTCTCAACAATATATATATTATGCTATGGACAATTTTTGATAATTTCAAGAACAATACCGTTTATATCATGTACTGTTGGAATATGCTACATTGCTATTAGTGTTAGTTATTAATAGTTCTAGAGTAGCCTTGGCTGAGACCTATTATTGTTTTAGGGTCTAAATGTCTCTTTAATTACAGTTATGATTATTCAGGTACCCTATTGACAGCAATTGTGATTTTTCTTATTGGGTATTTACATTTGGATCAAGCATCATTGTGTATCCATAGGTCATAGACATCAAAGGACCTCCATAGTTCACAAGCTTTTTTGCTCGCTTTAGGGACTGAATGTTTTTTAACTATAGTTCTGGGTTTTAAAAAATGCGACAAGTGTTCTCAAAAAATGTCATCAACTGACAGTCGCACCAGCTGTGTGTGTACTGTCTCAGAGAGGCTCATTTACAAGAACCCTGTACTTTCTGTCATGCCTTCAGTACTAGTGTTCTTAATGAACAAAAAAGAAAACTGATAAACAGGGGCCTTATGACTAGTTCCTTCCAAGAGCAGTTGGAACTTGGCCAGACAGTTCCCTAAACTCTTAAAAGAAAATCTACATTGGTTCTAGCTTCAGAACCATCAAAGAAGTCTAAAGCGACGGAGCCGAAGAGTTCTGACTCTGATTCTGCATCTTTAGTTTCAGTGCCGAGACAACCTTCTGTCTTGAGACACTCACCTGTTTTGGATCCGGTTTCAACAACCTTGAGATCTCCTATTTTGGAAAAAAGGAGATCTCCTTCTGTCTCCATCCGTTCCTCCAGGACACTTTCTGATGAGGATGTTGAGCGGGTGGTGAAGAGGCTGCTCAGTGACCCGGCTCTAGCTAAAATGTTAGCTCCTCTGGACCCAAAGGCTTCGGAGCCATCCCATCTTCAGACTACTGCCCCTCCTCCGACTGCTTCACTCTCGGAGTCGAATGCTTTGGGTCCTTTAGTGCTGGAACCTTTGGTTCTGAGGATTCTTCCTGTTTCTTCAAAACTGATAACTCTATCCTCATCGGCTCAGTCTGGAGCAGAGGGGTCTGGGAGCCGACGCTCTGTGGTTGACTCCGAGAGGGATAATAACCCTGTTTTTTCTTTGGAACTGACCCTCTCTCTCGGTGCGTCGGCTCGAGTGAGCTCGGCTCCCACGTCTGCTTCGGAACCTGTCCCTCCGGCTCAGAGTCAACCTTCTGTTTCCTCAGAACGGAGGTCTTCTTTGGAGCGGGGGTAAGGCCTTCGAAGCAATAGAGAAAGCTTTGCCCAGTACCAAAGCCCTGCCTTTGGACCTGATGTCCCTTCAGCAGCCAGCAGCAATCTCTTCTCCCCCGCCTGCCGCAAAGCGTAGGGAACCAGAGACTCAAGGAGCCCCCATTGGAGGTATTCCCTCTTCCGAGACCTCCCCAGATTATCCCACTGGAGAGGTCCCTTGGAAGAGACTTTGTAAAAGGAAGCACATTGACTCACCTGAGTCTTTCACGTTGGACACTGATTTGGAAGAGTCAGAAGTGTCCCCAAGATCCCCCTCTGAAGATGTCTCTTTTGCAGACATCCTTGAAATCCTTTGTCAGAGGGGTGATTGAAAGGCCTCTAACCCTACTGAGGACAATCAGTGTACCTTGAGGCCTTTGGTTCCCGACCTTCCACCTCCTGGGTGACACCGCCATATGACCAACTTTTAAGGGTCATATCCCAGAAAGCTTGGACCTCCATGGACACAGTGGAGCCTGTTCTGAGGAGGCCAAACAAATTTATGACCGCTCCGCAAGACAAACCTTTTTTATCTAAGGGAGTTCCTGTGGATGCTATGGTGGTAGCAGCGGCCACGAAGAATGAGTTGTCAGAGACATCCTCAAATATCCATCCTCCTAATAAAGTGTCTAGGATGATGGATAGGTATGGAAAGTGTACCTTTTCTTCAGCGGCATTTACCTTACGATCGCTGAATTACCTGTCCCATTTTACTAGAATTCAAAGGGATCTCCTAAAGGAGTTGGGAGATGCCCTTCAGGGTTCAGTAGCTTCAGGATCCACAGACAAGGTATCTGCGCAGCTCTCCACCCTTACCTCTATTGCTAACTCCTCCATGAGGCTGATTTCCTATGCAGCTGACGGAGCGAGCAGGGCAGCTGCAGCAGGAATTTTTCTTAGGAGACATTCCTGGATGCATCTGTGCAACTTTACGGAATCCTTTAAGTCTTCCTTTACCGACGCCCCCTTTGATGGTTCAACTCTTTTTGGACCTCAGGTAAAAGAGACTTTGACCAGGTGCGAGCAGGAAGGGAAAACCTTATCTGCTGTCAGAGTCCGTTTCTCCCTTCCTTCTAGATCCTATCCCAAGGGTCATACTGGAGGGAAAATGTGGTTCCGTAAATCCCAAAAAGGTTTCCCTCAGGCACAAGGTCAGCCCTCCCCTAGAGGCAGAGGGGGAGGATATAATGGAAGATGCCATGCTTGCTGCAGGGGGGGGGGTCTGTAACACCATGGAGATAGAGATGCTTTCTCTGATCGTCCCTTCCATCGCCCCTGAGGGGTTGCCCAACTGTCTCTCTGGAGGCAGTCTGGGATCATCTCTCACTGTACCCAAGCGCCTGGCTACAAGTCTCCCAAGATTGGTGGGTACAAAATATAATTTCTAGAGGTTACCTCATTCCCTTTGTTTCCAATCCCCCTGTAAATCGGTCTTAACGAGATGTGCCACCCATTCAATTAGACCGTGCAACATAAGAGGTCATCTCGTTGCTTCAAAAAAGAGTTATCCAAGAAGTCCCCACAGAGCAAATATGATCCAGAACTTGTGATTCTTTTTAGTTCCAAAAAAGACCGGGGACTGGAGATCAGTTCTGAATCTCAGCAAGCTAAACAAGTCTGTAAAAAAATCGAAGTTCCGTATGATCACTCTGCAGTCAATTTTTCCCTTTATCGGAAAAAACAATTGGATGTGCTCCATAGATCTTCAGGATGCGTACTACCATATCAAAGTGGACAGGCGCTCCAGAAGACGTCTACGCTTTCTGCTGGGAGCCAGTCATTTTCAATTTCGAACACTGCCCTTTGGCCTCATTACAGCCCCCAGAGTGCTCACCAAATGTATGGCAGTGGTAACGGCTCACCTGAGAAGTCAAGGATTCCAGGTGTTTCTGTACCTTGATGACTGGCTCCTCACTGCTACCACCAAGCACCAACTAATCCAAGACAGGAACAAGAGACTATCCTTGTGCGCCAGATTAGGCATTACAATAAATAAAAAAAAAAATCTGCCTTATCTCCATCTCAGCGCATTGTCTTCTTAGGCTCAGATATAGACTCAACCACCATGACAACAAAACTGACACCAGAAAGGATAGAATTGTTGCACAACCAAGTCAGAGTCTTGCTGAAAAAAGACAAAGTACAGGTCAGGATTGTTCTTCAAGTTCTAGGGACTATGGATTCCACCATTCTCTTAGTTCCCCTAGACTGTCTACACATGAGAGTACTTCAGTGACTACTATTTGCCCAGTGGTCAATGCAGGATCTGCCCTTGTCCCACCAAATGCTCATCACAAATTCCTGCAAGAAGGATCTAACATGATGGTTACATACAGATCAGCTTCATCTAGGACGTCCATTTGCTCCCCCTCAATAAAATGCAATCTTGACCACGGACGCTTCCCAGATAGGGTGGGGGGACATTATCTGGGAATGACGGTCCAAGGTATCTGGCAGGATCCCGAGAACCATTTGCATATAAATGTTCTGGAGATGAGAGCGGTGCTATATGCTTTGCAAGCACTTCACAGTTCTCTTATGTCTGTAGTGGGGTACATAAACAACCAAGGGGGAACCAAGTCTTACCCACTTTGTTGGGAGGCACTAAGAGTATGGAAATGGTCAATGGACACTCAGTGCTTTCTGGTAGTAACGCACATTCTGCGGAAGTCCACTGTGATAGCAGACAAGCCGAGTCGAGCAATTCTGATGCCTCTTGAGTGGTCCATGAATACAGAAGTTGCAGAAGAGATTTTCTGCAAATGGGGCCAACCTTGCTGCGACCTATTCACCACGTACATAAACACCAAATGCAGCAACTACTTTGCCTTCATTCCCCATCCGGGGATATCACCCAGGGATGCACTGGTCCACATTTGGCCTCCAGGACTTATTTATGCTTTTCCACCCATTCCTGTCATACCAAAAGTGATTCAGAAAGCAAAACTGTTGAAGAGTACCCTGATCCTCATTGCTCCTTACTGGCCTCACCAAGTCTGGTTCCCCTTCCTGTGGCCCCATCTCTTGGAGGAACCATGAATTCTGGAACCATCTCCAGACCTTCTAATTCATCAGTCAGGACAGTCCTTCGTACCATCCAAACCCTGAAAGTGACAGCATGGCTGCTCCAGTTCCAAGAATAGCCAGGTGTTTTTCCCTTTCTCCTACAGTTAAACACGTCTTGAATTCTTTGCACAAACCTTCCACCAGGAAATTATATTCCAGTAAATGGAAAAGGTTTTCCATTTGGGCAGCTAATCAAGGCATGGATCCCTGCTCAGCTCCCCTAGAGTCTATCTTGTCCTTCCTTGCATCTATTTTTCAGGAAGGAGCTGCAGCTGCTACGATTAGAGTTCAGTTAGCTGCCATCACTAATTATCATTTTGGGAACATGGGAAATCCAATTATGTCCTTCTCTTTATGCAAAACCTTTTAGAAAGGAGTTTTCCTTCTCAGACCTCCAATCAGACAACCGCCGGAGCCCTGGGACTTGAACTTAGAGTTCTGACCTCATTGATTTCTCCACCTTTTGAACCGTCTTTTTCATTTGACTTGAAATTGTTGTCTTGGAAGACATTGTTCTTAGTTGGTATAACATCTGCTAGGAGGGTTTCAGAATTGCAAGCCCACACCATTCGACCTCCTTATGTTATATTCCACAAGGATAGAGTCTCCCTCAGAACCAGTCCTTCCTTTCTCCCTAAGGTATGTTCAGAACATAATCTAAACACAACTATTGAATTACCAGTGTTCTTCCCAAATTGCAGTAACAAATCAGAATACAGACTACACCAATTGGATGTCCACAGAATTCTCCATTTTTACTTGCACAGGACTAAAGATTTTCGGAAATCGCACCAATTGTTCATTTCCTTCTCAAACAAAACAAAGGCTTGCCCGTCTCCAAGGTTACTTTGTCTAAATGGTTTTCAGACTGCATCTCATTTGCTTACAAAATTGCAGGGAAACAACTACCTGCTAAAGTAAAAGGCCATTCAATTAGGGCAGTATCAGCTTTATAGGCCTTTAGATTAAAACTCAAAATTGATACCATTTGTGCAGCAGCTACTTGGGCAAGACTTCATACCCTTGTCACTCATTACAAATTGGATTTGGCCTCCTGGGACAGGTCATCCTTTGGGTCCACTGTGCTGAAGAGTCTCTTTGCTTGAGCCATCCGGGATAATGGTGCTAGGGACGCTGTCCCATCCAGCAAGAATTACGGCGAGATAGGACTACATAACTTAAAGAAGTTATATACTTACCATAACGTTCCATGTTTGTAGTCCTTCTCGCCTACATTCTTGCTTCCCACCCTCCTTCCCCATTCCTCTATCCTGGAGGAACTGGTGGACTATCCATTATGCTGTCTGACCTTGTTGTAGTTGTCCATCCACATGGCATGGATAGTAATACAAAGTTTTTATGTTTGTATGTACATAGTTATTGATAGTATAGTTACTATTATGTATGTAGTTACTTTCTTGCAAACAAGATCTGGAGAATTGCCGTGATGCACCATGGGATAGGGGTTAGCCTCAAGCCAGTAAAAGCTCTCGAGCTTTAGTATCGGCTGAGTCGGAGCCGAGAATCGGCTCCAAACCCATCCAGCAAGAATGTAGGCGAGATGGACTACAAAAATGGAACGTTATGGTAAGTACATAACTTCTTTTTTTGAAACACCTTTTTGTTTCTCCAAAATAAAATTTGTTGTAAGGACATTTCAAGGCATAAATAACTCCTTCAGTATTGCAAGTAAAATGGCCACAAGTTCTAAAAGAAATAGTATTTATTCTAGGAAAAGTTTTTATTACATAGTTGCAAGCCTTGCACTTTTCACAAGCAAATGTACCACACATTGTCAAACTATATGGTATATTGGGAGACGGAATGCTGAGTTTACTTCTTACCAAAAAATTCTGTATACTTTTTCCTTTTCTGTAGGAAAATGCTAGTTCTTTGTTAAGATGTCATATATTTCCATAAATATCTAACTTGATCTATTATTTTGGGACTAAGGCAACTGTATGTTGTAACAAAAAATATATTCTCATTTGTCTCTTTCTTATGCACAGCCCCAGTGTATTGTCCATCCTGGTTACTTTTCTGGTGTCCATTAACTCTACGTATGAATTTCTGCCAACTATCATGTATTGTCTTCACATCATAGCCCCTATTTTTAAACATGTCTATAGTTTTATCTAGTTCTTGTTTGAGATACTCTTCAGTATTACATAACTTATACAAGCGAAAATTTCACCAAAGAGAATAGCGTGTATTGTATGGGATGGATGAAAGCTTTCACCATACATAAATTGTGGGCGTTCACTAAATTTCCTGTGGACTAAAATTTTTAAAAAGTTCTCATCTGAAATATCTACTATGACATCTAAGAAAGGGACACAATTCCCAATTTTCAGACTGTCAAATTTTAGTCCAAATCTATTATTTTGTAAGTCAGCTATAAATTCATCAACTAATTCTTTACCTCCCTCAACCAGGAAAATGAGGTTGTCAATAAATCTGTAATATTTGACAACATGTTTATGAAAAAAAGAATTTCTATATAAATGTTCCCATTCGAACAAGCCCATACTAAGTTTGGCATACATGGGGGGCAAAAGCTGACCTCATGGCAGTGCCTTGTTTCTGATGGTATAACTTGTTATTAAATTCAAAAAAAAAATTGTTAAACCGAAATGGAAAAGCTCTGCAATATATTCTGTAGCAGGACTGTTTCCCAAAAAGCATCTTATTGCCTCAATACCAAAACTATGCTGGATGCTGGTGTATAAACTCTTTACATCTATTGTCACCCAAAACATGTTACAATTCCACTTAGTAGTGCTTATTTTTTCCAGAAACTCAAACACATCACAAATATATGAAGGCAAGGTGCAAACAAGTAACTGTGAAGAAACAGTCCTACTTTGTTTAAGAAATAATTACGTCCTGAAACTATAGGCCTGCCTGGGGGCTGCCTATGAACCTTATGTAACTTAGGAAGGCAATAAAAATATGCCATTTTACAATTTTCTGCATTAAACTTTTTTTTTATGTCTTCCTCAGAAAAATAGCCTAGTCTATAGCCCTTGTGCAACAAATTTTCATACTCCATTACTGCATTTTCATACATAAGGTTATCAGCTTTTTCATAAACATTAGTATCCATCAAATGCTCCTAGCACATAGCTAAATATTGGATGTAAGACATGATCACCAGCTTGTCGCCGGCTTAAAAAATAAATCACTTCTGTTACTTAATGCTTTCAGTGACTTCCATTCTAATAATGTTATACGTTTCTTTTTTAAATTTTAAATACCCATTATTCACTGCAAAATTAAGCATTTCAGAGAAATGTATAATACCTTCATTTAAAAAAGGTGGAATAAATGTGTTATTGTGTTTAACATGACTTGTATCAAAGAAACAGTAAGCATTAGACTCAATATAAGAATCACATGAATAGAAACTCTCATTTAAAGTGCTAGTACTACTATCTAAAACATTTTCTTTAACCGCATTATTTACATCTCTAAAATAATATTTCAAATGTAACTTCCTGCAGAATTAAAAAATATCACATTTCAATTCATGCAACCGTGGAAGAACCGTAGGTATACATTTTAAACCCTGGTTTAACACAGCAAATTCAGTCAACGTAAGAAAATGTCCAGATAAACTCACAGCATAGCCACTTGAAACATTGCAACAGAGAGATTTACCATTTACCTCGCTTATAGCGTTGTGGCTGATGTTCACGAAATCCCATGTTGCCTTGCCCCCCCCCCCCCCCTTATAACTTTGTTGTACATTACGAAAAGTTTTAATTGTTCTGTTTGCTGAGCCACTGGTAATGATGGAAATTATTTGTTCTCCCCTTCATCCTCTTCAAATGATGTATACTGTCCCTCTGACGCTGAATAAGAGGAGTCTTGTGGTTTTACATTGTTTCCTGGTTCTGAACACCTGCGTGTCTTCCTGCGATTATTTTGCTTGCAAAAGCATTACTCCTCTCATAATCCCTGACATCCCGAAGTAACTTGCCCATCTTTCTATCAAGGATTTCTGCTTCATATGTTTTTAATTTATCATTAATGTCCATTAAGAATTTGTCCAGTGTCTCAGCAGTAGTGCTAGATGACAGTGTGCAACATAATGCATGAATAGATTCTTTAAGTTGTTTGTGTTTCACTCTGTCTCGCCCCAGCAAAATCTGGGCCCATTCAATGGTACATTTATGGGCCGCTGCTACCCTCCGCTTATGAAACACAACATCAGTCTCACTTTCTAAGTTAAAGGGCAGGAGTATGCTCTTAGACCCCTAGGGGTAATGTCCAAATCAATATACTTCTGCAAGCTTTGTAAATTAAAAAAAGTTGCAGTCTCTTTCCAGATATCTTTCTCAAGTTGCTCAAAAAGTAACTTACTTTCTGCTGGTCAGGAAACAAGTAGCTGACAACCCACATTGTTAAATGCATTAGAATGCAGTTTACTTCTCTCCTCTTCCCATTTCTCCCAAGGATGATGTAAGATGTTACCATCGCCATTATTTTGGGAGCTATTCTGTAGTATAGAGCAAATGCTGAGAATGATCTACAGTGCTGTCACAAAAAACTTGAGGCAAGTTAAAAGCTGGATCACTGGCCATGAACACAAGTAAACCAACTGATGCACAAAATAAAAGTTGCCTTATAGCAAAAAAAGAAACAAGCACCAGTATATCCAACAAATTTAATGAAACTCTGACATATTGGCCAAAGCCTTCAAGGAGTATAACACAAAGGAAAAAAACTTGCACCATATATACGCATACAGATACATCAATTAAACAATCATACAATTAAAGAAGTACTCTCCAATTACATTCTTCATTTAGTCCCCTTGGAGACAGGGTGTCAAATTATGAAAATGCAAGTAGTTAGATTGCTATATTGGATAGTTAAATAGTTTGATTAGGCTAGTATTACCACTTAGACATATAGTTAGAGAGAAATTTCTGAGTGTTGCCGTTATCTGTTAGTTCTTAATTCAAAGTGGTGATAGTTGTTGGAATTGTTGGAATTACTGTAGTTGTTGTAGTTGTATTTGTCAGGAGTCCAAAGCATTACTGGTGTGTTTTTATAATGTTGGACTCTCAAGTTTCAAGAAAAGCTCTGTGTGGGCAGAAGTTACCCCCCCAGTATCCCCATTTACTCTGTGTGTGCTGTTTGGGGGCTGCCTGTTTGACCTCTGATCGTCCATCTTGTGCATCTTTCAATACTAGAGCTCTTCAGACAAGAGGAGAGAAGCTGATAGTTAAAGGTGGTCTTCCCCCACAGGCAGGGGCTTCAACTTCTGCAGGTTCTTCTTCTGCTGCCAGTAATTCTCCAGCCTCCAAGTTAGATAATTCTCAGGCCAAGGAGAATAAAAAAAAAAAAAAAAAAGAGAGAGAGAAAAATAGAAGGACGGCACTGACAAAGTGAGAAATGTTTATCGGAAGTGTCCAGGAAATGTTCTCCAGACCCAAAGGTACCAGTTGGACTGGATCTGAAATCAGTTCGGAGGTTGGAACTGACAGCTTCTTGGCTCTGTTCCTCTTCTCCTTGGCCCTGGTTCTCACTGGATCTGGTGAGCCTGAGGCTTCAATCCCTGATCCCCAAGGAAAGGAGATACTCTAGACCACCCTCAGTGGCCTCTTCCACCTAGTCTTCCTTAAGCCTTATGGAAAAAGATATCAACAGAATGAGGAGGAAGTTTCTCAAGACTCAGATCCAGCTTGAGGGTTCTTTCTCTGATATCCACTGGGAACCTACTGAGCATTGATCCAACATATACCCCCCTTATTTATCTGGTACCAGTCCACCCTATGTTGTAACTGGTCCCTCTGGTTATGTAATGCACCAAGGCGCCTTTGTTGGAATCGACAGTTTTAGTTCAGCTCCGACAACACCCCTATCTCTCTCAACACTGATGTGTTTGGATTGGGGAAAGACTCAAGAGCTGAAGCATCAGTGCTGGAGCTGGAGGGAATGGGTCGACACCAACGTTATCTGAGCTCTCAACAGCTCGGATCCAAGATTGGATTTGGAGCTTTGGTTCATCGGTGCCAAGAGATCTCTGTTGTCCTTGGACAGAGATTGGTACTTGAGGCTTTCCATAGGGTCCTAGCTATGTCTAAGGAGAAGACCCCTCCATCTAGGTCAGTTCCACTCGATCCCTAGCAGGATTCTGCCTCTTCACATCAGTTAGAACAGTCAGAACCTCGAGCTTGTGAGATGCCATGCTATTTCAGCTCCCAGTCTGATTCTGAACCTCCTAATTTCCCAAGACAGACAGTTCACAAGAAGCAGATGTACAAATGGAAGCACATAGAGTCCTCTCTGGAATCCTTCATGGAAGACACCAATTTAGATGACAGTGAAGGTCCTCCCCACTCCCCCTTAGAAGACTTCACCTTCAATGAGATTCTTGAGTTAATGAAGCAAAGAAGGGGGTGTTCCACCCAGGATCGTTCACCTGATGAGTCATTGTTCTTGGAAGCTTTTGGCTCCGGCTAAGCGTCATCCTAGGTGGTGCCACCTATTGACCCCTTCATTGATTGCATGGCTGAGCAAGCATGGAAGGACCCAGATATGGTGGAACCTATACCCAAGAAAGCAGACAGTATTTTGGTAGCACCAAAGGAGAGGAAACATTGGAACGAAGGTCCCCCAGCAGATGCTATGTTGCTAGCAGCAGCAGCCATGAGAAAGGTATTCTCTGAGGAAAGTTCTTCCATTCATTCCCCTAGCAGGTTGTCTAGGACGATGGACAGGTTTGGGAAATGGACTTATGCTTCGGAGACCTATGCTTCAGAGACCTATGCTTCAGAGACCTTTGCTTTCAGATCACTGAATTATTGATGTCATGTTACTAGGTTACAGAAAGATTTGACCTAGGAGCTATTCAAATCTCTCTCGGGTATTTTGCTTGCAGAGGTTCAGAAAATGATGGAATCCCAGTTATCTACCCTACAGTCAACCTCCAGTGTAGCCATGCAACTGTTTTCCAATGTGGATTATGGCATGGCCAGGGCAGCAGGCACCAGCATCACCATGCGCCATCATGCCTGGATGCATCTTTGCGACTTTGCAGAAAGCTTTAAGATGTCATTTGTAAATGCCGTCTATGATGGGTTGACACTTTTCAGACCTAAAGTTAGACACTGTTGCTAAGTGCCAACAGGATGGGTAGACTGTCCACAGTGGAAGTCTGTTTTTCCACACCACAAAGATCCTTCTCTAGGAATCAAAAGATTGGGAAAAACATTCTTTCCCTGACTTTTCTAGTGATAGACCTCCACATGGCAGAAGTGGAGGTAGTTCAAATGAATGTCACCCTAGGGGCAGAGATGGACGACACACACAGCTTCCGAGGTCCTTTTTCAGAGAAGACCTGTCCACATCCGTGAGTGGTTGCCCAACTGATGCACTCTGGAGGCAGTTGGGGGGGGCTTGTCTTTGCACCCACAAACCTGGCAACACATCACCACAGATTTGTGATTGCTAATTATAGTTTCCAGAGGTTATTCGACTCCCTTTTCCCTTCCTCCTCAGAAGAAAAGGAATGTCCCTGATGTTCCACCCAGTCAATGGGAACCGGCAGCAGTAAAAGTTTCAAAAACTACTGGAAAAAAAAGAGTCATCAAGCCTGTTCCCCAAGACCAGTTAGAATCCAGAGTCTACTCAAGGTTCTTTTTAGTGCCAAAAGAAGACGGAGGACCTTATACCCGTTTTGGATTTCAGTCACCTACATCAGTTCATGAAACATAAAATTCCAGATGGTCACTATTTAATGCATATTTCCTCTGCTGAGAAAGGAGGATTGGATGTGGTAGATAGTTCCATGACACGTACTATCATGTGAAGATAGGGAAACACTCCAGGAGATTCATCCATTTCCAACTGAGAACCAACCACTGTTGGCTCAGAGCCCTGCCTTTTGGTCTTACCACACCCCTCAGGGTGTTCACCAAGACAATGACAGTGGTGACAGCACACTTGTGACTGCTAAGAATACAAGTTTTCCCTGTATCACAACGATTGGCTCCTAACTGCTACCTCAGAGCATCTACTGTTTCACCATTTGGGTACTGTGCTCCAGTTGTTATTGGCTGTAGTAGTAACAGTCACTTTTCCCGAGTGTCATCTGACTCCAACCCAGCAAACAGAATTCATAGGATGCTACTCAATACCAACTTTCAGATCACCCACCTTCCCCACACCAGGGTTCTTTCCTTTGCATCTAATGGCCATGCTAGTAGTTCATCATCCCTCGCCTGCAGTGAGGTTGATCTTAATAGCCACTATGATACTAACGGTTCCACTTGCTAGGTATCACAGGTGAGTGCTCTAATGGATGGTAGCAGTACAGTGGTCTCAGAAAATTCATCCATTACATGCAAAGATTCAGCTTACTCAGGTCTGCAAGTGACACAATGCCTAGTAGCTTAAGTCCTCTACAGTGTCCAACATTTTCACAGACTCACCTGTAGAGATAGTAACCATGGATGCCTCCCTTCTAGGCTGGGGGTGCATTTTGAAGTGAGGATGGTCCAAGGTGCATGGTCACCCAAAGAGGTCAGTGTTCACATCAATATCTTGGAGTTGATGGCGGTCCTCCTAGCATTGCAGGCATTCCAGGATTTCCTTCCCAAGAGTGTGATTTCCATACGGACAGGCAATATGACACTACTATGGTACATCAAGAAATGAGACAAACCCATTCCTATAAGCTGTGTCGAGAGGCCAAGAGAGTTTGGAAATGGACGATGTCTTCACACTGCTTTCTGATAGCAATGCACATCCTAGGATCATTCAGTGTTTGAGACATATGAGCAGGATTATTTTGACGCCTCACAAGTGGTCCCTCAATCCAACAGTGGCAACTTTGATTTTCCATTGCTGGGGCCAGTCTTGCTGTGACTTGTTTCCCTCATATCTTAACCACAAATGCATTGGTTATTTTACCCTGATCCCTCGTTCACTGACCCTGTAGAGGGATGTTCTGGTCTGCAATTCTGTTCTCCTGTATGCTTTTCCTCCCTTACTTCTAATGAACAAGTTTGTCCAGAAAGCCAGGCAGTGCAAGGCCAGGGTGATGGTCATTGCCCCCTTCATGCCATGACGGTCATTGTTCTCCTCCCTGTGGCCAATACTAGTACATCCCCCTTAAATCTTAGATCAATATCCAGATCTTATAATTCACCCATCCAGATTGTTGCTGCAGGACCAAAAGTCCATGAAGCTAACTGCAAAGTTTCTCCAGTTTTGACCATAGCCAGTGATGCCAGGTTTCCCACCACAGTTGTCAAGATTACATTGGCTTCTGAGAAGCCAGCCAGAAAAAAAGGCATACCATAGTAGAGAGTCTCTATCTGGGCCATTTCCAAAGGATTGGACCATTATGCAGTACTGATCCATTCATCTTAGAATTTTTATTAAACTCTTTGACAAAAGTTTCAGTTTTTCCACCATCAAAGTTTAAATGACAGCTGTCTTGACTTCCACATTGGCCATAATGACTCTTCCATAACTTTCTAAATATCTCTAAAGCTTTTTGAGAGGAACCTTTTGTCTATGACCTCCTATCAGATACTCAGTTCCCCAGGGGATATTACTGTTATGCTTCAGGCTCTAACTGAATTCCCTTTTGAACCTGTGGCCACTGTAGAGCTAAAGTACTTGACCTAGAAAAAAATTTTCTGGTGGGGGTTACATCAGCCAGGTGGATTTCAGAATTACAGGTACTTTTATGCAAACCTCCTTATCTGATTTTTTTCACAAGAACAGCGTTTCTTAGAGAACTAATGGGTCCTTTCTCCCTAAGTTGGCATCCAAAACCAACTTAAATTGGTCAATAAATTTGACGTTTTGTATCAGATATGCAAACAAAGACAAATACATTTTACATATGTTAGATGTTCATCAGCAACTCAGATTCTGTCTTCATAGAATGAAACAATTCAGGAAATCAATTGTTTATTGCCTTTTCTAAGCCAGAGTTAGATAAAGCTGTTGCTAAACTTAACCTTTCGAGATGGTTGTCGGACGACTGCATTTCCTTTGTGTATAACAAAACTAATCTGGTTCTACAATCTAGGTCTAAAGCCCAGTTCACTCAACAGCCTTTTCCAGAAGGCTTCCCATTGACATTTGTGCTGCAGCGACTTGGTCCATAGTCCATACTTATATATGTCTCATTATAAACTGGATTTGCAGTTTAGGTCATGTTCCCCTTTTGGTTCCACCATCCTCAGGAATGTCCTTCCTTGGTATCACCCAGATAGACATCTTGGGAATCTGTCCCATGTGTTGAATCGAATGAAAATAGACAACACTGGATATGAAAGTTATGTACTTAATGATAGTGATAGATCCATGTTGTCTGATTTTCATCCACTTCAGCCTCCTTCCCTCCTTTCCCCTTTCTTAATTGATACACATGGCTTTGGGTAAGTAGGTGGTTACTTATCAGCTCCCCGTCTATGAACAGTTCTGTTCTGACTGTTGCTTTGTATCCCCCTCTTTGTCTTAGTAGCAACTATTATCATATGTACAGTGCTTCAGTCATTTATGTAAGAAGGGGGCAAACTCGATCTGAGCTATGAGGGTGGAGTGTAGGGAATTATGGGTAGGGAAGGAGTCTGAACCCTGGAACCAAAGAAGCGTAAGATAGTGCCAAGGTCAGATCCGACACCCCATGTGTTGAACTGGACAAAAAGACAACATGGATCTGTCATTATGGTAAGTACATAACTTTTGTTTATAATTCAGACTGTAGTTACTGAGGTACAAAAGTGAAAGCATGTATTTGTAGTTTCACTGTCTTTTACTGAGAGTGCAAGGGGCATTGCTATGGAAATGTTAGGACAGGATTTGAACAGATGAAAGTTTGTCCATTTTAATTACTAGATGTGATGCTATGCTCTTGAGATTGTTGGATTTACGAAGTATATCATAATGTTGGTAAGATTATCAGAAGCACAGTTTTTGTGCCAGGTTACATAACGGTTTACTATCAAAATTCTGCAAATCTCCTCGACTTATTGCATATCTGAACCTAATGAGCGAAAATGACATCTAGCGAGTCCTCACACTGCCGAACATTGTAATGTCGATAATGTTGACTTTGACATTACCCAACTTACCTTGATGTCCGGAGATGTCCTAGACACATTTTGCAGGGGGCAAGCCCCCCACACCCACTGTCAATTATATATTCAAACTCCAAGATCTCACTACAGTGAGGAAAATGGTAATTTCCCCAATCCCCACTGTAGTGCGACCCATTGTAAACAGTGACACTCACAACGAATGCAAGCTGCGTTTCGACGTTCCAGAGGCAACGTGATTTCAAGTTGGGATTTTCAAAATTTTGCACCTTTACCCTTGACCATCTGAACAATGGTAAACTGCCTTTCTAACTTGTGATATTGAACCTTACATAACCAGTTGTGAGCAAACATATAGACAGATACATAAACATAATATTGTGCTCATAGAGATAGTGCTTGCTTGCTTTTACATTTAAGCATGCAGTGCTTAACAGCTTAAAAGTCAGACAGGTGTTGGCATTAACAGCATGCACCAAACCTACTGTTACCTCAGTGAAGTCAACCCTAAAGTGCATTTTCAGAAAAAAATTCCTCAGACACTGTAGTGAGCATTAACATAAATGGTGGAACACTTCCTATTTATAGAGTAGAAACAAAGTGCCAAGTTGGGTAGGCAAAAGAGTGTGATGAGACTGCCATGACCAGGTACAAATCTGCCAGATAAAAATGGAAGGAAACCCACCTCTCTTTGCATGTCAGAGCACCTATCACTGGGCTAAAGACTGACTGCTTCACTTTACCTTTTGCAAATACATTCTGAAGGAAGTAAAGAAGTGTTCAAATCCTCTCCTAAAAATTCTGTAAGTGTCCCTTGCTCTTCCACTAGGTGAAGTCATCTTCAGTAGGGCTTCTGATTATTCTTCCATAGTGATCATCAACTCTACTCAAGTTCTTACTAACACTGCAGGGCAAGGTACTACATCCACTTCCTTACAACTCTGGATCTGTCAGCCTGGAGGGTAGAATTTTGATTCCTAATAAGTGTTTTTTTTTCCACTGACGTTTCTAATATATGGAAAGAAACTAACAGAGGTGATACAAGAAATTCTTACATTCAAATGTACAAGAGATTTGTTTCTTTGATTATTCCACAATATTTGGGTCCAGTGTGTTGTCATACTAAGACTGAGACTATGAGAATTACGTATTTGATTCAAACTGGAGTGTTCCTACAGATTTAACATTTCATCAGTATGTATTTCTTTACCAGCTTTTTCGTATATTGTAATACATCCAACTGTTAAAGGCCTAATTCCTCAGTATCTCCAAAATGTCATAGCTCTCCTATCTGATACTTGACCTGTATGTTGAAAAAATACATTATTCCTCTTTGATCTACAGGGGTCTGCAACCTTCACTATCAAAAGAGTCATTTAGGCCCTTCTCCCACCAATATCGGGAGCCACAAAACCTATTTAACCCCTAAAATGAAGATAACACAGCGTATAAAGTTTTATATATAGTTATTATCCTAAATATAAAAGAACCAATTTTATAAGAGCAATATTTAAAGTCCATCCCTATTTTTGTTCCTTTGTTCCCCTTTATTTGTGGCTCTGTCTAGATTTCTTGTGGTAAGACTTTGAGAGGTATGGAAACCTTTCAAGAGATGCTGCTGCTGCCAGGGGATCGCTCAATCACTCTCAGTGTGTGTGGAATGCATGGCAACAGAAATCATGTTGCAATATTTAAAGTCCATTGCTCGATTGCTGTGTGTGTGTGTTGTGAGGTAGAGTGGCCATTATTTTTCAAACTACAGGGAACCACTGCCGAGGGGTGAAAGAGCCACATGCGGCTCCAGAGCCGCAGGTTGCAGACCCCTGATCTAGTAGATATAATGGAATTAAAGCAGCTTTAGTAGAAAGCACTTTTTTATAGTTGCTGTTACTTCTGGCAAAGAAATTTTAGAGGTTAAAACTTACTTTGTATTGCAGAACGAACGAGTGTCACTGAAATCAAATTTGTCTGGCGTGCTAAATGTAATATCAGCAGCGACTCTCAATTAGTTTGTACAGGTGTCAGTCTTTTTTTCAGACTATCAGAATGAAAGAGCACCTCTTGCATTTGCTAAATGTATATAAACACCTTGGGTATTACATTAGCTGGATAGTACTGTGTATTGGAGATTAAGATCTTTCCTTTATATTCCAAAGTTCTGGGGTTTGGTCCTTCATTCTAGTTTCTGTGTATGTGGAGATTGCATGATGTTCATCATACTAATCACTGCTGCAGTTGCCTAAGCTATATGGATTATATCCTACTAAGAATATAACAGCCAACTTCCAAAGCTTCAGGGCACCTTCTACAAGCCCAAACCATTAGGCAGTTTGAGCTGAGCTGACTAAAAAGTTTGAGCACCAAGCCCTTCAGTGCTTTTCTGATGCAGAAAAACGCACTCCTATGTTGGCTTTTGAGGCTCGATAGTCGGCTTGTGCTGTTCTGTTGCTGGGCAGATAAAATCCCTTTGGAGAAGAACCTTCCACGTTTAATATTTTATTCTTTATTCGTAGTTTCATGTTAAGGAAAGTATTTGTAAGCTAGGAAATTGTGCTTCTGACTGTTAATGTGACTTTAGTGCACTTTTAAATGGAAATAAACTTTTGTTTTTATTAGGTTAAAAGTTGATGAAACCTGCTTAAAACTACTTTGTGGAGAAAGTGTGCTTAAATTACTTTTTTTTTGGCTGGCAAAGTGTATTTAAGTGTTTTTTTTTTTTGCTGGAAAAAAGGTGTTCTTCATGTTTCACTGTTGCAGTCATTACATTTGGGTTATCTGCTTGCAGGTAGCCCTCAGTCGGCCTGATTGCTGTCTCATCTTCCATGATGTCAGGTAGTCAAGAGTATAAAGCATGCAGCCGACGGCATTACATCAGTCTTTCTTGCCGTGCGGTGCCCGAAGCAGAAGAAGTTCGCAAGTGCCGGTTGGCTGACTCCTGAAATTTTCGCTTTCGAGTTTCAGATCCGAAGTCTTAGAAAAAGCTAAGTACCCCATTGGGGATCCTTTTTCTTGCTCTAAACCAATGTCAGTAAAAGTTAACAATTGTATTTAGTGTGGAAAGCAAATACCTCATAAAGATTTTCATTCGTACTGCATTCCTTGCTTCAGCCCAGACCACGATGTCCCTTGCTGTCGGTTTTGTGCCTTATTCAATCCTCAAACTATTCGTCATCTGTTCATTTGTGCATCTAACTATTTTGGTACACGGTTCAATTATCCAGAAATGGCTTTGGTAAGCCATCCGACTACTGACATGCCTAAAAAACGTAAAAAAAAAGACAGAAACAGACCGCATAGGTCCAAAGCTGCCGACGGCGCTTCCGTTAAGCTAGTGGCCAGTTCGCCGGTACTCAGTGAGGAGCTTTTTCAGCCCCTGATACCCGCTACTTCAGATTTGCAGGCCTCTACTGAGACCCATTCAGAGTCCAGTATGCAGCGAGATGCTACTTCGACTATGGAACCTGCGGAAGTCTCTACCTTGGATGGGTCTGGAGCCGCTGTGCAGGCACCGGCTTCTGAGGGTGTATTTAGGCCTACTGACTTGCATATCAAACCAACGCCATCTTCTTTTTCAAGGCCTAAAACTCGATCCACGTCTAGAAAACTGATGCCCAGACCGCATGGTCAGGCCCCTATGCCTAAAAAACAAATGATAATAATGGCTGAAGACCTTATTACTCTAATCATGGTAAGCTACCTTTCCCCCTCTAAGAGACCTAGAACTAATTTTCCTTCTGATTCTTCGGATCAGGATTCTGATATTTCTGTTTCTTCTGATGACCAGGAGTTGTCCTTATCTACTTATGAGGATTCTGATGCAGAGGACTCCATTCCTTCTGCTTCCCTTCCAGAAGATTTCTCTTTTGGTGAAACTTTGCATACTCTTAGGGAGCATTTCCACTGGGAAAGCCAGGATTACTCTGACTCTAAAAAGAGGCTTAGGGAATTCTTACTCCTGCCTCAACACAAGCCTTTAGCTATCCCTCCTGTACTGGACATTGTAGATGATGCCTTCATGGAATCTAGCCTGGTCCCAGACACTTTACCACCGGCTCCCAGGAAACATGACAGGTATTACAGAGTACCTGACTTTCACAAGTTCCTCTCTAAGAATCCTACTGCAGATCCTGAGACCATTTCACAGGGACCCAAAGGCATTAAGGCTACTACTGCCAAAAACCCTACCCTCTCTGATAGAGATTCCAGAGCCCTGGATAGATGAGGTAAGAAGGTATACACTTCTGCTACTTTGGCCATTAGGGCCTTAAACTGCCAGTTTCATATGTTAAAGTATCAGCAGCATATTATTGGATTACTTAAACAGAAAATTATGTTGATTCCTGACTGTGCTGAAAATAAAGAATTACAGGACTTAATGCATTCTGCTGAACAAGTTGGTAAACATACTTTGCAATGTGGTTTTGATTCCTTAGAGACATCTTGCAGGGCTGCTGTTACTGGGTCTGTACTTAGAAGGCATGCTTGGCTTAAGGAGCAAACTTTACCAGATCATGTTAAAGCTAAATTACTGGATGCTCCCTTAAACCAAGACCGCCTGTTTGGTAACAAAGCAGAAGAAGTACTTAAAAAGATGGAGGAAAAAGCTAAATCTATGCAAACCGTTCAAGATTTCCTTCAAGCACAGCCTCCCAGATTTAGTAGGCACTGGCCTTCTAAGAATTGGTCCTTTCCTGCCTCTTCCAGGCCTTCTCAGTCCAAACCCAGGACCAGCAGACCACCCAGGCTTCTGTCTCGAGGTACTCACAGAGGCTCCCTCTTCCAAAGCTGGAAGTGGTAAGGCACCCCCCCCCCCCGTAGTAAACTGTCACAATGACTTGACCTTAAACCTTTGAAGCCCTGCTCAACTGACTGTTCCTTTAGGGGGAAAGATTGCCCTGCATGCAAAAAACTGGGAACTCATTACCCAAGACAAATGGGTTCTAAATATAGTTTCCCAAGGATACAGATTCCACTTCCACTCCTTACCAACCCCAAATGGTTGGTCAGACCTACCCCCAAATCAGTCGACAGAGGCTACAACAGCAGGTTCTCAATCTTCTAAGTATCAGAGCTATTCAACCTGTCCCAGAAGAGGAATGGGGACAAGTGTTTTACTCAAGACCTTTCCTGGTACCCAGAAAAGACAATACCTGGCGTCCTATCCTGGACTTGTCTATCCTAAACACCTTTTTGGTAATCCCAAAATTCAAAATGCTAACTCTTCATCAGCTGCTTCCCATGCTAGGCAAAAATGCCTGGTTGGCAACATTGGATTTAAAGGAAGCTTACCTGCACATCCCAATAAGGGAATCTTGCAGAAAATACCTACGCTTCAGAGCAGGCTACATGCACTGTCAGTGCTCTGCACTGCCCTTTGGCTTATCTACTGTGCCCAGGGTATTCACAAAGTGCCTAGCTCCAGTCATTGTATTCTGCAGGCAAAGAAATATTCAAATATACCCATACCTGGACGATTGTCTAATTCAGGCAGAAAGCCAGGATATACTATTAAATCATCTGGCATTTGTAAAGAAACTGCTAACCTCACTGGGGTACACCATAAATGAAAAGAAATCTCATCTAGTACCCTGCCAACAAATTGTATTCCTGTTTGCAAGCTTCAATACAACTTCCCAGATGGCCTACCTCACGCCAGAGAAACAAGTTTATTTGACAGCTTACTTCAGACTACTGGCCACAAAGACCCAGCTATCTACAAGGAAAATACTGCAAGCCCTGGGGTTCATGGCCTCTTGCATTGTACTAGTTCCATATGCAAGACTTCATGTGAGGAAACTACACTGGTATCTAAAAAGCCTATGGTGTCAACATTCTCAGGACCTGGAATCAATGATTCCCATCATTCCTTGTATAAAGACAGAGTTCCTTTGGTGGCCAGAGGCCTGCCACCACAACAAGGGACTGCCATTCACTCTACCCCCTGCTGCCCAAATCCTAACAACAGACACATCAGACTATGCATGGGGGGCTCAATTGGCAGGGCAGTGCATTCGGGGCAAATGGAACCTGAGTCAAATGCACCTGCATATCAATCAAAAAAGAAATGTTAGCTGTACAGAATTCTCTGTCAGCCTTCAAGGACCACATTCTTCCAGGACAATTATTGGTAAAGACAGACAACACCACTGTTATGTGGTACATAAACAAGCAGGGGGGAACTCATACCTCCTCTGCAGACTCGCCATGGCTCTGTGGAACACAGCCCTGAGCTACCAAGTGCACCTACAAGCTCAGTTCCTGCCAGGCAAGCTAAATACACTGGCAGACGACCTAAGCAGAAATCTCATGGACCCACACGAGTGGAAACTGGAGCAAAAAATATTCAACATTCTGAAAAACAAATGGGGGACCCCAGAGATAGACCTGTTTACCTCCCCTCAGAACTACCAATTAGACAAATTCTGCACAAAGACTCCCCACGACAAGCTTGGAAAGTGGATGTCTTGTCCTTTACCTGGGAAAGCCTCTCAGTTTATGCCTTTGCCCCTCTGCCTCTCCTCTCGAACGTTTTACTAAAGATCAAACAGGACAAACCAAGAACAATACTCATTGCACCAGACTGGCCACGCCAACACTGGTACCCCCTATTGCGCAGTATGTCCCTACTGGAACCATGGCACCTGCCTCAGACTCCTTCCCTACTGTCCCAGCAGGAGGGCCATTTTCTGTACCCCCAGCTGCAAACCCTGAACCTGGCAGCCTGGCTAATTACCTGAGTTCTCCTATACCATCCCTCAGCAAACAAGTGCTGGATGTCATCCTGGAGGCAAGGAGGCCCAGCACTAGAAAATCCTATGCTGAAAAGTGGAAAAGATTCTGTTCCTGGAGCCAGACTCAGGGGATGGTGACTACAGTGCCCAGTTTACCCCATATTCTTCAATACTTAACAGAGATGCTTCACAAGGGCCTTTCCTTCTCTTCCATTAAAATTCATGCCTCAGCCATTTCAGCACATTATAATAGTGAGCCACCCCTCATCTCTCACCCTTTACTGAAACAGTTCATCAGAGGGGCCAAAAATGTAATACCACCCAGGAGAGCTCCTACTCCTGCCTGGGACCTTAACTTTATATTCGAAAAGCTCACTCTACCTCCTTTTGAGTCAGCTGCAACTGCGGAGTTGAAATTCTTTTCTTGGAAAACAGCCTTCCTCCTAGCCATCACTTCAGCAAGAAGGGTGTCTGAATTACAGGCCCTCATGGCAGTGGAGATTTCAGCATCTTTCAGTGCGGACATGGTGTCCCTCAGGACCAATCCTTTCTTAATGCCAAAGGTGGTATCCAGTGTGTCCCTTAGTCAGTCCATTCATTTGCCAACCTTCTTTTCTAATCCACAGAACAAAGGGGAACGAATACTGCACTCTTTGGACGTGCACAGACAACTTAGATTTTACTTAGACAGGGCCAAGCCTCTCAGGAAATCTGAACAGCTGCTGGTTGCCTTTGCTGCAGAGGCAGAGGGGAAGGCCATTTCAAAGCAAACCATTTTTAAGTGGATAGGTCATTGCATTGTTTTCTGCTGTAAGCACCATGGAAAACCTACCCCACAGGGGATAAGACCCCATTCCACCAGGGCTGCATCTACTTCTACAGCCTTTCTCAGAGGTGTTCCTACCAGGGACATCCTAGAAGCTGCTATCTGGAATTCTGTACATACTTTCACCAAGCATTACCAATTGCCAATTTTCTCTACAGCCAGAGCTAGTTTTGCCACTGCAGTCTTGCAGGGCCTAATAGCTACTCCTAATGCTCTATAACTGCCTCCTTCCTTCCTTAGCTTTGGGAATCTACCCAAATGTAATGACTGCAACAGTGAAACACAAAAAATGTAGTACAGTTGTGTACACTTACCATAAATGTAGATGTTTGAGTGTATTCACTGTTGCAGCCCTGGTTACCCTCCCTCCAGCCCCCTGACGTCTATTGGCTATACCTCTCTTGTTTACTATACCTTTCTGGTGTATTTGCGTTTTCTTGGAGGTGTAACTATATATTTAATTGCTTCCCTTTAAGGGGGCACCTGACATCTGGGGCAAGAAAAACTGATGTAGTGGTGTTGGCTGCATGCTTTATACCCCTGACTACCTGACGTCATGGAAGAGGAGACAGCAGCCGACGCAGGACCCAAGACTTTGATAATCAGGCCGACTGAGGGCTACCTGCAAGCAGATAAGCCAAATGTAATGACTGCAACAGTGAATACACTCAAACATCTATATTTATGGTAAGTGTACACAACTGTATTTTACTTTAGTGATTTCTGTTTTTTTAATGACTTTTGCTGCTTAGCTTTCCTGGGAAGGAAGCACCATTTTTGGGTTGACCGTAGAAAAAAACTATTGGGCCCTCGGTAAGTCCTTCTTCCAGCCACAAAAATTAAAAGTTAACAAGACAGCCTATGCCACCACAGCAGTTTAATAATTTGACTCGGCTACAGGTGGGTGACTTTGCTGTGGCCAAAGCTAGTTATTTAGACCACTAATCTTTTTCCCCAGATAACTTTGGTATTGTCCATGCCACCACTATAGACAAGGGAATGTCCTGAGCGGATATTGGGGTCCCCTTAATGGGCAAGAGAAAGCCATTTTTGTTGGTCTTGGGAGAAGGTGCAGGGAAGGTACCACTGCTTAGGCAGAATGTTGTACCCATCACTGGAGAAGCTATTGCTGCCATTAATAAGCCTATTTGTCCTAATGTTCCTGTCAAAAAAAGAAACAGAAAATAAAACATTTATCTTCTCGTATACCAGTTCCTCTTGACAGACATAGTTGATTAGGACAGGCTCAGGGTTTTGCACAGGCTACTGACTCTTCTTATAAGGTGGTTTCTTGTAAAACAAAAAGGGTTTCTTCTTCTCCTGAAGAAACTCAAGACCTCAAATCTGTAGAGAATGTGATGGGACAGATACATTTTTTTCTCCTTAGATTTCTAATTCAGACTCTGAGAAGAGCATGGTATGTGAACCTCCCTGTGTGGGATTCTCTTTCTCTGAGACATTTTCAGAATGTGCCAGTGTTTTCAGTGGGAGAACACTGAGATTTCTCACTTCCTCAGAAAATGCTATGAGTTGTTTCAGATGGAATTTGCAAAGCCTTCACCACCCATCCCCTCAGCGCTTTTAGCACTGGAGTATGTGTTTGTCACAGCCTGTGATTTCCCTGGCAGCCAGCCTGCTGCACTGAAGAATGCAGATAAAATATATACAAAGTTGATCAGCCTTTGAAGTTGTTATTCCCACATCCCACATCTGACCCAGCAGCTATAGCTTTAGTTAATCCTGCTGCCATCAAACATTTTGTTAATTCTAATCATCCTCCAGAGAAGGGTGGTAAAACAATGGATACATTTGGGAAAAAGTGTAGGCTTCTGCAACTTTAATTTTTAGAATTTTAAATTGCTAGACACATATGTTTAAGTTATTTGACTAATCGTGAACTGGAGAAATGCTTTACCTGAAGTTTCCTCTTGTGTGGAAAATCTGCTTTGTGTGGTTTAGTTTTTTTTTCCATTTCTCAGGTCATTACTCATTGTTTAGTGTATGCATATAACTCTAGATATTGCATCCAGAGCTGTTGCCACTGGTACTGTATTGAGGAGGTTTGCCTGGCCAGATTCTGAATACCTTCCACAAAATTAAAACAAATTAATTTTATTTATCCTTCAGCTAGAGATTTAGTTTTTGGACCTCTGCAGTAGACGTTATCAAAAAATGAGATGAAAGAGGTAAGCCAGTTTTGGTAAGAAACAATATAAACAGTCTCCGCAGAATGCTCATAGTTGGACTTTTGAAAAAAAAATGGTGGGAAGATTCCAAAAATGAAAGCGGGACCTCCCCCCAGAACAAGAGACAGAAAAAAAGGCAGAATGACTATATAAGGGACCTTATCCCACTCTTCCATCCTGGCAGTCCCTTTTCTTTTCCAGAAAGCTTAAATCTTCATTTCCTTCTTTGACAACAGATTGGTTCAGGTATTTTGAGGCCGATTCAGCAAGGTTACAAGTGGCAGTGGGAAGAAATTCCTCCTTTCCAGGGAATTCCTCCACATCTGCCAAGCCAAACTCTTCTGTCTTCTCCTGTCTTACAACACATGCTGTCATGGGAGTGAGGGTAGATAAAAACAGTTAATCTGAAGTAGTTAACTTCATTTATGCAGCAACCTGTGGGTATCCGATCCGACTTTGGAT
Organism: Protopterus annectens; assembly: GCF_019279795.1. Classification (NCBI taxonomy): domain Eukaryota; kingdom Metazoa; phylum Chordata; order Ceratodontiformes; family Protopteridae; genus Protopterus; species Protopterus annectens. The sequence continues at coordinate 259,861,530 of NC_056746.1, read as the reverse complement.
CCGAGCCGGCAGTTTTCAACAGCTTAGATCTGAGCTCCTAGCTCCTCCCTCTACCCATAAACCCCTGCCAACCCTGACTGACCTCAGATCTAGTTTGCCACGTTTGTTGACAGCAGCTGGATTTTCGAGCTCCGTGCTTAGTGATTTTCTTGTGAGAAAGTTAGAAAATGTTTTTGTTTTATCTCCATCTTTAGTGTGAGTGCCATGTGTTTAGACCCTTTACCTGTTAACCTTAGTTTAAACTACTCTTTAGTTATAATTTTTTTCCCCTCCCTGGTTCATTAGGGTCTGTGTGCCTGTGTTGGGGCCTAGCGTGTGTGTCCTCATTAGTTTAAAATGTCAGAAGCCCCAAAACCTATCTTTTCCAAGTGCACCGAGTGTGGCAATAAGCTTTCACCGGCTGATGGCCACACTCTGTGTGTCTGTGCCTTGAGGTTGGACACCTTACCTCTGGGTGTTCCATCTGCGCGGCATTCAACCCCAAGGCACTTAAGGACCGGAGATCCAAGCTGATCCTGGCGGGTCTTTTGCCCCCAGATTCGGCTTCGGCCTCCGGTCCTACCGTGGCTACCACCGCGGCTTCGGCGGCGGCCACTCCTGCCTCTCTCCCCCCGGCCGGGACTCCACCTCCCGCTATAGGCCTGGAGGAGAGGGAGGCCAGGAAAGACAAGAGAAGGGAGAAGCACCACAAGCTGAGGGCCGAGGCCTCTGCTTCGGTTCCCCCGGCTAAGCGGTTTTCTCCCTCCAGGGCTTCCCGGTCTCCTCCTTCTCGGATCCAGTCCCCCTGTTTTTCACCGGGCCCCGAGGAGGAGGAGACCCGATCTCCTTCGAAGTCATCGAGGCAGCACTCACGTCCCGCCTCGGTGGCCTCATCAAGATCTACTCGCAGCCTTTCCGATGCAGATTTAGACCGGATGATGCGAAGATTCCTCCAGGCCCAACTGCAGATGGGAGTGCTCCTGCCTCCCCCCCCCTCTTGGAGGGAGCTCGACCCCTTTCTTTGTCCCGATAGCTCCTTCTCCGTCCCGCTTCCCGGGTTCGGAGCCTTCAGAGCCGGGCAGCCTTGGAACCGGGGGTGGGTCGGCACCGACAGTCTCAGGTACTTCAGTGCCGACTCTTCCCTCGAGCCTGTCGGGTCTGTTTTTGTCGGATCCGAGCTCTCGGAGCCAAGGGCTGAGCTTCGGATCCGAGGGTTTCAGTATGCCTTCGGCGCCGTCCAGGTCGGAGCATACTGGGCTGTCGGATCCGATTGCTTCGGCGCTGGCCCCGATCTGCCTGTCGGATCCGAGTGAGGGCCCACTCTCGGATCCCAGAGAGAGCGGCTCTCCCTCGGCGTTCGACGTGGTGGAGAGGGCTCTGTCGACTGCTTCCAGGCCCCCCGGTCCTTGCCACAGCTCCGCCCTGCACTCCTTCTCTGTTGGGTCTGACTTCCATCACCCGGCCCCAGGGACAGCCTGCTTCAATGTCCCAGGTCGTTCCCTTGGAAAAGGATGTTGCTGGTGAGGCCTCCTCGGACAGCCCCCCCCGAGGAGATCCCCCACAAGCGGAAGTGCAAGAGGAGGCACTTGGACTCCCCTGAGTCCTTGACTGAAGACACGGATTTGGAGGAGGGGGAAGGCTCCCCAAGGTCACCCCCCCGAGGATGTCTCCTTTGTAGACATCATGGAAATGCTCAGGATCAGAGGGGGGGTGGTCTGCCCCAAAGCCGACATCGGACGAATCCGTGTTCCTGGAGGCATTTGAAGCAGGCCCTTCTACCTCTTAAGTGTCCCCTCCGACCGACCCCCTGGTGGACCTGATTACCACCAGATCATGGAAGGAGCTGGACACTGTGAAGCCAGTCCCGAAGTGCCCTGACAGGTAGCTCAGTCCCCCTGCAGACAGGCCCCATTGGGGCAAGGGTCCCTCCGTAGATGACATGTTGATGGCGACGGCCACTAAGAGGGAACTAGCTCAGGAGAACCCCTCGGTCCACCCCCCGGGCAAGGAGTCCCGAGTGATGGACCGCTTAGGGAAGCGGGTGTTTAGTTCAGCGTCCTTCTCGGTGAGGTCACTGAACTACATGGCACACATTATTCGGCTGCAGCGGGATCGTATTAAGGAATACGCTGCATCGCCCCCGGAGTCCATGTCGGCGGAGGACAAACAGTTGTACTCCACCCATACGGCCACTCTTAGGTCCATTTCCAATACCTCTATGCGGCTACTATCCCATGCCACGGAAGGAGCTGCTAGAGCCAGCAGAGCAGGTCTCGTCATGAGGCGTCAGGCCTGGCTCCGGCATTGTGATTTCGCGGAATCCTTCAAGGCGTCTTTTGCAAATGCCCCTTTTGATAGTTCAGCCCTATTTGGGAAGACCGTTTGTGACACCTTGGTCCAGAGCGAACAGGATGGGAAGACGTTGTCTGCTGTCGGAGTCTGCTTCTCTGCTCCCCAGAGGTCCTTCTCCAAGAACCAAAAGGGACAGAAAAAGATGTGGTTCCGGAAGTCGCAACAGTCCCAGTCCGCTCCGGACCCCCAGTCCTTCCACGGCAGAGGAGGACAGTGAGGACGCCGCCCTAGAGGCAGAGGGGGCCTGAAGAACTTTGGGTCCAGAGAACCTTTCTCTGACCGGCCCACGCAACAGCCCTGAAGGGTTGCCCGACTGCTCCACTCTGGAGGCAGTCAGGGGGCGTTTCTCGAGGCACCTGGCAGGTTGGGAGTCCATCACGACAGACCACTGGGTGCTTTGCATCATATCCAGAGGTTACCAGATCCCCTTCTCTTGCCCTCTTCTCTTCCCCAAACACCTCCCTGATGTCCCACCCGATCAGAGGGAGGTCGCAGCTGCGGAAATCCGGCAGCTCCTAGAAAAAAGAGCCATCCAACACATCCCCCCAGACCAGCTTGGATCGGGTTATTACTCCAGGTTTTTTTTGGTGCCAAAAAAGACGGGGGACTTAAGACCAATCCTCGATCTCTCCCTTTTGAACCTTTCAGTAACCAAAGAAAAGTTCCGGATGGTCACTCTTCAATCTATTCTCCTCCTATTACGGGAGAACGATTGGATGTGCTCGCTAGACCTCAAGGATGCGTACTATCATATTCTAATGGACAGACGATCCAGGAGGTTTCTCCGCTTCCGGCTAGGGGCCAGTCACTACCAATTCAGGGCTCTCCCCTTTGGTCTCACCTCAGCCCCCAGGGTGTTTACCAAAGTGTTAGCAGTGATAGCAGCCCACCTGAGGCTCCAGGGAATACAGGTTTTCCCGTACCTGGACGACTGGCTCCTGACCGCCTTGACAAGACATCTACTCTGTACAGCCAGGGATTATATTCTTCGCCTTGCTCCCTGGCTAGGGATCACAATAAATATGGACAAATCTGCTCTCACCCCGACCCGAGTCATAGATTTCATCGGGGCCAGGTTAAACACAATCAATCTTGTAGCCTTCTTAACCCCAGAGAGACTTCGAACCCTGAGGTTTCATGTGCGGGCCATCCTTCTATCTTCATCTCCTCCGGCGGAATTGGTCCTGAGGGCTCTAGGCTCAATGGCAGTGGCAGTCAACTTGTTACCCATGGCACGTCTGAACATGAGGGTCTTACAATGGACCCTCCAAGTCCAGTGTTTTTTTCTTCACTACCCTCTGAGTCATCCCATTTCCCTCAACAGGGCTTGCAAGAGGGCTCTCGTGTTGTGGCTGCAATCTCCGGATCTCCACATGGGACGCCCCATCGCTATGGCTCCTCCCCTGGCCACGATGATGACCACGGATGGCTCTTGCCTTGGGTGGGGAGGGGGCACTCTTCGGGCAGGACTGTCCAAGGCACGTGGAACGATACGGAGACCTCTTTGCATATCAGTGTCCTAGAGATGAGGGTAGTGCTGTTAGCGTTGCAAGCACTTCAGGACCTTCTTGCTGTAGGGACAATTGCGATCCAGACGGACAACATGTCGGTTGTCTGGTACATCAACAAACAAGGGGGAACCAGGTCTTACCAGCTCTGTCGAGAGGCCATAAGAGTGTGGGAATGGGCGATCTCCACCAACCGTTTTCTCATCGCAACGCACATTCCGGGACGGTCCAACATCCTGGCGGACAAACTCAGTCACACCATCCTTTCCCCTTACGAGTGGTCTCTTAATCCGCATGTAGCGAATCAGATTTTTGCCAAATGGGGGCAGCCCTGTTGCGATCTTTTCGCCTCTCCCTCAAACACCAAATGCAACAGCTATTTCGCTTTAATTCCCCAAGTTGGGGAATCCCCGAGAGACGCTCTGGTGCATGCTTGGCCTCCCAGTCTGCTTTATGCTTATCCACCTCTCCCCCTGATGCTAAAGTTTCTACAGAAAGCCAGTCGGTTGGGGAGCAGAATTATCCTCATTGCCCCATTCTGGCCTTGTCAAACCTGGTTTCCTTACCTTTGGTCTCATCTGGTGAATCCTCCTTGGATTCTAGATCCCCTCCCGGATCTGATCTCTCACCCTCTGGGTCTCCCGACCCCGAACCTGGACAGCTTCAAGCTCACAGCTTGGCTGCTCCAGTTCCACTCCTAGCCAGGACTCCCGGCATCTCTTCCCCAGTCAAAGCTATTCTAGTTGCAGCCCACAAGCCTTCTACCAGGAAGGTTTACACTAGCAAATGGAGACGTTTCTCTATCTGGGCAGAACGTCAAAACTTGGATCCCTTCACAGCTCCTTTACCTGCGGTGCTAGACTTCTTATCAGGATTATTTCACCAGGGAGCTAGCTGTTCCACTGTCAAGGTTCAACTAGCAGTTATCTCTCACTATCATGTCGGACATGATCTGCGTCCCTTGATCACTTCAAAGCTGTGCAAGACCTTCCTGAAGGGCACCTTCCTGCTCAGACCTCCGGTAAAGGAAGTAGTACCTTGGTGGGATTTGTCGTTAGTGCTTCAGACTTTGAAAGCTCCCCCCTTTGAGCCTGCAGCTTCAGTGGATCTCAAGTATTTGTCTTGGAAGACGGCCTTTCTTGTCGCCATCACCTCTGCTAGAAGAGTTTCTGAAATTCAGGCCCTTTGTGTCAAACCCCCGTATCTAACCTTCCACAAGGATAGAGTCTACCTCAGGACCAATCCCTCCTTTCTCCCTAAGGTTGCTTCCGAATCAAATATCAACCAGTCCATTAATCTGCCAGTCTTCTTTCCCAACTATCACAACAAAGGAGAATACAAACTACACTCTTTGGATGTGCATAGACAACTTCGATTCTATATTTACAGGACATCTGGTCATAGGCAATCTGACCAATTGTTCGTCTCCTTTACCAAAATGAATTTGGGTAAATCGGTATCCAAAGTTACGTTGTCTCAATGGATCTCGCAATGTATTCTTTTGGCTTATGAAAGTTCTGGTAGGCCCGCACCTCAGGGAATCCGTGCCCACTCTACCCGATCTATGTCTACCTCTGCTGCTTTTAGATCCAGGGTATCCTTAGATGATATTTGTTCAGCTGCCACTTGCGCCTCATCTCATACCTTTATCAACCATTATAAGCTGGATATTATCTTCAGAGGGAGAGCATCCTTTGGCTCTGCAGTGCTTCGGAACATTCTTCCATGATGGCCGCCCAAGATTCAGGTAGCTGGGGACTCTGTCCCACAGGTTGCTGCACAAATGAAGTTAACTACTTCAGATTAAGAAGTTATGTACTCACCGTAACGTTCCATCTGAGTAGATAAACTTAATTTGTCAGCAACCATCCCCCCCTCCTTCCCACGGACCTTCGATTTTTCACATTTGCTGTCTTCAGAGATGACCTTTGAAATTAGTAAATCTGTAGCAGTTGCTGCTTGGGGGCAAACTTGATCTGCGGTCAGTCAGGGTTGGCAGGGGTTTATGGGTAGAGGGAGGAGCTAGGAGCTCGGATCTAAGCTGTTGAAAACTGCCTGCTCGGATCCGAAGTCGGATCCGATACCCACAGGTTGCTGACAAATGAAGTTTTTCTACTCAGATGGAACGTTATTCCTTCTTATTCCTTCCCAGTTGGGAAAAGGATTTTATTCAGGAATGTTTTTAGTGCCAAAGAAAGAAAATGCTTGGAGATCATTTCCAGATAGTTCCTTCCTTAACCAGTATGTGATCATGCCCAAGTTCAAAATGCTTTCACTTCACAATCTTTTACCCCTTTTTTCCTCATTTGAATTTTGTAGTAACCTTAGATTTAAAAGATGCTTATACCATTATTATTCATTCAGATTTCAAGCATTTCTTAAAGTTTTGTGTATCTGGATCTCATTATCAGTACTCTTTTGCACCCTTTGGGCTATTCACTACTACAAGAGTGTTCAGAAAGTGTCTAGCTCTTGCCATAGCCTATTGAAGGTTACAGGGTATCCGAATATTTCCATATTTAGATGATTTGCTTATCCTTGTAGAGTCTTTTTCAAAATGTCCGGAGTCTCTCACTTGTGTGAGAGAGATCCTTCACAGGCTGGGATTCCAAGAGAACATTCAGAAATATTTTTAGACACCTCAGTACAAATACATTTTCCTCCACTGGAAACAATAAATCTATGTTTAGATTTTTTCCAGAGGCTTGCCACTCAGACTTTGGTCACTGTGTGGGAATACCTCAGGATTCTGGGTCTCATGGCATCTCTAATTCTCATGATACCCCTTCCAAGACTCCACTTGAGAAAAAATGCAATGGTATGTGAAGTTCTTTGGTCCCAGTACCAACACGTATTATCTTTTCTGATTCCAGTCTTGGGATTTCTGAGAAGCAAAATTACTTGCTGGAGACATCACATATCCCAGAATCCAAGTCTTCCCTTCTTTTCTACTGTTCCAAAGCAGTCATTGACCACATACACCTTGGACTTTGCTTGGGGATCACTGGCAAGCTGGATAAAAATGTAAAGTGTATGGGACAACAAAGAATGGACCAAAGCATATAAACCTAAAGGAGATGCTTGTTCTTATCAAGGCTCTCAATTCTTTGAATCAACCTTTGTCCCCACACGTCTTCAAGTAGTTCTAGACAATGCCACAGTGATGTACTGTATAAACAAGCAAGGGGACCAGCTCTTATCCCCCTATGCAGAGTAGCCATGTTAGAATGAAATATAGCTTTAAAGCACAGTTTCACTGTGCTGGCATCCACAGTTCCATCAGTCAAAATTGTGTGGCAGAGAAGCTGAGCAGGGCAAAGGCAGAACTTCACAAACAAAAACTACATTAGTGGGTCTTCCATGATATGATCCACCTCAAATTTAGTTCCTCAAGTAGACTTTTTTGCCTCATCTCTGAACAACCGGTTGGTAAACTTTTGCTCCAGGATTCCATGCAAGAAGGCCTGGAAAACAGATCCTTTTTCTTTTCTGTGGAAAGTAATGTTCTTGTATGCTTTTCCACCCTTTTCACTAATATCTAGGGTACTTCTGAAGATTCAGAACAACTCCCTCAAGATCATTCTCTCTCACCTGACTCATAATTCCTTTATTTCTACTAAAATACATACAAAGTTTAAGTTTGATTCTTTGACTCACAATAAGATTGAAACTTGTTCATGGCAGAAACTGTGTGTGTCTTCCTCTTTAAGGTAAACATACTGAGCATAGTGTTTTCTTTCTTGCAATATGAAAGAATGTTGTACATTTCTTTTTTCTAATTTTTTCTGGCATCTCCACTTGTAATGTGGTTAAGTTCAAATCTTTAAAGAAGCTTCAGCAAAGTAGGTGGTTGTAGAGTACACATTTTGACCCAAATAATTAAAGAATGCAGTTGTGTGTGTCATTCAATTTATGCATATATATTTTTGTAAGAACAAGATTTATGACTGAATAGTTGTTTAAAAAGGAATGTCTGAAATACAAAACTGAATGGGAATTGAGATTGTTTTTGTTCCCCTTCTTCAATCTTTCCTGCTTATCCCAATGCCCACATTCATTTCCAGGTTTACCAGTCTTTCTCCTACAGCCCCCAGACTATCTCCGTTCTAGGACTGGAACTGGTAAGGAACCTAAGGGTGTCAGGGGGTGGTGGTGGAGGAGGGCATTGACTGCTTCCATCTGGTGAAGTTTTTCATTTATGACCTACTCTTTGATTCCTCTCCTTTCCCCTTCATTCACCTGTTATACAAGGGTTGCTTCCTCTGTGGACTGTGCCTCCCCGCATGTAACACCTGGATGAGTGCACCCATCCATCCCTGCCAGTGCCACAAACACCCAAGCCACTAATCAAATCCAGGTTGCCTGTGCTGTAGTTAGGCCTTTATTCCTCTACGTCATAGTGATGGCCATAATCGAGACTTTTTAGCAAATGTAAGAAATGAAAGGGAATTAACTGCCACTGAAGTTGAGAACTTTCCATCAGTAACATTTAATAGTGGTGAATTTCTACACATACATAAGCAACTTTTTTCTAAACCTGGGAGTAAAACAACAGATGGATCAGGAAGTACTGACTCAGCGCAAAATTAAAATTACAGCAACTGGGGCAGACTGTTAGCAAAATGAATTCCCCTTAATGTTTCCATTATGTTGTATATGTACACAGTTAAGTATACATATTGTGAAGGTAGTAAAGGGACAAGGCATTAGACTTGGTGTTTTTACTAAACTGCCCAGTAGTCAAGTTCACAAAATATACTATACCTCATAGTAATAATACCTGTTCAAATGTATATTTAACATATTACCTAGTATATGTGACACCCCCTTTGAATTTGCTAAATAGGTTGATCTAAAATGATTATTTTGGAAGACTTTGCTTTCTCTAGCAGCTGCTGCAACTATGAGACTGCTTCAAAGTCAGAAACTGGTATAGGCCTGCTAAAAGAGCTGGAGCTGATAATTACTCTTTTGGAAGACCTTTTCTACCCAAATTATGAAACTGTACTATTGTTTTCCTTTCCATATGTTTGGGGAATGACTAGCTCTAACTCCTGAGGTGTTAAGTCCAGTCAATTCCTGCAGACAGAGCTTTACTTACAGATCAAGTGTTATAACTTTTGCTTCCAGTTACTATGTACAATCACCTTCCAAGTAGGACCAGACAAAGACTTTTTTCCCAGTAAACATCTTTATTAAAATTATTAAATTATCACGTATGACATGGGCAGTCTTACATTTATATAAATGAAAAACAAACAACATTGACAACACTTTAGTTGCAAGCATTATATATCACTTATAATCTATCCAGTCATTGTCAGTTAAGCATCAGATGACTCATTCATATCCTGCCTCTTAAACCTCATTCCTTGTCTGCATACATTGTTCCCACAATTCTTATTTTTTTTCCTTTGTAGTTTGCTCTTTCCCCTTAAGATCCCAATTCCAGTTGTTTTATCTGTGTTACTATATTGACTACTTTTAATAAAGCTGTTCTAGACTTTGCTTTCCATTTTCTTGTAATTGCTTTTTTGGCAGCCACCATAATTAGACTCAACAAGGCTTTACTATGTCTAGGCAATTCTGATTCTATATCATAGCTCAAAAAAATCTTCTCGGTCAGTCCAATCTGCTCACCCAGTATTTCCGACACAGCAGTCTGCAGGGAATCCTTTAAAGTCTGCCAGTTCGCTACCCTCCTAAAAATATGTTCCCAGCTGCCTCTTTCCTGCTCATTACACTTCCAACAATTGCTATCCACCTGAGGAAATATTTTTGGAGTCTACTTCAGGTATAAAAATACCTATGTAAACACAGGCAAAGATCATAAATCTTCTAGACTTTGTTGCATATTTGGGAAATACACATACATCCCCCATTATCTTTTTTGTGAATTGCTTATCCAGCCTCTCTCCCAATCTTTTCTAAGCTCCTATGATTCATTCTTATAGTTATTATGCAATGTTTTATATGCTGTACTAATTATTCCTTTTTTAACAGCAGCTTCTGTTCTAGATTCTATTAAAAACTCTACCAGTGCTGGTCTTTCATTTAAGAGCCCTTATTTCTTTCTCTTTGCCTATACTCTGATTTCAATCCTTGATAGGGAAGCAAATCTCTGACCTGCAGGCTAAATAAACTCCTGGTCTCTTCCCATTCTATTACCTTTCCCTTTCTAGTTATTTGCTCCCAATACATTGGTTCCTTTGCCAGTTTTCTCCAATAAATTCCAGCCCCCTCTTGCCTGTTATATGTATCCCAAACCACAGTCATCCCTCTCGGCAGAATCTCTTTTCTCCATTCTTGTGTTGATTTAGTTATTAGAATACTCTCTGCTATTTTATGAATATAATACTCTGTATGATGTTTGTTCTTAAGAGACCGCATCCAAAATCCCAGTCTCTCCTTAGCTTCCCCCTGTATCGTCATCATTCCTTTCCACTTTGACTTATAGTTTTCTGCTTGCGCTGTGTATATAAGACCCTTAACTGTGTTGCTGTAAAATACCCCCTCAAATTGGGTAATCCTAATCCGCTTTGTTCTTTTGGAAGATTCTTCTTATCCCACTTGACCCTTGTTGTCTTCCCTTCCCAGATAAAATCATTCAGCTGTTTTAATTGCTATCCACAGCTTCTTATCTGGCTGTTAAAATTAACCTTGACCTGTGTACAAGACTTAAAGGACTAAAAGCATTTTAATTGATTTTATCTTGGTATCCATAGCCATATAACAAAGCTTTCAGTTTCTCAATTTTTGTATTATCTTCTGTTTAGTCTCTTCCCACATATCCTAAGCTGCTACAACAGAATAATTTCTAATCCATACTCCTAAGTACTTTATTTTATCATGTCCTTATAAATATGGATATTATTGGACCAATCTGTCTGTGGGTACATAATTTACCGCTATTGCTTTTGTTTTTCTTCACTAGTTTTGTATCCCAAGAAGATTTAAAACCGTCTTAAAATATTCCACAACACTGTAATGTGCCTTCCTGGTTTTGTCATGTATAAAATAATATTATCTGTAAATAGAGCCACCTTTTCCTCACTACCAAACCAATTATATCCTTGAATTTCTGAATTCCTTATTTTCTTTGCCAGTGGTTCTAAATATAATGCAAACAGCAAAGCGCTTAAAAGTTGGTGGTTTTTACCTTGTATCTGTGCAGAGTTGGAGGTTTTACCCTGTACTGTGCAATTAAATCCAGTGTGGAGAGGAGCCGCTTGTCAATTTGTTTTATTCCTAGTTTTTTGTGCCGTTTTGAAGTTTCGTAGTTGGTATGGCGTCTGACTGTTTGGCTCTGTCTTTACAGGATTCTACACTGGTTCCGGTATCAGTTCCTATGAACTCTATTGCTACTCAACATGATTTGGCCGGTATGTAACTTTCTAGTGATGAAAACACTGAACTTTCCGTTAAAAGAGAGAGTATCGATCATGCAACATGGAACAATACGCTCCCCCTTTTGCTTAATAAGATTGAGACAATGTGCAATCGTCTTGAACAACTTGACGAAAAATATACTAATTTGGCCAAGTATATTGCCGTACAACCAGCTTCAGGGTATGTTAAAGAACCTGTTTTATTAAATACTCAACAGGAGGGTAGCGGTAATTTGTTTTACGTTCCACGTAATTCCAACGATGATCGGCTTGCAAATAAACAGACTCTATCGAATGAGATGCAGAACTACAACGGCTTGCTGATGTCTAGTAATGTAACACTTAGTGACTCGCAGCAAATTAACCGGGAGGAGGTCCGACCAGAGGTACGCGTTACGGAAGACATTTTTCCACCATTGGGCCAGCAAACAGCTAGAGCTGCAACTTCAACGGACGCTATTGTACCGGCTTCCTTGGACCAGTTTCCTCCTGCCATATTTTTGGATAATAGGACATCAGCTACTGGCGCAACCAGAAATAGCGGAGATCTTTCATCAGAAAACGGAGGTAGTACTGTAAATGATTCTATACGTCAAATTGGTCACGAGAATGGTGTTACTTTATCCTTGTTCCTTAACAATAATTTCAAATTTGGTTCACAACAACAATCAAGGATGGATTCGGAACTCTTGGATGAAGGTAATTCCTTTGCACCAACTAACATTACTGCTAACTTGAAATTATTAGACAACTTATTATTAAAGTGTAAGAAAACACAACTTGAGGTTTCTTATTTTCAAGAATGCCTCAAGTTGAAAATAATACCTAAAGGTTTACGGAGGGTTCAGTACCCAACAGGGCTCATTAAAGGCTCAGTTTTCCACTCTGATCTGATTAAACTGTTTGACCAGCAAGGTTTTGAACTGCTAGAGTTAATGGTCAAGCATTATATGTTAATGTCTGAGAAAATTTTGTCTCTTATTAAGGAAGTGGATTTGAAAGTGTTACAGGATCCACTCTTTGAAAGATATAAATTTGATTATAACAGAACTTTCTCTAGTATTAATGAACATCTCTCCAAATTAAGTGTAAATAAATCTAAAAAACTTGAGCGGGACTGTCTATCTTACAAGAAAGGCAATGCTTATCCACCACCACCTCCTGCACAAATTTGGCAGTTAGGTTATTCCCTATTTGACCTAACTAGTAAGGACTTACATTCTAATTTTGAACCTAATGAGACTATTCAAGTACCAATTCATAATCATCGGCTCAATCAGGGTGTGCAACCTAACGATTTTGTTGGGATCCAACAAATTACTGATTTGGATGATTCAAACGGGGCCTCTCAAGAACCACCACGCAGGAGTGAAAGACTTAAAAATGTGTCTAAAGTTAATTATAATTACAGTTCCAGGCAGAATTTTCAGACTGGTTACCAAAATAACATTAACAACAAAAATAACTTTAATGACTTTAACAACCAGCAGGGTTTTCAGAATTATACCCATATGGGTGCCAGACCAAAACAGCAGAGGGGATCGAAGTTCCCAAGGTGACTGAAATAAGGACCCAGCTGTTTTCAACAGAAGTGACACTCGATTGTGTGTCTCCTTCTGTTTTATCTGATGGTTTGCTTATGACTTTAAATCATTGTAACATGATGATTAATACTAACGACATTATGTCGTCACCTGATGTGGATAATGTGGGGGAATTGGTTATCGACCCTCATGACTTTTGTGTTGAAACTGTTCATGGGGAGTTTGATTTATGTAACATTCCCTGTGATGTAGTTAACTCTAGTACTTATGAATGTGATGTACTTGATGAATGTGACGCTCTTGGTGAACAACCTAATGTGTGTGTTGAGCCTCTTGGTCCAGTTATTGTGTATAACAGCAACAGAGACTTCAAGGTTTACAATTTTTCGGGCAGCACACTTACATTGGAGATGGTAGATTTGTTATCTAAGGGACATACATATGTCCCCTGGTTTAAAATAGATGTTAGTAGACTTATCTTGGAACTTAAAGTTTTTACTAGGAAACTTAATTTAGGTTTATTTTTTAAGGATTCAGGTCAATCCCTTCTGGACGAGCAGTTCCATATACCGAGTACCTTTAACCCCCCACTTCACCCCTTATTACAGGTATTCGAACAAGTTTGTGAGTTAGATTTAAGAAGTTTAGGTACGGAACCTATTAATTCACACTTTTATAACGGCCATTCAGTTAAAGATGAAAGAGACATCTTTGATTTTTTTAAGTCCCAAGATATAAGAATTTGTAAACCTGATAAAGGTGGTGGTTTTGTTGTTTTCGACAACCAGGATTATACCACTCGTATATTAGCACTCTTGAACAATGATACCTATCAGACTAGTTCTAGATCAGAGGTTAATACAGCATATGCCCTTGTTAAATCCTGCCTCAATGACTTATTAATCGATGGGCGGATTGATCAAAAGGTATTTAACTATATGTTTACTGCCTTCCCTAGGTATCCCACATTGTTTGGGATACCAAAAATACATAAAGATTTGACCAACCCACCAATGCGACCACTTATTGATGGTCGAGGCTCTCCGACATATGCCTTTTCAAAAGTTATAGATGTGTACTTGCAGAAATATGTCCATCTTGAACCACAAATATCCAAAGATTCTTGGGACTTTTTGGCTAAAATTAATGATTTAAAATTCAGTAACGGCTATAACTTCTTAACTATAGACGTAAAGGATCTTTATACATGTATTCCACATGTTGTTGCAATTGAATGGGTAGCTGACTTAATGAGGAAACACGGTGCCCCCATTATTGAAACCTCCCTTATTATGGAATTATTAGAAATAGTTTTGATGAATAACTATTTCATGTTTGACAACAAATTCTACCTACAGAAAACCGGGTTGGCAATGGGCTCTCCTTGTGGAGCTAGTGTGGCCAACCTGGTTATGGCTCAGTGGGAGACAATGTTTGTTTTTGACTCAAAGGTTAATATTTATTATGACGAAATTATTTATTATACCAGGTTTTTGGACGATGTGTTCATCCTTTTGAGAGGTGATGATTTAATGGCATCCAACTTGGTCGATATGTTTAATTCCTCTACCACTTTTTTGAGATTCACGCACACTTTTCACGTGAATAACATTGCTTATCTCGACATCTCACTTAGTAAAAACTTGGAGTTAGGATGCTTTACTTCTCAGATACATCGCAAGGCAACCTACTCCAATTCTTTTTTACATTTTTCAAGTTGCCACCCCTTCCACCAAAAAAGATCGGTGGTTAAGGGTCAGTTGGTGAGGGCTGCACGTATATGCTCTTTGCAGTTAGATTTTGCCAACGAATGCAACTTGTTGAAGGGTATGTTCATGCACCGTGACTATCCTGAAAGTATGATCGATGAGTTAATCAAAGAAGTGGAATTTAAACGGGGTACTGACCGACTTAGACCGATTTTAGCCGTTAAGAAATCCCCTCCTGACGTGCACATTTCAGAGGCACAAGAGATTATAAATGTGGAGGTAGCGTCGGGCATGAGTGAAGAGGAAAATTTTCAATTCACCTTTATTACATCATTTAACTTATTAACTAAATCTACTATTAGTATTATTGATAAGAATTGGAATTTATTTAGATGTAATACTAGTCTACACTCCTTTTTTGGACCAAAACCAAAGGTTGTCTTTATGAAGGGGAGAAATATTAAAAATCTGCTTGAGGCTACTAAGAAGCCATTTTATAGGGTAATTGGTATGTTTAAATGTGAAGCTTGTAAATTTTGCAAACATATGCAATGTACTAATCAATTTTCCATCGGTGGTAAAATCTTTAAACTGAAAGGTAAATATAATTGTAACAGCAAATTTGTTGTTTATTTGGCCCACTGTTCATTTTGTCCCGCATTTTATGTGGGCAAAACTGAACGATGTTTGAAAGAAAGGGTATACGAACATCAGTATGCCATTTCACATAACAAAGATACCAATGCCCTAGCTAAGCATATTCAGTATTATCCTACACATAAGTTTGAATATTTGGTTATTGACCAGTTTGTCCAGGATATTAGGGGTGGTCCTGCCTCATTTAAATTAGAGGAGTTAGAGCTTTTGTGGCAGATTAGGCTTAATGCCTTTAATTACCCTGGACTTAATGAGGCTTGTTCAATTTCCTGTTTGTTGAAACTTAGAAGTTTGAAAAGATAAGATCTAGTAGGTGTAGATATACATATATGTATATATATATTTATTTTGTAACAGTTTTAATCTATATGCATACAATTTTTAAACCTTTTTTGAATTTAAATTCTTATGCAGTAAGTTACATTTAGGCTATTTTTCATATGTACCACGTTGAATTAGAGCTTTATAAAAGTACTAGGAAGTGTATACAATTTTTAATTTAATTTTTTGTAATGTTTGAAGTACTATGGCTTTAAAATTTAATTAACTGATTTAATTTCCCGCACTTTTGTATTTAAATATGGGAGTCTGTTTATTTGTATTACTTTCTGAAGAAGTTTGGAGTCTCAAACGAAAAGCGCTTAAAAGTTGGTGGTTTTTACCTTGTATCTGTGCAAAGTTGGAGGTTTTACCCTGTACTGTGCAATTAAATCCAGTGTGGAGAGGAGCCGCTTGTCAATTTGTTTTATTCCTAGTTTTTTGTGCCGTTTTGAAGTTTAGCAAAGGGGAAAGTGGACAACCTTGCCTGGTTCCTGTATTCAAGCGTATGTTATCAGAGAGGATCTCGCCCACTTTAATTTTCACCTCTGATCCCTCATATATACTCCTAACAGTCTTAAAATTGTATCAGGGAAAGCAAATGCTTCCATTGCCCTGCTCATGAAGTAACAGTCTACTATGTCAAATGCTTCCTCTGCATCAAGACCCACCAATAACAATGGTATTTTCGTACATTCTGCTTCCCTCTGGATCATCAGTGTTCTGTTAATATTGTCAGATGTTTGCCTCCCCTCCACAAAACCACACTGATCCTTATCTATCAATGTTGGTATCATTTTTGCCATTCTTTTAGCCATTATAGACATAAACACTTTCTAATCATGGTTTAGTATTGAAATGGGCTGTATGAAGTTGGATCCAGTGGATCTTTACCCTGTTTAGGTATTACCATTACCACAGCTTTCTTCCAGGGTCCTGTTACTTTTCCTCCTCTTAAAATACTGTTAAAACCTTCCAGATCTTTATCAGTTTTTCCCTCCTAGCTTCCAAACTTCTACAGGAATAAGATCCATTCCTGGTGACTTTCCTGTAGAGTGGTTATGCATAGCCATTTTTATCTCCTCTTTTCCCATCCTGTTAGTAATTGAGCCTCATCTACCTCTAACCTTGGCATATTTAATTCTTCCATAAACATTTCCATTTGTACCTTTTCTTGATTTAAATATTTCTCTGTTTTATACAAACTTTCATAAAATTTCCAAAATATTTCTAATACTTCCACAGGATCTGTTGTTATCTTCCTTGTTACAGGCTCCCTAAGCTTTGAAAGAAAAAAAGAGCTTAAACAAGCTACACAAACCAACGAAACAAAACGGTGGATCCAACAAATAACGCCAGCCGATGAAAAATCCAAAATCCTTTTACTTGTTAGCGCTTTCATGCAGTAGGTTACATGCTCTTCTTCAGACAAGATATTAATGAACTTACTGTGGGTATAAATACACTCACAGATAAAGACAATTAGTTAATTACATTTAGCTCTACACAATTATATACTTAATCTAAATATTTAAATCGTAAACAATTACAACCCTGGAATACTATATAAAGGAAAAACACAAAAAATCCTTAAAATACATTATTACATGCAGCTTCTACTAAATTTATAAAAAATTATATTAATATTAATAATAATACCTAGGTAATTATTTAACTGTTTAACTCAGCGAGTAGTCAACAAAGAATTTTCAACTAAAATAAAAAAAGAAGAAAAGAAAGAAGGCACATTGAAAATATCAAATACAATATGTATATGTATCAATAAAAATAATAATAATACTAAATCCTAAATATTCAAAACCATTAAAATTCATGACGTATATCATCACCTAACAAGGGCTTTTTGTTTGAGCAAACATTTAATAGAACACGTCTCATTAATTCCTGGGTAGACGTAGGCATTAGTTTTGAGTTGCCACAGCAACTCACATTCTTCCAATTTAAGGTGCCATGGCCCACCCCTTGGATTAATATTTATTTTTTGTACTACATTAAACAAAAAACTGTGGGTTTTATTTTCAATTATATGTTTCGCTAGAGCGTTAGACGCCACCCCTTTAGAAATTGCGTACATATGCTCATATATACGCTGTTTGAGGTGGTGTTCCGTTTTGCCCAAGTAGAATACAGAACATAATGTACAAGTGGCAAGATAAACAACTCCTTGACTAAAACAGTCACATTTGTCATTAATATAATATTTCACTCCTCGGATTAAAAAGGTAGCCCCAGTTTTAATATACTTACAGTAACTACAATGACCACACTTATGCATGCCTTTATTGGCTCTGAATTCTTTAAAGGGGAGCTCCAATAAAGTTTTCAATGAAGGCGCTTTCCTGAATACAACTAGGGGTTTTGATCCTAAAATAGTACTAGAATGTAAATCTTGTACTATAAACTCCCAGTTGTTATTAAGAATGCGTCTGGACTCCACCGCCAGTTCATTATATTGGGTCAAAAAAATAGTACTAAAGTTAACTCGACTATCATCTGTGTTAATAGGTATGTCTACTACATTAGTCACATTCCCATTTTCTAAAACACAGATATTATAACCCGTCCTTAAAATGGGTCCCAGAGAACCATTACATCTCTTTTCTCTAACTTCTCGGATAACAGAGTTTATTAATTTACTAGGATACCCTCTATTTGAAAACATCGCTGCCAAAAGGCTGCATTCTTCTTCAAAAACATTCTCGTTAGAACACATGCGAGAGGCACGTACTACCTGACCTTTCACCACCCCTTTCTTCTGAAAGAAGGGGTGGCAACTGGAAAAATGTAGGAAGGAGTTACTGTAATGGGGTTTCCTGTAAATACTGGTATTAAACCTTCCCTTTTCTATATCCTTCTGAATCAAAATGTCCAGGAAATTAATAGATAATTCCTCAAGGTTATAAGTGAAGTCCAAAAATGAAGTAAAAGAATTCATAACTTCAATTAGTTTAATGGCCTCTTCGTTGCTACCTTTGATTATCATCAAGATGTCATCTTGGTACCATGTGTACCAAATAACCACATCTTTGTAAAGCTGATGTGAAAACAAGAAGGTATGCTCCCAGAAAGCCATAACGGAGTTAGCAAAGCTGCCCCCACAAGGGGAGCCCATTGCAACCCCGGTTAATTGAAGATAAAGATCTTTTCTGAACATAAAAAAATTATTGTTTAATACTAGTTCTAACAAATTGATAACCAAATCAATTTCATCGCCTGGGAGATGTTTACTTAACAAAAAATCCCTAACCCAATCAATACCTATGTCTTGGGGAATTACTGTATATAAGTCCCTGACATCCGCTGTCAAAAATTTAAGGCTTGTATCAAAAGGGATATTGTTAAGATTTTCAAGCACGTGCCAGGAATCCTTGCAAATTTGAGGTTCTGTTTTAAGAACCTCTTTTAACTTATTATCGACCCATTTAGCACATGGATAGGTGATGGACTGACGTCCATCAATAATGGGTCTAAAGGGAGGGCATTGAATATTCTTGTGCAACTTCGGTACACCGAAGATTACTGGAACCAAGGGAGCTGGCATAGTTAAATACTGATACAAATCTGTGTTGATACTTCCCTCTATAAACAGGTCACTTAGGGTATTTTTGATTTTTTGGTATGATTGATTTAACTCATTTCTAGAAACCTTTCTATAATTGTCAGTTAACAACATGATGTTCTTCATCTCACATTGCTGCAGTCCTTACATATGGGTAGTCTGCTGTCCTCGGTCGGCCCGAATACCAAAGTATTAGGCTGACGTCGGTCATGGCGCTCAGATCTGACATCAGAGCGTCAGGGTATAAAAGCGCATGACCGACGTCATATCCTCAGTCTTTTTTGCCGCATGGTCCGATGCAGAAGCAGCGTTGCAAGTGCCGTTCGGCGTTCTGAAATTTTCGTATTCTGAGTTTCAGACCGAAACCAAGTTGGGCTAAGTACCCCGTTGGGGAATATTTTTGTTTTTTCTTGCCTCAGTTATTTCCGGATGTCAGAAAAAGTGAATAATTGTATTTCTTGTGGGAAACAGATACCGCATAGGGATTATCACTCTCTTTGCATTCCTTGTTTGGGACGGGACCACGGCGTAGTCGGGTGTCGGTTTTGTGCTAGGTTTAATAAGCGCACTATAAAAAGAAGGTTAGATTGTGCTAGGTTAGTCTTTGGTAAGCGGTGTAATTATAATATGCCGTCGGATCCTCCGACGCCCGCTTCCACGAAGAAGCGCAAAGACAAATCCTTGAAACCTAGACAGGTTGATTCGTCCGTTTCGGACGCCGGTCCTGCAGAAGCTACAGTGGAGCAGGTGGATCCGGCTGAAGTTTCTGTTGAGTCTCAGGGGGAAACTTTGATTTTGCAGGATGTGGCCTCACAGGAGTCAGGTCAAGCTGAAGGGGCCTCTCAGGTTACTGTTCTCCCTTCTATGCCTAAGGTGGTTAGGCCTTCTGCTACTATTTCTAAGGCTTCTTCTAAGGGCAGGTCTGTTTTGCCTTCCTCTGGTGTCCCTCCAGGTACTTCAGGGTCTGTGCCTAAAAGCACATGCTTAAAATGGCAGAAGATTTGATTACTTTAATTAGAGGTTCTATGCCCCCTCCTGATAAGAGGCCCAGGGTGGAGCCAGAGTTGGAAAGTTTGGATCAGGCCTCAGACGACTCAGACTCTTCTGCTGAAGATATTCAAGATTTTCCCCTTATTCGGATTCTGATGCAGAGGATTCCACTCCTTCTGCTTCTCCTCCAGAGGATTTTTCGTTTTCAGAAACTCTGCATTCCATGAGGGAGCATTTTAAGTGGGAAGGACAGGATTTCTCTGATTCACGAAGAGGCTTAGGGAATTCTTGTTTTTACCACAGCATAGACCCTTGGCTATACCTCCTGTTTTGGATGTTGTTCAAGATGTTTTCTTGGAGGCTTCCCTTAATCCAGATTCTTTGCCTCCTGCGCCAGTTAAACCGGACAGGTATTACAGGGTGCCTGAGGCTCATAAATATCTGTATAAGAGTCCTAGGGCGGACCCAGAAACTATTAGTCAGGGGCCTAAGGGTGTTAGAGCTTCTGTTGTAAAGAATCCGGTTCCTCTAGATAAGGAAGCTAGAGCTTTGGATAGATGGGGTAAGAAGGTGTATACCTCTTCTACTTTAGCAATGAGGGCTTTAAATTGCCAGTTTCATATGTTGAAGTATCAGAATTTCCTCCTTTCTCAGCTAAAATCTAAAGTGGATGCTTTGGCAGAGGGCATAGAGTGTAAAGAATTGCAGGATTTAGTACATGTCTCTGAACAGGTGGGTAAGCATTCTTTGCAGTGTGGTTTTGATGCTGTACAGGCCTCTTCTAGGGTGGCTGCCACTGGATCAGTTCTTCGTAGGCACGCCTGGCTTAAGGATCAGAATTTGTCCGAGCATGTTAAAACTAGAATTCTGGATGCCCCTTTACAGTCTTAAGTTTTGTTTGGTCCCCCTGTGGAGTCGGTTTTGAAGAAAATGGAAGACAAGGCTAAGTCTATGCAGACTGTTAAAGATTTTTTGCAGGTGCAACCTCCAAAGTTTAGTAGAAATTGGCCTACTAAGGGGTGGACTTACCCTTCTTCTGATTCTCAGTCTAGAGGTAGATCTAGATGTGGCAGGGGCAGAGCTCACAGTACATTCAGGCCTAGAACTTGGAGTTCACCTGCACAATCTGCAGGTGAGGGCAGGGGCCAGTTCTTTCGTAAACAGGCCCAATGACCTGCATTTTCAGCTGCCAGATTCTTCTTCCCTGGCAGCTCCTTTGGGAGGAAAATTAGCACTCTTCAAGCAAAACTGGCTTTTAGTCACCCAGGACAAATGGGTATTGGACATTATAAACCGAGGCTACAAGTTCTATTTCCATACATTGCCTCCTTTCAAAGGCATGCCAGGCGTTCCTCCTCGGCAAAGGATAGAGGCTCACAAGCAGATTTCTTTACTTCTTCAAATAGGAGCTATACAGCCAGTTCCTCTGTCAGAAGTGGGACTAGGATTTTATTCTCGCCTGTTTCTAGTACCAAAGAAAGGGAACACGTGGAGACCAATTTTGGATTTATCTATCCTCAACACTTATCTGGACATTCCAAAGTTCAAAATGCTGACGTTACAACAGCTTTTACCTCTGTTGGGAAAAGATCACTGAATGGTAACTCTGGATCTCAAAGAGGCTTATCTTCATGTTCCTTTCAGGCCCAGTTGCAGGAGGTACCTGCGTTTTCGGGCTGGAAATTTACATTATCAGTTCTCTGCATTGCCCTTTGGCTTATCTACTGCGCCCAGAGTGTTCACAAAGGTTCTGGCTCCAGTGATAGCCTTTTTCAGGTTAAAAGGAATACAGATTTATCCTTATTTGGACGATTGCCTGATTATTGCACAACACAAAGACGAACTTCTGCATCATCTACAGTATGTGATGGTAGTGTTAAGATGCCTAGGGTATTCTGTGAACGAAACAAAGTCCAGTCTAGTACCCTCTCAGGACATGTGCTTTCTGGGTGTGAGACTGAATACAGCTTCCCAGATGGCCTTTTTGACCCCGGACAAACAAAGAAGCCTTTCTCTTTATTTCCATCATATGTCTCTACAGTCCAGGCTGACTGCAAGGACAGTCCTTCAAGCCTTGGGGTTCATGGCATCTTGTATTCTGGTGCTTCCCAATGCCAAACTGCATATGAGGAAGCTTCAATGGTATCTCAAAAATGTATGGACACAACACTGCCAAGATCTAGCCACTGTCATTCAGATAATACCTTGCATTCAGAAAGAATTTTTGTGGTGGGCTCAGGAATGTCACCTAAACAAGGGACTCTCTGTGACCCGACCAGAGGCGAGTCAGATTCTAATGACAGATGCCTCGGACAAGGCTTGGGGAGCACACCTCAATGGAAAATGGGTGCAAGACACGTGGCCTGTCAGACTTCAACATTTGCATATCAACTTGAAGGAGATGTTAGCAGTCCAATTTGCATTGATGGCTTTGAAGGATTTACTTCACCCAGGACAGGTGTTGATTCAAACAGACAACACTACTGTCATGTGGTACATCAACAAGCAAGGGGGAACCCATTCGTACCCTCTTTGCAGGCAAGCGATGATTTTGTGGGAGACTGCTCTCAGTTTACACCTCAATCTTCAGGCAAGGTTTCTACCAGGAGCACAGAACTCCTTAGTGGATGTGTTGAGCAGACAAATTGTGGATCCTCACGAGTGGAAACTGGATCCTCATGTGTTTCAAAAGTTGACAGTGTTATGGGGGACTCCAGACATAGATCTGTTTGCTTCTCCACTAAATTACCAGTTGCCAAAGTTTTGCACAAAAATGTTTCATCCCACAGCTTGGAAGGTGGATGCTCTATCATTCAGTTGGAGCAATCTTCATGTCTATGCCTTTCCACCTCTGCCTCTCATTCCCAAGGTACTCCTGAAGGCCAGAATAGACAAGCCATCCATGATTCTGATAGCGCCGGATTGGCCTCGACAGCACTGGTACCCACTACTGAGGAGTTTGGTGCAGGAGCCTCCATGGCCTCTGCCTTTGATTCCGCATCTTTTGTCTCAGGAGGGCAATCACTTCCTCAATGTCAAGATTCAGTCTCTGCATCTCACAGCCTGGCATATTCTGTTTTAGACCCTGGAGGGTCTCAGCTTCCACAACAAGTTTTGAATGTTATTTTGGAGGCCAGAAGGCCTAGTACAAGGAAAGTTTACGCTGATAAATGGAGGAGATTTTTTCTTTGGAGCAAAGCGAAGGACTTTGATGTTTCCAAGCCTGATTTAAGTGTTTCTCTTCAATATCTTACTGAGTTATTGGACAAGGGTTTGTCTTTCTCCTCGATAAAGGTTCATGCTGCAGCCATTTCTGCTCACTATGACTGTGATCCTCCTTTATTTTCCCATCCTTTGTTTAAGCAATTTCTTAGAGGGGCAAAGAACATAAGACCCCCATGAGAGCTCCTACTCCTGCTTGGGATCTCAATTTTGTGTTGGAAAAGCTTACTCTACAACCTTTTGAGCCTGCAGCTACTGCCGAGTTAAAGTATTTATCATGGAAGACTGCTTTTTTGTTGGCCATTACCTCTGCAAGAAGGGTTTCTGAATTACAGGCCCTTATGGCAGTGGAACCTTTCCTGATTTTTCATAAGGATAGGGTATCTTTGCGTACTAATCCTTCCTTTATGCCTAAAGTGGTTTCTAGTGTGGCCTTGAACCAAACTATTCATTTGCCTACTTTTTATGCAAACCCTCAAAATAAAGGGGAGAAGATTTTGCATACTTTGGATATTCACAGGCAGTTACGTTATTATTTGAGCAGAACCAAGGGGTTCAGGCAGTCTCAGCAGTTGTTTGTTTCTTTTGCTTTGGGTTCTCAGGGAAAACCTGTTTCAAAACAAACTATTTCTAAATGGATTGGGTTTTGTATTTCTTTCTGTTATTCCCATCATGGGAAGGAGATTCCGGCTGGAATCAGACCTCATTCCACTAGAGCTACTGCCACTTCCACTGCCTTTCTAAGGGGGGTAGCTACAAAAGATAATTTGGAAGCAGCCACTTGGAGTTCAGTGCATACTTTTTCCAAGCATTACCACCTTCCTCTTTATTCTAAGTCTAGGGCTGGATTTGCCACTGCAATATTACAGGGCATTTTAGCAGCCCCTAATCCTTTATGATTTTGCCATCCTCCCTTTACCTCTGCTTTGGGATTCTACCCATATGTAAGGACTGCAGCAATGTGAGATGAAGAACATAGTACAGTTTTGTACCTACCATAAATGTAGATGTTCGAAGATCCACATTGCTGCAGTCCAATTTACCTCCCTCCTTCCCTCTGTAGTTTGGCATGGTTATATGGTTTGGGTGATGGTTGTTGTTGGGCATGTTTTTGGGAGGTATCCTGTTTTTGGGCTGTGGCCTTTCTTTTTAGGGCCTTCTGACATCTGGGGCAAGAAAAGACTGAGGATATGACGTCGGTCATGCGCTTTTATACCCTGACGCTCTGATGTCAGATCTGAGCGCCATGACCGACGTCAGCCTAATACTTTGGTATTCGGGCCGACCGAGGACAGCGGACTACCCATATGTAAGGACTGCAGCAATGTGGATCTTCGAACATCTACATTTATGGTAGGTACAAAACTGTACTTTATTCATTCTGGTTTCATAGTCATCTTCGTACATTAAGATTGCCTCCCCACCCTTGTCAGGCTTCATGACACGTATATTATGTGCTCTCACTAGGGCGATAAGATTCTGTTCAGTTAGATCCACATGCTTACTTTGAAAAAATTCTCTGTTCAATCCCCTTAAATGGACTTCTGTGATTCTTTCAAATAGTAATAGGTTATTATCAAGGGGGGGATTATATGTACTAGCCACACGTTCATTAGTTAACAGATTATTATTTTGTCCAAACAACATTTTCAGATTTAACTTACATGTGTATAACTTAAGATCACATAAAACCCCAGCGATATTAGGTTTTTGCGGTAATACAAAGTTAAATCCTTTAGCTAGTAACTCGGTGAAATCTTGTGGAACCTCAAAGAAGGTATAGTTATAGACACGGAAGTCATTACTATTACTGAAAATTATCGCAGGCTGGTCTGCTCGTGGGATTCCTGTTACCTCCTGCGTCGATTGTAGGTCTTCCTGTTCTGTGTTCTCTTGGGCCAATTCGTGTTCTTCTTCTTGGTATTGGAAACTGCACGTTGAAAATCCTGTTGGTTATTGTGCTCTACACCACCCTGGTTGTTTTGTTGTTGCTTTTGCTGGTTCTGTATACGTTCACTACGTCTGGCTTGGTTGTTCTCGTACATATTCGGAGACAAAGGTTCATTAAATGATTCAGAACCACTCACTAGACTTGAATTTGCGTTGGTGTTAGTTGTACCAGCGTCGTTTACTATCAAAGAATGAAAATCATTCATGGGCCGGTTAGAAGGCGGGTCAGGATACGCATTTCCTTTTTCATACGCCAGTTTATCTCTGTTGATCTTACGCTTTTTAGTTTCGCTGATTTTGTTTAAAAGCGAATCAATGCTTGTAAATATCCTACCATAGTTGTACTCATAACAACTATAATTCAAGTCTTTCTTAATATATTGCTCCAATGCCTCTAATTGCTGTTTTAACACAGACATCTGTTTCGTATAATCAGCTATTAATAAATCCAACAAGTTAAGTCCTTGTTGGTTAAAGAATGAAATGAGACGTGTGTGGAAGTCTGAGTGTTTAATCACACCCGATGGATATTTCCACTGTCTGAGTCCTTTCGGAACGATTTTAAGATTGATACATTCTCTAAAATATAAAATTTCTAATTGCAACTTCTTATACTTAAGTAGACAACTATCGAATTGTTTTAATTTTGAAACAATGTTGCTATTTGTTTCTTGTTGGTTGTCTTGAACGCCTGCGTTGCCTTCAAGCTGGCCACAAAAAATGTTAGTTGGCGTATTAATGAATTCGTGCAATACTGGTGGAACAAAGTTAGATGTATAAACTTCACCATGATTGTTAATGACAGTTACTGGCATAGTACGTTGGTTACTTACAGGGCTAATTTGCCTCGCTGGTTGCGCAGGCGGGATACTCCCTGTAGACCCCTGATTTAAATTAAGCTATAGTCTTACATTGTCTCTTTGTTCCACCACAGAAACACTTGGTACTGGATTAAAATTCACTCTGGGCTTCGGGCGGACCACAGGCATACCTTCTGTGGACCGACTGTTGACTTGCACCGCTAAGTCTTCCACTCGCTGAGTTAACTGCTGGATAAGGGCCGTCAAGTTGCCGATTGGATCTACCTCTCGGCTAGAAACTCCACTAGAGTCAGAGTTCAGAGAGAACAATAAAAATAATAATAATAATACTAAATCCTAAATATTCAAAACCATTAAAATTCAAAACCTACGTCTACCCAGGAATTAATGAGACGTGTTCTATTAAATGTTTGCTCAAACAAAAAGCCCTTGTTAGGTGATGATATACGTCATGAATTTTAATGGTTTTGAATATTTAGGATTTAGTATTATTATTATTTTTATTGATACATATACATATTGTATTTGATATTTTCAATGTGCCTTCTTTCTTTTCTTCTTTTTTTATTTTAGTTGAAAATTCTTTGTTGACTACTCGCTGAGTTAAACAGTTAAATAATTACCTAGGTATTATTATTAATATTAATATAATTTTTTATAAATTTAGTAGAAGCTGCATGTAATAATGTATTTTAAGGATTTTTTGTGTTTTTCCTTTATATAGTATTCCAGGGTTGTAATTGTTTACGATTGAAATATTTAGATTAAGTATATAATTGTGTAGGGCTGAATGTAATTAACTAATTGTCTTTATCTGTGAGTGTATTTATACCCACAGTAAGTTCATTAATATCTTGTCTGAAGAAGAGCATGTAACCTACTGCATGAAAGCGCTAACAAGTAAAAGGATTTTGGATTTTTCATCGGCTGGCGTTATTTGTAGGCTCCCTAAGCTTGGTGACCACCCTTTCCACTGTCTGTTGCCTGAGTTGCTGTGCTAAAAGTTTTTGTGCTCTAGAATTATTATCAAAAACAGTTGCTTAACAGCAATTTTTCTAAACTGGTGCATATTATTGAGGTAATCCCTTATTTTCTGTTTAGTATTCTGCAGTTGCTTTTTTTCTTCTGAGAGATTCCCCCTGTTTTGCAATACTTTAACATTTGTCAGTCCCTCTAAATAATTCTTGTTACTTCTTGACCATATCTCCCTTTCCATTATTTCCACCGTAGTTTTAAACTCTACTTTAATTTTAGCCCACTCCCTAGCTATATTTTCAGAAGAAATTTCTATCTTCTCTAGTACCTCCTGAATTAATTCCAAAATCCATTTCTTAAATTCCTCTCTGTTCACCCGATAGGTGGGAAAGTGCCAGTGTCTCATTTTTATTTCATTACCTTGTCTTTTTATTTTAGTTATTATTGGCGCATGACCTAAAATAATTATTAGGTACGTTTCAAGTCCTTCTATTAAATGCACATGTTCCTGGGAGATATAAATTATATCTAGCCTAGCCAGTTTTTGTGTCTTGGAGAACAATATGTAAATTTACTCTGAACTACTAGTACTGAATGCACATCTTCCATGTCAAACATTTTCATTAATTTCTTCAAAGATCTACCCACCTTTGTTATATTTTCCCTTCTAGGCCCCCCAGACACATATTCACTGTTGCAAACCAAATTCCAGTCTCCACCTATAAGTAATATTCCTTGCTGAAAGCTGATCTCTCCCAGAATTTTCTTAAGCTCCAATATAGCATTTTTAGATGGAATGTAAATGCATGCTAGTGTAATCGTCCTCCCTTGCCAGTAGCCCCTTAATACTATATATCTTCCAATTATTATTTTTTTTCCTCTTCTATCACTATCGGAGTTCCCCGTGCAATTAATATAAGTACTCCTCTTTTCCTTTGCCCCAGATATTCCACTAAATAACCATCCTGAAAGCATTTCTTTATCAAATTCACATGATCAGTTCTTTCCAGATGTGTCTCCAGTAGTATAGCTATTTGCACTCTACATTTTTAAGATAATTCACAATTCTTTCTTTTTTATATTTATCTGTAAGACCATTTATATTGAAAGACATTACAGAAAACATAATTTTTATACAGTTATTATTACCACCTTTTATATATAACTGCTTTGTTAAATGTCTAGTTTCAACTTTTATGTTACATGCATATACTGTTCAGTAGGTTGGTCTTTTTTTTCAGTTTCTTGTAATATCCATGTGAGCCTATGCCATGTCTTACATATTTTTTTTGAAAACCCTCAAATAGCTCAAATATCCCCCTCCAAAACCTTTGTAAAACTTATCAACTTAATAATAACACACAGAACTATGTACATCTACAAATACTGAAGTTCCTGTTTCCTAATAAGAGCAAATTCTAAGTTGATAGTGACACAGACAAGCTAATGTTAACCAAAAAGAAAGGTTGATAATGGTAAGATGCATGGTACAGCCTGTGCTATTAGTAAGTGGTATTTGATTTTGTCTATCTTTATAACTCTCCCAGCTGAGAACACTTGAATGCTTTCAGTAAACACTTTTTCCAAGCTGTTTCTCTTTTATCAAATTGTCTTCTAGTGACATGTTGACCAGACGCAAAACTGCTAAAGATACCATATTTACCAGAAAAAGCCTTATAATATTCAATATTCTTTTTCATTTACATGCTGTGTAATAAATGTGCTACTACATAATGCCTAGGGATTTAGCCCAGCGATTTCCCTGTGCATGCATGCGAAAAAGCACACTTATGTTTCTTTTGTCATGCTCTCTTAACCAGATATTTCCACTCCCCCCTTCATTTCCCCTCTTACATTGCAGTGCCTATATTTCTTAAAACTGAACAAAGAAAAAGAGAGACGTGAGAAAAAAAAAAAAAGCACCTGTTTATATTAGTATCTCGATTGCATTTAAAAAAATGAGAAAACTTTGCTTCAAGTCTAATTGGTTTTTGTCTTATCTTTAAAGCTTTCCCAACTGGGAAAACCCCTGATTGCTTTCAGAGAACATTATGTCCTAGCCAGTTTCTGTTTTCTTTTTCCCTCAGCCAATCCGCTTCCACTAGATTGTCTCCAGTTTCTCGGTACCCTATTACTTTATTGAAACCTTAGGTTATGGAACACCTAAAGGTCTGTCACTAAATGTCAGAGTCTGAAAATTGCGAACTGATGTTTCCACACAGAGAAATTAGTTGCTTGGGCGTTACACAGATTTTGCTCTTTATCCGCTAAAGAGCGATCTTGAAGTTGGTATATTTAGTTAAGGGGGGGTGTGGGGGCACAGCCCCATCGCGGGTGGGGGGGGGAATGCCCCCACTTCATTTCTGTTTAAAAGTTTTTTTTTAATTTGGCCAATGGCATTGTTTCCCTATGTGGAAACGGCCATTGTTGATGTTAAGGGTTCAATATTTCTTGATCGACCTTTACGTGTTCGATAATCTAAGTTTTCGATCATGTAATATAGACCAAGTTTCTCTTTATCTGATTGTCTCCACGGAGACATGAGAATGATACAGTCAGTTTCTGTTTATCAGATTGTTTCCATAGAAGCAAGAAGCATGAAGACCAGCTGCATACTAAGTATACATGTATTTGCATTTGCTAGAAAAAAGCCTCATAATATTCAGTATTCTTTTTCATTTGCTTGCTCTCTCTTAAAACTAATCAATCTGAGGTCCCTCTAAATAATTCTTGTTACTTCTTAGCCATATCTCCCCATGCAAGAATGAGAAAAAGCACATTAATTTTAACTATGTAATGCCTTTTTAACCAGGCCCCCCCCCCCTTTTTTTTTTTTTTTTTTTTTTACATTGCATTGCCTATATTTATCAAAACTGCACAGCATGAAAGAGAGAAGAGGGGAGAAAATGAGAAAAAACAGCAGCACCTGTTTACAATCCAACTACACTTAAAAATAGTATGCACAAATACAGTTGTTGTTGTTGTGTCTTTCGGCTTAGGGGTCGCCACAGCGGAACTCTGGTCCGCTAATGTTTGGTAGTGGATTTTTACATGCCGAGTTACCAGCCCTGATGCACAACCTTCAACGAAGGAACACTCATTCACACATGCCTCCACACAGAAGACGCTGTAGCTGAGAATCGAACGGGACAACGTCTTGCTGTGAGGCGACAACACTACCACAGCACCACTACTGTGGGACAGTATGCACAAATACAGTACTATTAAGAAAAGAAAATATTTTTCTTTAGTTACAGTTAGCTTTCTCCCCTCTCTTCCGCTTCCCAAAACATTTTTCCGAACATTAATGGCATGAAGTAGGGCATATAATTTAGAGTCCCCCACAAGTCCAACAAATTTTGGAAAAGTCCAATATTTCCAGAGTATCTTGTTCTGTCATATTTCACAAATATAATTACTGCACTGTAATCCCACAGTAAGTTACTGTTTTTTATTACTGCTCTTCTCCATCACCCAAATCCTGTCTCTGCTTCATTTCCAATGTACTCTCGATTCTTCTAGTCAACTTTCCTGCTCCCTTCCTTGTTTCCAACATTTTCCGTTGAAATACTGGAAAAAATTTCACAGGTGCAAGTCTCTCTATGGTCTTTATTACCAGAAGAACAAGAAGCAGAATCTCCTTCTGTTTCACAGCTAACTTTTTGTGGACAGACTTTTGTATTTCCTCCTTAGCATGCACTTGAGCAAAAAATTATGTTGTCCCTCCAGGGAGAATACCTTAAAGAAGCTGGATACAGCAGTTTCAACTCACACTCGTGTCTCAATATGCCCTAGTGTACAATGAGTAATTATTCTCCACAAACACTCTGCTGTCTTCCACTTTTAGTATTTTGTCCTACTGCCACAGTTTTGTCAGAATCAACTCCTTTCTGCTGGTAGGATTGCATCTTTACTATTAAAGGTCTATGTTGCTTTCTTATAGCAAGGTTTGGAACATACACACAATGTGCCCTTTCAACTAAAAACTCCTGCTGTGGAATACCAGTCTAGTGTCTTATTTGTGTTTTCATAAAATTAATGCAGTCTGTTCCTTCCACCTTTTCTGGTATAGCTGAAAAATCTCAGGTTCTTCCTATGTGTTATGTCCACTAATTCTGTTATTTTTTTGAAACATCTCTTCTTGGGTGTTTTAATGTTTAGCCAGTCTTTTCTTCATTTCAACCTTGGATTTTTGTAGCTTTATCATCTCAACTGAATATCTGTTTAAAGTTTCTTCCATTTTTTCCAGCCTTTTTATAGGTTCATAGGTTGGTACTAGGCTATCGGCCCTAGGTCCTATACAAGCCTAGCCATAACAATTCCCTGGCTATTTCTTCCCATACTATTTACTTCCTTGGACCCCTGTCTAGCAGGGTGACTGACGTGATACCTGGGGTGAATTTCCTTTCTCCCATCCAGTCATCAAGGTTCCTTTTGAAGAGGGCCAAAGAGGTGCTGTGCTTGACATGTATGGGCAGTCTTTTCCAGAGTCTGGGGAGTCTCTGGGTCAGGAATCTATCCCTCCAGCATGTTTTGTTTATTGTGATGACAAGGTTTAGATCCCTGGAGTTTGTGGCTTTGAGGGATTGTGATTTCTTTAAGTGTAGCATGTCCAACAGCTCTGGGTTTGACATGGCCTTGTATGTTAAACAGAGATCGCCTCGGAGTAGATGATATGCGACAGAGTATAGCTGGAGTTTTTTAAGGTGGTCAGCATAGGGCATCTGCTTTAGGCCTGTGATTCTTTTAGTGAGGTATTTCTGCAGCCTTTCCAGTTGTTGCAGATGTCTTAAGATGTACATACCAAATGGGGCGTTGTATTCTATAATGGGTCTAATCCATGAATACAGTGAGACAATGACCTCCTTTTTCTGGATGAAAAGCCCTTAGTGATGAGGTGTGCCACATAGAAGGATTTCCTGACTGTTGTGGTGATGTGGTTATTGAAGGTGAGACAACTGTCCATTTGTGTCCCTAAGTCTCTTATCACACTTTCGGTGTTTAGTGTACTGCCACCTGTGTGGTAATTCACGGGTATGTGTTTTTTCCCAAAGGGGATAACTATACATTTCTTGGCATTGAGCTTGAGCCCATGGCTCTGGCACCAAGCATCTGTTTCTGTAAGGCCCTTTTGTAGAGTATCAGCATCATTTGGGGATTCAATAATGGCTTCCAGTTTGCAGTTTGTTGTTTGTGTTGATATACTCCATCAGTGTTTTGTTTAATTTAACCAGGTCTGTATGCAGTTGTCTTATATATTCCTGTAGGCTACTGGAAGTCATTTCTGAAGGTTGTATTGCTTTGTGCTGAACAGCTGCATATCTTTCCCGTCGGTGTTTTGTCCTGACTTTTTGTAGCTGACTTTTTTTTTCTAGGTCTTCTGTATTTCTTTATTCCTGGCATCCAGGCCATCACTTGCTAACCAGTTACTGAAATTTACCCATAAACAAAAGTGTAGTGGCCTTTAATGCTGAGTTTCTGTTTTCACACTGAAAGAGCTAGAAACAAGCTGCTACCCAATGTGCAGCCATCTTAGAAGTCTCGATCAGACAAAGGCTTAGTGTAAAAAAAAAAAAAAACAAGTATGCTAAAATAATTTTGGGATAGAAATATTGCACCTTGTTAAATTTGCATTATGTCATCCCCAGGAATTTTTATGAATTAAACACTGAAAAATGTACCTTTCTGCTCACTAGTGTCTCCATTCACAATGTAAAATCACCCTCCAGACAGCAGTTAAAAATATTAACCTCATTGTGACCCTGTTGCGTGACACTGAGGGATGAAATCTAATCTGTGCCCCAGATAATTTATGATGGACTAGTAGTTTAGATGCTGAAGGAACAGGGCAGGGGAAGGTGGGAGTTAGTGACAGAAGTTGGCTTGTGCATCTTAAGGAGAGGCAGTCTGCCTGCTGCAGTGCTTTCACCTTTGGGGGGAGAGATGAATGGCATACAGCATATGTGCCAAGGAAGTGTGTTTGGTTGTGCCAAGCCTCATTGTTATGCTGGCCTTCATGGGGCCTCTGCAGAAACATGCAGACCCACTGGTCAGAACGTGGAAAGGTCTCTTATCTGTGGTTGCTTATTGGGTGCCATGAGAGGGGTAAGGATTAAAATGAGAAAACTGTGATTGTTAGATGGATGACAGCCTCTCACAATTTGCATTTGCCCCATGGGAATAAAATGGGCTGATTGATTACAGGAGGGCTAGCTGTTGGCATGCAGCAGGAGTATAAGGAACATTAATTTTTCTACTTTAATTAGGTGGCCAGAATATTTAGAACCAAGAGCATTTGAGCTTGCATAGAAGTGATTGAACATGGCCTTGTAACTTTGACAGTGTTTTATATTTTACATGATATGTACAATATTGTTGTTTTCTAAAGAATGACATGGTTGTAATGTTTATTGTCTTTCATAGCCACCTCACAAATGCTCACTTACAGCTAGAATCAAAGTTCATGTTTAAAGTGTTAAATCATTTTTTTTTTTTTGCTATTAACAGTGGTAATTACAATACCATGGTGATATTGTCGACATCAGAGACAAAAAAGCTAAGTTATTGGAACACATTAGAACAAATGTGGGCCCTTTTCAGCATTATTACCTTAGACATAATCTGTACTCGTGTCTTCAGATTAATTTTGTACTGTAATGAGTTGTAATTTTTATTACATTATATATTAGTCTTTTTGTTTCTCTTTGTTCTTTCTGCTTAGTGATATTGAGATGGAGCAAGTCCAGCTAAAACAAAAGGAGAAAAACAGAAATGAACAGCAACGCAAACATAGGCTGCAGGATCATCTTGAGAGTTTGAAGCCAAGGCACTCTGTAATGGGCAAACAGACAATGGCAGAAAAAACTCCTGTATTATTTAATGCAGTAAGTCCCAATATTAGTTATAAAATATGAAGTAGAATAAAATATGCAAACCAGACACACGGGGGCAAATCCAATAAAAATGTCCTTTAATGTATATAAGCGCTTTCACGATACATACACTATCGCTTCATCAGATCAGGGCACAAATAAAAACACACACTTTTAATAACCACAAGAACCAATCAGAAAACAGAACTGGGCACACATCCACTACAATCAATTAAACAATAATGTATGTATGTATACATATATATATATATATATATATATATATATATATATATATATATATATGGTTCTACCTGACATAATCGACACGCCAGAAGACCGACAACGCAATCACCGAAACCACATAACCGACAGTGCAAAAACACGAAATCCCACATGCCCGACAACGAAATAACCGACGGTACACAAACACGAAACCTCATACACTGCACAAACCACAATCACAACAATCAACAAACAAAACACATTCCCTGTCCAAAAACCACACACACAACACAAGCACACCAAAATCCCTACAAACCCACACTAAATCTCACATACACAACTATCTACAACCCAAACCCTAACCCTAAGGTCCGTCACTATCGCATACTCAGCTAACGCGCGCCCTAACCCTAACTCACTTAACCCGCCCCTAACCCAAACACAATCACTACCGCACACTTACCTGACCCGCTCCCTAACTCACTTAACCCGCCCCTAACCCAAACACAGTCACTACCGCACACTTACCTGACCCGCTCCCTAACCCTAACTCACTTAACCCACCCCTAACCCAAACACAATCACTACCACACACTTACCTAACCCGCGCACTGACCCTAACTCACTTAACCCACCCCTATTCCCACACACCGTCAATATCCACACTTCCCTTACTCGCACCCAAACGTCCATCACTACCACATACCTACACAGCCTTTTCCCATGTCGGCATCCTTGGCGTCGGTGTTTTCATCTGTCGCGTCGGTCTTCTGAACTGTCGATCTTCTGGGCCTCGCGATTCGCTTGTCGGTCTTCTGGCGTTTCGACTAACTCAGGTAGACCCATATATATATATATATATATATATATATATATATATGTGTATAAACAGCAATATATGCATGTGTATGTAAAGACATAGACACAATATATATTCTATAAAACTTTTATCAGTTTATCATCTGTGCAACCTCTGTGATTTAAGAATAGGTTTTAAGGGTACATGTTCATTGAGCCCTGAACCTTTATTAGCTTGCAATCTCATAATCCATTCCAGTTCTACCGTTTCAGTTTTATTTCTGATGTCTCCTAGCCTAGAGGTCATGTACACTATCAATAACACAGAACTTAAACTGATGGTTAGTCCCTTTATCAGCAACCTGTTTCGCTAAAGCATTGCACATTCAGTGTATGTTAATAGAATAAAGATGTTCCCTAATGCGTTCTTTCAATTTGCGATTACTTTTTCCCCACATAAAATGATGAACATATACTGTACAATGGGCAAAGTAAATAATGTCCTTAGTGTTGCAGTCAGCCTTCACCTTAAAATCAAACTTAATTCCTACATATGGGTTCGTGAAATTGCTTCTCTATCTATGTACTTACAATACTTACAATTGTAGCAGGGAAAAGTACCTACATGGTTCATTCCTAAATTAAGTTTCCTAGTCTTGTCTGGATAGCACAGCATCCTTTTAAGGTTCATCTTGTTCTTAAAAACAAATGTTGGACGTTCTTCCACTGTTCCCTTTATTTTATCATCTGTAAGCAAAATGGACCAATGCTTTTTAATAATATTAGTTACGATATTAGTATCACTACTGTATTGCAAAGGAAAAATAAAGCCTTGTTCCTTGGTGGTACCTGCAATACTAGTAGTCCCACCCACTGTATTTGAAAAATAAGGTGTCGCTCGTGTAGATCT
This sequence comes from Protopterus annectens, assembly GCF_019279795.1. Lineage (NCBI taxonomy): Eukaryota > Metazoa > Chordata > Ceratodontiformes > Protopteridae > Protopterus > Protopterus annectens. The sequence goes on along the minus strand of NC_056746.1, from coordinate 259,825,732 downwards.
CAATAGAGCACCTGATTCTAAGCTTTGCTCAGTTTCTCTTTCCTTATAACCCCTAGTCCTGAAATGTTGAGGGTAGTCATTTCATTCCTAAGCCCTTCTTCTCCGGCATTCAGCCTAGAGGCTCCCATACCTTGACCCTTCACTTTACTGGGAAAAAAACATGGGAGGGGTGGATACTAGTTCTATGCAATAGGGAATTCCTTTGCAGTATAGTAGTGATACTAATATTGTAACTAATGTTATTGAAAAGCATTGGTCTGTTTTGCTTACAGATGATAAAATAAAGGGGACAGTGGGAGAACGTCCAACATTTGTTTTTAAGAACAAGATGAACCTTAAAAGGATGCTGTACTATCCAGACAAGACTAGGAAACCTAATTTAGGAATGAACCATGTAGGCACTTTTCCCTGCTACAGTTGTAAGTCTTGTAAGTACATAGATAGCAGAAATAGTTTCAAGAACCGAGATGTAGGAATTGTTTGATTTTAAGGTGAAGGCTGATTGCAACACTAAGGACATTATTTACCTTGCCCATTGTACAGTATGTTCATCATTTTATGTGGGAAAGAGTAATCACAAATTGAAAGAACGCATTAGGGAACATCTTTATTCTGTTAACATACACTGTATGTGTAATGCTTATCGAAACATGTTGGTGATAAAGGGACTAACCATCAGGTTAAGTTCCGCGTTATTGCTAGAGTGTACATGACCCCTAGGCTAGGATACATCAGAAATTGAATTGAAACAATAGAATTGGAATGGATTATGAGATTGCGAGCTAATAAAGGTTCAGGGCTCAATGAACATGTACCCTGAAAACCTGTTCTTAAATCAGGTAGGTTGCACAGATGATATACTGATATTTGCTGCTGTTTTATTATATGATCTGGAGTTGTTAATTTTCTTCCTATTCATCACTGATGGGTTCTCGGAACCGAGTCGGCCTTATACTAAGCTTGCATGCACCAAAAACTCTCGAGCTAAGCTGCTACCCACAGTGCCCTTTGCTCAGTTACCTCAGAACTCGTTTGCCGCACAGCCATATAGCAGCGTTTCACCAAGCTCTCCAGCTAAGTGATTTTTCTGATATACTTGCAAGTTTTTGTAAAAGTTTTTTCCTCTTTATAGTCTGTTCTTGATATCTATATTGTTTCAGCTATACGCACAGGTATCTCTTTCTTACCATTGTTGGTATTTTCTAACTTTCTACTCTTGTGGTATCTTGTTACCATTGTTGGTATTTCCTCTCTTTCTTTTTCATTTCCTCCACTTTCCACTCTTTCCCTTTTGCGTGAGTGTGTGTTCTAGGATGTCTGAAAAGAAGGGAACTACGGGGTTTAAACACTGCTCTTCTTGCAGTGGTAAACTGCTGACTAGTGACCTCCATGAAGAGTGTGGGAACTGTTTGGGGGTTCTGCATTTGTCGGTGAAACCCCCGTGTGATATTTGTGCTAGCTTCAATCAGCGGATGCTGAATGAATGTTGTAACAAACTGATTTTGAAGTGCCTACTTGCTTCACCTTTTTCAGAGGCTATTTCTGCGACGGAGGTTTAATCCACTCCTTCTGTGGACAAGAAATGTCCTCGCTTGGACCCCTCTTCACCGGCCGGTGACAGAGGTAAAAGTCATAAACACAAGGCCCATAAGTCCTCCTCAGAGCACCGTTCTGCTACGACATTGGCTCAGAGCTCGGCTCCAGCAAAAGCTTACTGAGGCCGTCTCATTAGTGCCTACCCCAGCACCGATGACTAAGGCACTGTCTACTGCCTCTGTTCCGATCAGCTTATCTGTTTCTGTCTCAGCACCGACAACTACCTCGGAACCGTTTTTGTCATCCACCCCTGTTGCTCACTGCTCCAGCCATACCGTTGTTGCCGGTTTCGAAATTGGAATCGTCGGTGTCGTTCTGTGATACACCACAGACCCGATACTCGTCTACTGTGGACCTGGTTGCCTGACAGGCCTGCAGCCCCTTTTTGGACCGTCCTGATTCCCCCTCAGGGGCATCAGTGAGATCCACCAGGAGCCTTTCCGAATTGGATGTGATGCGCGCCTTTTTGACCAGCTGCTGACCGCCAGGGGAATTTCAAATCTGCCTAGACCCTATCCCACTCCAGGCTTTGGGACTGTTACTCCAGCAACCCCTACTTACTCTCCTCCCTTGGATCCCTCGGTTCCAAGGCTCATTTATCCAACTTTTTCTAGAGGACTGCCTTCCTCTGCACTGACAGCGACACTGTCTGAGGCCCCGAGACCCCTTTGGGTGTCGGTTCCGTTGGAACTCACCCTTCCTCAATTTCATGCTTGGGGGGGTGGAACCTCCGGTTCTGGTCTCAGTTCCAACAGCATTTAGTCCCGACTTTGGATCCGAGGGTGATTACTGCTCCGAGTCTGCTTGAGGCTCCATCTCTGGGGGCGGACCGTCTGAAGCGGGGTGTGACCCCGGTTCCGATTCTGTCTTCTTCGGTTCCGATCTTCCACTCCTCTTCAGGCAGGCCCGCTTTCCGGGTAATGGAGACGGTGCTTGCTTCTACCAATCCTCCTTCGTTGGTTATTCCCCCAGTTCCTTCTGAGCCGCAGCTGTCAAAGGCCACCCCCCAGGACTCCGAGAGCACAAGGCCCAGGAAACCCCTACCCAGGATATTTCCCTTTCTGAGTCTTCTTCAGATGCTCCCCACCGAAGAACCCCCTCTGAAACGGGGTGTAAGACGCAACAACATGGACTTCCAAGAGGAGTCCCACATGGAAGATACGGACTACGGTGATGGGGAAGGATCCCCACGGTCAACCCCTGATGATGTCTCCTTTGGAAACATCATGGAAATCTTGAAACAGAGGGGTGACTGAAAGTCCTCAACCCTTCCTCAGAGGAATCCATATTCCTGCAGGCCTTTCGCTCTCGGCCCTCTACGTCTTGGGTGACCCCCCCCCCCCGCCAATGAGTTGGTTAAACTCATCGTGCAATGGACATGGAAGAACACTGACTCCATTGAGGCCATTCCCAGGAGATCAGACAAGGTACTGTCCTCTCCAGAGGATCAACCCCATTGGTCTAGAGGTTTGCAGTAGACGCTATGGTGATGGCGGCAGCCACGAAAAAGGACCTTGCAGAAGAGAGTTCTGCTGTTCACCCACCCAACAGAAAGTCCCGGGCAGTAGACAGGTTAGGGAAGTGAGTTTTTGCATCAGCGACCTTTGCAGTTAGGTCTCTGAACTTTTTGGCTCATTTTATGAGACTTCAGAAAGATTTTATCTCCAAACTCTACAGAACCCTCATGGGACAAGTATTGGATGGAGCACGAGAGTTGCCTCCCAACTTGCCACCCTAGAGTCAATATCTAATTCATCCATGAGGTTGCTGTCACACGCAACCGAAGGAGCAGCTAGAGCTGCGGGTGCAGGCGTAGTCATGAGTCACCACGCCTGGATGCGCATTTGTGACCTCGCGGACTCCTTCAAGTCTTCCTTTCTAATGCCCCTATCAACCCATCATCTCTCTTCGGTGCTAAGGTCAAGGATACATTAGCCAGGTGCGAGCAAGACGGAAAGACCTTGTCTGCTGTTGGCTTATGCTTTTCCAAACCCCTCAGCATTTCTTCTCCTTGAATCAGAGGAGCGGGAAGATGTGGCACAAGAAGTCTCAAGGTCCTTTCCGAGATGCACGTAGTTTGGACTCCTAGGTTCCAGTAATGGAAGATGTCCCTTTCGGGGCAGAGGGGGTCTCCGGAACCAGGGCTCCAGAGATTCCTTCTCGGGTAGACTGTATCAGCGCTCCTGAGGTGCTGCCCGATTGCTTTCCTCTGGAAGCAGTTGGGGCGCGTTCTTCTCTGCACCAAGCTACCTGGCTGTCCATTACAGATGATCAGTGGGTCCAGACAGTCATTACCAGAGGCTACCATTTTCCCCCAATAACTTATCCAACACCTCTGAAATCCCTTCCCGATGTTTCACCCAGTCAAAGGGAGGAAGCAGCTTCTGAAATACGAAAACTATGTAAAAACGAGCCATCCAACAGGTCCCCCCAGATCAGTGCGGATCAGGGTTGTACTCAAGATTCTTTTTGGTGCCAAAGAAAACAGGGGACTGGAGGCCCATTCTGGATCTCAGCCAACTAAAGAAATCGGTAGTTCAGACCAAATTCCACATGGTCATGATTCAAATCATCCCCCCTTTCTGCGGGAGGGTGTGTGGATGTGCTCATTAGATCTCCAGGATGCCATATTAGCATATCCAGATGGACAAGCGCTCCAGGAGCCTCCTTTGCTTCCGGTTGGGAGCCAATCACTACCAATTCAGAGCCCTTTCGCTCTCGACGGCCCCCAGAGTGTTCAAGAAATGCCTTGCAGTGGTAACAGCTCATCTGAGACTTCAGGGATTCCAGGTGTTTCCATACCTAGATGATTGTCTCCTCTCCACCCCCACCAAGCGTTTTCTGGTCAGGGCCCGCCGCTACACCCTGGCTCTAGCAGAGTCACTAGGCATCACCATACATTGGGAAAAATCCACCCTTCAACCCTCACAACAACTGGAATTCATAGGGGCAATATTCAACACCCAGTCAAGCCTGATCTCACTTCCTCTCCACAGGCTTCAGAGACTAATGGCACAAGTTCAAGTGATACTCTGTCAAAGGAAGGTGTCTGCAAGGGAAGCCCTCCAAGCCTTGGGCTCTATGGCTGCAGCCATCTCTATAGTTCCCTTAGCCAGACTACACATGAGATTACTACAATGGCTCCTTCAGGCCCAGTGGATTCCCAATATTCACCCCCTGAGCTCACAGATTCTCATAACCAACATTTGCAAACTAGATCTCCTCTGGTGGATGAGTACTGACGAAAATCTTTGGTGTCATCCCTTCCAGTCTCTCCAGCGCCACAGCGACCACGGATGCTTCCCGATGTAGAGGTCAACTTGCATATCAGTGTCCTGGAGTTGAGTCTACCTCAAACACAAAATGCAGCAGCTACTTTGCCCTTTTTCCCCCTCTCGGGGAATCACCGAGAGATGCTTTGATCCATGATTGGCCCACAGGTCTCCGTTATGCTTATCCTCCGATTCCTCTAATTCCCCTTGTTCTAAGGAAAGCTATTCGGTTGAAAAGCAAAGTGATCCTCATTGCCCAGTTCTGGCCTCAAGTGTGGTTTCCCTTCCTTCGACCTCATCTGTTACAACCTCCTTGGATCCTAGACACTATGTAGCGTGTGTCACGCCTTTTCATCGAGAGTCCTCCAGGAGAGGAAGAACAAATTAATTCTAAAAGGGTTGATTAAGCCATCCTTCAAGGAGGCTTTATCTTCCTCTTCCTCTCCTATCAAAAAGAAAAAAGCGTCGGCTCCGACCAGTCTGTCGGAACCGACTGCCAAAAAACCTAGGCAGGCTTCTCCTTCGGCTCCACGGACTTCGGAGCCGAGGGCTGAACGGTCTGCCTCGATGCCTCCAGTCTCGACCCCTCTGGTTTCGGAGCTGAGGACTGGGGCATCGAGAGGTGGGTCACCTTCATCGGCTCCACTAATATTGGAGCCGATAAGGGTTGCCGGCTCAGACTCTTCCCCTTCGGCGCCGAAGTCCTCATCGGCACCGAGGGAAATTGTTTTGAGATCTCCCTCGGAACCGATAGTAATCGAGTCCATTCGGAGCCGGTCCCCTAGTCCTATGGAGCCAATGGAGAAATCGGTTCGGACCCGATCGGTGTCATCTAGATCCTCCAAGATGTCTGATTCGGACATCGACAGGGTGCTCCTAAGACTCTTCCAGTCTCCGGTGTTTCAAAAGTTAGTTTCGGCTCCAGCCCATTCGGCTTCGGAGCCGATGGTCCACCCTGTTACTATGGTTCCTCCTCCAACAGTCTCGGCACCATTGGAGCCGGTGCTGGTGGAACCGATGGAGGTTTTAGGGTCGGGCCCGACCCTTACTCCAACTCCGGCTCTTGAGTCGGAGTTCGATCTGTGGACTTCTTCTGTTGGCCCCGGGGACGCCGGGACTGATGTTTTCGGTCCCAAGCCTTCCTCTCGGTCGTCGGCTTGAGTGCCGTCTACCGTCGTGGCCACGGAGGTGGGACCTTCCCAGGATTCTGGTGGTCCCGCCTTCAGGGCTATGAGGAGTGCGTTAGCCAAATCATCTTTGGCTACCTCCACGGTCTCCCCAGCTCCTTCCCTGCATACCGAGACTGGGTCTTTGGCAGTCCCCTGTCCTTAGACAGCGGAGCCCGGGGCCTGAGGTTACCCCACTGGGGTTACCCCTCCTGGAGGTCCTTCTGAAGCTTCTTCGGAGGAACCCCCCAGGAAAAGATCGTGCAAGAGGAAGCATGTTGACTCCCCTGATGAGTCTCTTACATCAGACACTGATCTCGATGATGCAGAGGGGTCCCCTAAGTCGTCCTCAGATGATGACTCCTTTGCAGACATCCTGGAAGCCCTTAAACAACGAGGCGGCTGGCAATCCAAACCCCCTTCTGCTGATGAGTCGGTGTTCCTTAAGGCCTTCGGGGCTCAGCCCTCCGCCTCCTGGGTGTCTCCGCCCTTCGACGAGCTCTTGGACTTGATCTGTCGAAGGGCGTGGGAACACCCAGACTCTGTGGAACCGGTGTCTGCTTGTCCTAATAAGTTCCTGTCAGCACCCCCGGAAAAAGAGTTCCTGACTAAAGGTGTGGCTGTAGATGCTTTGGTGGTGGCATCTGCTACCCAGCAAGATGTAGCAGAGGCTTCGACGTCCGTCCATCCTCCTAATAAGGAGTCTAGGAGCATGGATCGGTACAGTAAGCGCACCCTAAGTTCAGCGGCCTTTACATTAAGGTTCTTGAACTATCTCACGCACTTTACCAGATTTCAGAGGGATCTGATTAAAGAACTTTCCGATACCCTCTTGGGTAACCTGCCTGAGGAGCTGGCCCAGACGGTTGGCTCTCAGCTGGCTACACTGTCGTCCATTTCAAACTCGTCCATGAGGCTCATTTCTTATGCGGCCGAAGGGGCGAGTAGAGCGGCGGGTACAGGCATTGCTCTACGGAGACAAGCCTGGCTCCGCCTGTGTCATTTTGCGGAGGCCTTTAAGTCTTCCTTTGCCGACGCCCCCTTTGATGGGTCCTCCTTGTTTGGACCCAAGGTAAAGGACACACTGACCCGCTGCGAGCAATAAGGTAAGACTTTGACTGCCGTAAGGGCACGATTTTCCACTCCCTTTCGGCCTTACCCCAAGGCTAAAAGAGGAGGGAAAATGTGGTTCCGTAGATCTCAGAAGTCTTAACCCTCACAGCAGGACGATCCCCCTTCCAGAGGCAGGGGAGGGGGAAATTCTTCTGGAAGACGCCGTCCCAGAGGCGGCAGAGGCCCTCGCAACACTGGAGACTGCGAGTCCTTTCGTGGCTCTTCAGTCTTTCACAGTCCCTGAGGGATTGCCCGACTGTGCAGCTCCGGAGTCAGTCGGGGGTCATTTTTCGAGGCACCTAAAAGCCTGGGAAGGTATCACTCAGGACTGATGGGTGCTTCGAATTATCGCCGGAAGTTACGCCATCCCTTTCTCTCACTGTCCACGTCAGTCCAAAAAAATCCCGGACCCGCCACCCAGTCATCGGGAAACTGCAGCCTTAGAAGTTTTAAAGCTGCTGCAAAAGGGAGTCATCCAACCGGTCCCCGCAGACCAGATCGGATTAGGGACTTACTCAAGGTTCTTTTTGGTGCCAAAAAAGACTGGGGACTTGAGGCCCATTTTGGATCTCGGCATTCTAAACCGTTCAGTCAAAAAGTCCAAGTTCCGAATGGTCACCCTACAAACCATTCTCCCATTGCTGGAGAAAGGTGTTTGGATGTGCTCTATAGATCTCAAGGACGCTTATTACCATATCATGGTACATCAAGCGTCCAGGAGACATCTGCGCTTCAGCCTAGGAGGCAGTCATTTTCAGTTCCGTGCGCTGCCCTTTGGTCTCACCACAGCCCCCAGGGTGTTCACCAAATGTTTGGCGGTAGTGACTGCTCGCCTGAGAAGTCTAGGATTCCAGGTGTTTCTGTATCTAGACGACTGGCTCCTAACTGCCACCTCCAAGCATCTACTATTGCGGAGCCTACAAGCCACGATATCACTGGGCAATTCCCTTGGAATCACCTTCAATTGGCCAAAGTCTGTGTTGCTGCCATCTCAACGCATAAGATTAATCGGAGTAGAGATAGACTCAAACCGAATGCGGGTCTATCTACCTACAGACAGGATACAAACCATACAGGCTCAAGTTCGAGCCTTACTTCCCAGATCCAAAGCCCCAGCCAGAATGGTACTGCAGCTATTGGGATCCATGTCCGCCACGGTTCTTCTAGTTCCCCTAGCAAGATTGCACATGAGAATTCTCCAGTGGCTTCTTTCAGCTCAGTGGTCCTTTCAGGAACTCCCTCTCAGTCACCTCATATGGATCACGGAAACCTGCAAACGGGACCTTCGCTGGTGGCTGGTGCCCTCCAATCTGGATCAGGGACGACCCTTTGTTCCACCTCCTCCTGCTGCCACTTTGACCACGGACGCCTCCCAGATGGGGTGGGGGGGCATTCCCTGGGCAGGTCAGTCCAAGGCAAATGGCACCCAGAAGAGACCCTACTTCATATCAACATCCTAGAAATGAGGGTGGTGCTTCTGTCCCTTCAAGCCCTTCACGATTACCTCCCTCAGAGCGTAATTGCCGTTCACTCAGACAACATGTCAGTGGTCTGGTACCTGAACAAACAGGGAGGGACCAGATCCTATCCTCTTTGCAGAGAGGCCATGAGAGTTTGGGAATGGGCAGTGTCGACCAAACGCTTTCTAGTGGCTACTCATATCCCGGGCAAGTCCAGTGTGATAGCCGACAGACTGAGCAGAACCATCCTCTCTCCTCACGAATGGTCTCTGAACATTACAGTTGCAAATCAGATTTTCAGCAAATGGGGAGTTCCGTGTTGCGACCTCTTCGCGACTCCACTGAATGCGAAGTGCAAAAAGTTCTTCTCCCTCACCCCGGCTCCGGGGAAGAGCCCCATGGACGCACTAGCCCTTCCGTGGCCCACCGGCTTGCTTTATGCCTTCCCCCCAGTTCCTCTCCTTCCCAGGGTGATCCAAAAGGCATCTCTCTTGGGGAGCAAGATGATCTTAGTTGATCCTTACTGGCCTCGTCAAGTATGGTTCCCTTATCTTTGGAAATATTCTCTGGAAGGTCCATGGTTCCTGGATCAGATCCCAGACCTATTGGTTCATCAGTCGGGACTATTCCACCAGTCCCTACACACCTTAAAATTGACGGCTTGGCTCCTCCTCTTCCGACTATAGTCAGGAGTCATACATTGGATCCAGAAGTTGTACACATCTTATCTTCGGCCCACAAGTCTGCTACAAAGAAATTGTATTCTAGCAAATGGAAAAGATTTGCTATTTGGGCTCAACTCCGGGGCCTGGATCCCATCACTATTTCCGTATCAGAAGTACTGAAATTTCTAACTTCTCTTTTCAATCAAGGCTCTTCAGTCTCTACCATCAATGTTCAATTGGCAGCTATTTCCAATTTTCACGAATCTATAAACCCACCTTTAATGAGCAACAGATTGTGTAAGACCTTCTTGAAAGGTGCTGCGCTTTTAAGACCTCCGATTTCTCATCCTGCTCCTCCATGGGATCTCGATGTGGTGTTACGCGCCTTAACCTCCTTCCCCTTCGAACCGGCAGCGACATGTGATTTAAAATTTCTATCGTGGAAGACTGCCTTTCTGGTGGCGATTACTTCTGCCAGAAGGGTTTCAGAGCTTCAAGCTTTGTCTGTAAAGCCTCCGTACTTGGTTTTTCACAAAGACAGAGTATCTCTCAGGCCAAATCCTTCCTTTGTCCCTAAAGTTTGTTCCAGTTTCTGCCTACAACAATCATTAGAACTTCCAGTCTTCTTTCCGAAGTATTCTAACAAAGCGGAATTCATATTCCACACATTAGATGTCCACAGGCAGTTGCGTTTTTATTTAGATAGGACCAAACAAACAAGGAAAACAGATCAGTTGTTTGTATCCTTTGCGGACGATAAATTGGGTAAAGCCGTCACAAAGGTCACTATTGCCAAATGGATCAGGGACTGTATTACTCAAGCTTATTCTTATTCTAATAAAGAGCTTACCACCTCTGTCAAAGCTCATTCTACAAGGGCTATGGCTACTTCGATAGCATTTCATTCTAAGTTTGCCATTAGTGACATTTGTGCTGCGGCTACATGGTCTTCCCCACACACTTTCATTTCCCACTACAAATTGGATGTGGCATCTAGAGGACGAGCTTCATTTGGTTCCACAGTGCTCAGGAGTGTTTTTCAATGAGCCACCCAGGATTTAGGTGCTAGGGACGCTGTCCCATCAGTATTGAATGTAGGCGAGATAGGATCACATAACATCTTTTAGTTATGTACTTACCATAACTTTAGATGTTTGGGATCCATCTCACATTCTAATAACCCACCCTCCTTCCCCCTTCCTTGGAGATCAGAGGATATCAGAAGGTCCGAATCCTGTTGTTTCATCTTGAAACATCTAACAATGTTATATAAACAAGTTGTGCATGTGTGCATGAATGCGGACAAACAAGATCTGGGGGATTAGTGGTGGTGCATCCTGGGATAAGAAATAGCTCAGCCAATAAGAGGCCTCGCTCTATAGCATAGCGTGCCGAGTTGGAGCCGAGGGATCGGCTCCGAGCCCATCAGTATTGAATGTAGGCGAGATGGATCCCAAACATCTAAAGTTATGGTAAGTACATAACTAAAAGTTTCTCCACTTCCGTTAGTTGCCAGGCAGGAAACCCTCTCCTCACCCGTCCGTGATATTATCTTGGCCTCTCATAAACCATCCACCAGGAAACTTTACAGGGACAAATGGAAAAGATTCTCTTTCTGGTCACATAATCAGAAGCTAGACCGTTCTTAGCCCCCATATCCACTAATATTAAGTAGTCCTATCTCACCTTCATTCTTTACAGATGGACTCGGCCAATTTACAACTGGAAGACTTTTGGTTGGCTTATGGCTAGATAGGTATCCCATGGTGCACCAGTATAATCCCCAGATCTCGTTTGCCGCGTCGACGAATTTGGTTGTGCTTTCTTTTGGCTCTGGCTAAGTGTTTGCATATTTTCACCTTTTTCAAAGTTTTCTTCACTGTTTAACTTAGATTAATAACCAAAAAACGAGGAACCAGCCAAAAGGTAACTAATAAACAAAACAGACTGGGTTTCGAAGACAGAAAAACTCCACTCTTTATTGGCTAGTACATACAACTTAACACTCCACAAAACATGCGATGTTATGTAGTCCTATCTCGCCTACATTCTTACCCGTGGATTTGGAGCCGAATATCTGCTCTGACTCGGCCAAACATTTCTAGCTCGAAGTCTTCTATTGGCTGGGCTAAGCAGGTATCCCATGGTGCACTGCTCCATATCCCGAGATCTCGTTTGCCGCTCGTGTAGCTCGGATGTGGTCTCGCTCTTGGCTGTGGCTAAGTACCTTTTTTCTTGTCTTGAGAAAATTTATTGCCCTGAAACAAAAAAGCTATTTTCATAGCTATTGTCTTTAGTGTTGTTTAGCTTTTTGGTAGTGTGCATGTTGTGGTATCCCGATAACTGTTCCCTCGGGCTAGGCCCGTTTCAGTTAGAGGACCTAGTCCTTTCATCTTTCTGATTGTCAAACTGTTTAAATTAGAAGTTTGATTTTCGGTTCTCAACCCTTGCAGTCATTAACCGTTTTAGTTAGAAGTTTTTGGCATAGTTGGTCTCAGTGTGTCTCTCTAGAGTGTGTGTACTATTTCAACCTTGTCTGATTCCCGCGTTTTGTGTGGTGTGGTGTTCAGTGTCTGTGAGTTTTTTCCTGTAAGACTTTCTCTTAGGTCGCGCTGTTGGTTTCTTGTTATTATGTCTAAAGATTCCAAAGAGCACAAACCTTCTGGTTTCAAAAAGTGCTCTAAATGTGGGTACAGAATGTCCATCACCGATGGGCATTCTATTTGTGTCTATTGCCTGGGAGCCATTCATCTGCAGGAGTCCTGCAGCTTTTGCCATGCTTTCAGTCCCAGAGTGCTCCAAGAGAGAAAGAATAAGCTGATCCTAAAGGGACTCTTGAAACCCTCTTTGGAAGAGGTCTTAGATTCTTCTCCCAGCGCTAAGTCTAAATCATCCAAGTCAAAAAAGAGATCTCCGGCTCCATCAGCTTCATCGGAGCCTCCGGAGAAAGTCACAAAAATTGCATCGACCTCCTCAGCTCCACTGTCCTCGGGGCCGCAGGAAGTGTCAGTGGTAATGGAACCGGCGTCAGCTCCTGTTATATTGGAACCTATTCGGAGCCGATCGTCCAGTCTCAGACCAGTCTCTCCTGAGAGGTGATCTCGATCTCCCTCCCTGTCCTCCAAATCCTCCAGGACCCTTTCGGATATGGATGTTGATAGGGTGGTCCAGAGGCTCCTCCAGTCACCGGTTTTGGCAAAATTGTCCCTGTGCTGTTGCTAGTCTGGTTCCGATGTCCCCTCTGGCTCCATCGGTGCCGACATCAGCTCCGACCCCGTCTGCTCCGTCCTTGGGGTTTGGGACTTGGGATTCGTCAGTCGGGCCCGAGGGGGGACATCTCGGGATATATTTCGGTTCAGAGTCTTCCTCTCGGTGCCTCGGCTCTTGAAATTCTGACTCCCGTCGTGGTCTCGGAGGCTAGCCAGTCCTCGGACTCGGGGGACCAGCCTTCGAGGCCATGCAGACTGCGCTGGCCAGATCGTCAGCTACATCAGGCGGATCTGTCACTCTGTACCCCACCACTCTGGTGAGAGCCTCTGATCACCACCTATCCAGGGACAGCAGAGCACCAAGGCCTAGGGATATCCCTACGAGTGGTCCCCAACTTTCTGAGGGCCCTTCAGAGTCCATGCCTGAGGAGCCCCCTAGAAAGAAAATGTGCAAGAGGAAGCAGATAGACTCCCAGGATGAGTCCCTCACGTCTGATACTGACCTCAAGGAATCGGAGGGGTCCCCCAAGTCATCCTCTGATGATGTTTCCTTCTCTGACATCTTGGAGATACTGAAGCAAAGAGGTGACTGGCCGTCCAAAGCCCCTTCCGAGGAGGAGTCGGTCTTCCTTAAGGCCTTTGGTGCTCAGCCCTCCGCCTCCTGGGTGCCCCCACCCTTCGACGAGCTCCTTGATTTAATTTGTCGAAGGGTTTGGGAAAACCCTGATTCTGTGGAGCCTGTACCCAGGTGCCCCAACAAGTTTCTTTCTGCTCCCCAGGGTAAGGAGTTCTTGTCCAATGGAGTCCCTGTCGATGCCATGGTGGTGGCGGCGGCCACTCAGAAGGAAGTAGCAGAGACCTCTTCCTCCGTCCATCCTCCTAACAAGGAGACTAGGACCATGGACCGGTAGGGGAAGCGTACCCTCTCATCAGCGACCTTTACCTTATGGTCACTGAACTATCTGTCTCATTTCACTCGGTGCCAGAGAGATCTCCTCAAGGAGTTAGGAGACACTCTTCCGGGTAACATCCCTGAGGCGGTGGCCCAGACGGTTAATGCCCAGGTGTCTACCTCAACTCCATTGTCAACTCCTCCATGCGACTCATCTCGTATGCAGCCGATGGAGCGAGTAGGGCAGCAAGCTCAGGAGTCGCCCTTAGGAGGCAAGTCTGGCTGCGCCTGTGGTCACTTTGCAGAGGCCTTCAAGTCTTCCTTCACTGACGCCCCCTTTGATGGTTCTTCTTTGTTCGGAACCAAAGTGAAAGACACCCTCACCAGGTGCAAGCAAGAGGAAAAGACCCTGTCTGCCATAGGGGTCCATTTTTCCCTTCCTTCTAGGCCTTACCCCAAGACCCAGCAGGGTGGGAAGATTTGGTTCAAGAAATCACAGCATTTTTTTCCTGCCGCACAAGGTGAGTCCCCCTCCAGAGGCAGAGGATGGGGAGGTTATTCAGGGAAATGCCACCCTAGAGGCAGAAGGGGCCCCCACAGTTCGGGAGACCACGATTCCTTTCGTGGATCTCCCTACTCTCGTTCCTGAGGGAGTGCCTGGCTGTGCTTATCCGGAGCCATTCGGGGGTCGAATTTCGTTATATCCGGAAGCCTGGAAAAGCATCACCCAGGACCGATGGGTATTATAAATAATTTCCGGAGATTACTTCATTCCATTTACATTAGACCCACCATCAATCAGAAATATCCCAGACGTTCCACCCAGTCAAAGGAATCAAGCAGCCTTAGAGGTGTCAAAGCTGCTAGGAAAAGGAGCCAACCAGAGTGCCCCTCAGACCAAATCGGATTAGGGATTTGCTCAAGATTCTTTTTGGTGCCGAAAAGAACAGGAGACCTGAGACCCATATTAGATCTCAGCCAACTAAACAACTATGTACAGAAGTCCAAGTTCCATATGGTCACACTACAATCGATTCTCCCATTTTTGGGAGAGGAAGTATGGATGTGCTCCATCGACCTCAAGGATGCTTACTACCATGTAAAAATGGACAGGGCATCCAGGAGTCACCTACACTTCCGGCTGGGAGCCAGTCATTTCCAGTTTCAAGCACTGCCCTTTGGTCTCACCACAGCCCTCAGGGTGTTCACCAAGTGTATGGCAGTGGTCACAGCTCACTTGAGACGTAAGGGATTCCAAGTGTTTCCATATCTGGATGACTGGCTCCTTACCGCCCCCACCAGGCATCAACTAGTCCAAACCAAGGACGCTACCATCACTCTTTGTCAGCAGCTGGGCATAACACTAAACTGGGAAAATTCTGCCTTGTTGCCCTTGCAGAGTGTCACCTTTAAAGGCACAGAATTAGACACCATTCAAATGCGAGTATTTTTACCACAGGAGAGGATCAGAATCTTACAACAGCAAATACACATCCTGATGCCCCTGAGGAAAGCAAAGGCGAGATGGGTTCTCCAACTCCTGGGGACTATGGCAGCAACAATTATTTTGGTCCCTCTAGTGAGATTGCACATGAGACTTCTCCAATGGCTTCTCTTTGTTCAATGGTCTCCACAAAAATTCCCACTTTCTCACTCCATTTTGCTCACGGACAGATGCAAACAGGGCCTCAGTTGGTGGCTTTGCCCCAACAATTTGGACGGGGGAAGGCCCTTCGTCTCACCCGTCCCGGTTGCCACAGTGGCCACGGACGCCTCCCAGATGGGGTGGGGGGGGGGGCATTATCTTGGCAGGACAGTCCAAGGCATGTGACAAGATCACGAGATACATCTGCATATCAACGTCCTAGAGATGAGAGCAGTGCTACTTGCATTGCAGGCACTTCAGAGCTTTCTACCTCTAGGGACGATTGCAATACAACATGTCAGTAGTGTGGTATCTAAACAAACAAGGGGGAACCAGGTCTTACCCCCCTGTGCAGAGAGGCCATGCGAGTGTGGCAGTGGGCAGTGACTTCCCAACGTTTTCTGGTGGCAACGCACATTCCGGGGAAGTCCAACGTGATTGCGGACAGGCTAAGCAGAGCTATTCTGATGCCTTACGAGTGGTCCCTGAATCGTCTAATTGCAGAACGAATCTTCAGCAGATGGGGTCAGCCTTGCTGCGACCTTTTTGCCAGCCCCCTCAATGCCAAAGGCAGCAACTACTTCACGCTGATCCCCCACAGGGGGAGTCACCCAGGGATGCTCTGGTTCACGATTGGCCCTCCGGTCTGCTTTATGCTTTCCCTCCATTTCCCTTGCTGTCAAAGGTAATTCAGAAAGCGCAATCCTTGGGAAGCAGAATTATTCTGATTGCTCCACACTGGCCTCATCAAGTCTGGTTCCCTTTTCTTCAGCTATACATTGTGGACACACCTTGGATTCTGGACCCTCAACCAGATTTACTGACACACATGTCGGGACAGTTCCACCCCTCTCTCATGACCCTCCAGTTGACAGCCTGGCTGCTCTACTTCTGTCATTAGTTAGGCTTCATAAATTTTCACCAGGAGTGGTTCAGTGGTTCACATTTTATCTTCCTCTCATAAGCCATCTACTAATAAGATTTATTCCAGCAAATGGAAGAGGTTTTCTATTTGAGCGCATACCCAAGGAATTGATCCTTACACAGCTCCAGTTGCTTCAGTCTTGGAGTTTTTGTCTATGCTCTTCCATCAGGGTTCCGCATCAGCTACCATGAAAGTTCAATTGGCTGTGATCTCTTAATTTTCATGTGGCTAATGAGCCTAGTCTCATGGCTCATAGACTCTGCAAGGCTTTCCTGAAGGGTACTCTGTTACTCCGTACCCCGGTCTCCGAACCTATCATGCCCTGGGATCTCAATTTTGTTCTACAAGCCCTTACTTCACCACCTTTTGAGCCTGCAGCTATGTGTGAATTGAAATTCTTGACCTGGAAAACAGCCTTCTTAACAGAATGACTTCAGCAAGGCGAGTTTCAGAAATTCAAGCCCTCTCTATCAAACCCTCATACTTAATCTCCAATAAGGACAGGGTTTCTCTTAGACCGAACCCTTCCTTTCTTCCTAAAGTGGCTTCCGTGTCTAATCTTAATCAATCCATTGAGTTGCCTGTATTCATTCCGCAATTTTCAAACAAGGCAGAATTTAAATTTCATCAATTGGATGTACATAGACAGTTACGCTTCTGTCTTCACCGAACAAAAGATATCCGGAAGTCAGATCAACTTTTTGTCTCCTTTTCAGAAAACAAAATTAGGTCCCCGGTCTCCAAGGTCACCATATCCAGATGGTTATTTAGTTGCATCTCGTTCGTCTACCGAGCGGGAAGAAAAGATCTGCCATTTCCGGTCAAGGCCCACTCTACTCGGGCTGTTTCTACATCTACAGCCTACCAGGCCAGATTGTCAATGGATGATATACGTGCTGCAGCTACCTGGGCTTCTCCTCACACATTTGTTTCTCATTACAAATTGGACGTGGTTTCTAGGGGCAGGTCGTCCTTTGGCTCCACAGTACTCAGGAGTATTTTCCTATGAGCCACCCAGGGTGTAGGCGCTAGGGACGCTGTCCCACAGGTAAGAATGTAGGCGAGATAGGACTACATAACATCAGGAAGTTATGCTCTCACCATAACGTTTGATGTATGTAGTCCATCTCGCCTCACATTCTTACTTGCCCCCCCCCCCCACACCTTCCCTCTTCCTGGAGGATCTGGTAGTTAGGGTTTTATTTACAGAGTTCACTTTACTTCAGCTTATTCTTTTTATCTGGATGTTGTGTATGCATGGGGTATGAATGAGTTTCACAGCAAACTAGATCTGGGGATATGGACCAGTGCACAATGGGATACCTGCTTAGCCCAGCCAATAGAAGACTTCGAGCTAGAAAAGTTTGGCCGAGTCGGAGCCGATATTCGGCTCCGAACCCACAGGTAAGAATGAGAGGCGACATTGACTACATACATCGAACGTTATGGTGAGTACATAACTTCCTGTTTTCGTCCAGGCACCTCCCAGACTTCATCAGAAAATACACAGAATGTGAAAAACCTGTTTAAATAGTAAAAGGTTAACACTTAATAACTAATTGGTGGATAAAGCTATACACACAACACAAATCACATATTAAAAAGATGAAAGGGTTTCTTAAAAATATGAAGACATTTCTAAAAAATGTTTTATATATAAAACATCAGTCCTCAGAAAAAATATACAAATATAAATAAATCTAATTAAAAATCATAATTTAGCCACCCTGAATTTTAACAGGGGTAATAAGGAAATATGATCGTTTAGACCCGGGGATTTACTGGCATCCAAAACTATTTGCCAGTAGGTTTCACCATAAGCCAACTTAGATTCCCATGGGTCTCCCCTGATGTCCCTAGGTACTAGCTCTAATGCAAAAAAGGTAAAATTAGCTCCCCCACAGGTTAATGTGTGTCTATATAGTGCATTGGTAGAGTTGCACTTCCTAATATCATTGAAGACTTTTACAATGAATGTGATATTATTACTGAGATGTTTTTGCGAAGCGTTTATCCCCAGAATATGATTCAGGAGGTCAGGGACAAGGTTATGGCAGGTCGATATGACAAATATCCCCCTATTTGGGGGAACAGCGCTTTTTCAACGCAGCACCAAAAACCTAGTGAGGATGCTGATTTGCAGTATAATAGAACTTTTGTTACTAACTTTAGTAAGGATTCCTATTTCCTTAGAGGTGTGATTGAAAGAGAATGGGGCAAATTTGTTGAACTTACAGATCTTGAAGTGTTTAAGAAACACACTCTTTAAGTTTATTTATAGAAAAGGACAGAATATTAAGGACATGCTTGAACAGAACAATAACACCCATGTACCCTCCCACTGGAAGAAAGGGACGTATAGGTGTGGTTCTTGTCCTCAATGCCCCCGCATTGCCCACACGGAAAGTATTTACATTAAGGGAAGAAACAAAACTTTGTTAGGCAATACATACACCAACTGCAATAGTTGTGGGGTTGTCTATATTGCCTCGTGTGGTCAATGTGAGGGGTTTTATGTTGGGAAAACAGAGAGGCAAATGAGACGTCGAATTTATGAGCACCTCAATGATATTAGGAAGTGCAACTCTACCAATGCACTATACAGACAAACATTAACCTGTGGGGGAGCTAATTTTACCTTTTTTGTATCAGAGCTAGTACCTAGGGACATCAGGGGAGGCCCATGGGAATCTAAGTTGGCTTATCGTGAAACCTACTGGCAAGTAGATTTGGATGCCAGTAAATCCCCGGGTCTAAATGATCATATTTCCTGGTTACCCCTGTTAAAATTCAGGGTGGCTAAATTATGATTTTTAATTAGATTTGTTATTTATATTTGTATATTTTTTCTGAGGACTGATGTTTTATATATAAAAAATCTTTTAGAAATGTCTTCATATTTTTAAGAAACCCTTTCATCTTTTTAATATGTGATTTGTGTTGTGTGTATAGCTTTGTCCACTAATTAGTTATTAAGTGTTAACCTTTTACTATTTAAACAGGTTTTTCTCATTCTGTATATTTTCTGATGAAGTCTGGGAGGTGCCTGGACGAAAACGCATGTTTTGTGGAGTGTTAAGTTGTATGTACTAGCCATTAAAGAGTGGAGTTTTTCTGTCTTCGAAACCCAGTCTGTTTTGTTTTTTAGCTTAGATTAGTTATATGGTTCAATAAAGTTAAATCGTTACTGTTTGTAGTATTCATTTAGCGTAGTTATATGTAAGTTGTTATCTCCTATTTGTGCCATTTGGTGTAATTTTTGGCCTTTGGCCGTTAATTTCTTCTTGGTATCCCGTGTACCAGACTTACTAGTTGGATTAAAGTAGGCACCTTTTGCGCACTAGTATTCTGTGTGTTTAAATAGAATTTGGCGGTTTCTGCTTGCTATTTAGAGTTATTAGATTGCTGTTAGCATCGTTCTGCTAATATTGTTATCAGAACTTCGTTCTGTTTGTATTTGCAGTTGACTTGTGCTGCTATTTTTCTCCACTGTTCTGTTGAATGTGCTAATCTTCCCTTATAACTGTTGTGTCTGTTTAAGTAAGAAGACCCTATCCCTTTTGCCCGGGCTAAGCCCGTTTAAGTTAGAGGACCTAGTCCTCCTCCGCCACCTTCTTCTTCTCTGTGTGCATGTGTTCTGCTGATTTAAGAATGTCTAAAGAGAGTAAGGAGCATAAGCCATCCGGCTGCAAGAAATGTGTTAAGTGCTCCCAAAAAATGTCCTTAACGGATGGTCACAGTAATTGTGTTTACTGTTTAGGGGCCATCCATTTGCAGGAGACCTGCTTATTTTGTCATGGCTTTAGTCCTAGGGTGTTGCAGGAAAGGAAGAACAAGTTAATTCTAAAAGGTCTTTGTAAACCTTCCTTCGAGGAATATTTGTCTAGTTCCTCATCATCCTCCAAATCTGCTAAAGGAAAGTCTAAATCTGCCAAGAGGCCCTCCCCGGCACAGGCTGGTGTCTCGGAGCCATCTCTTAAAGTTGTGAAAACTGTCTCATCGGCTCCACAGACCTTGGAGCCAACTGAGAGTGGCATTGTTGTTGCAGGGTCGGTTCCAAGTTTTTCAGAGCTGACCACTGAGACTCTCTCGGAGCCGGTCTATGGACGCTTTACCGGTCTCCTTGTTAGTGAAGTCTCCTGTACCTTCGAGATCTTGATCTCCTACTATGTCATCCAGGTCTTCCAGGAGTTTATCAGAAGAAGATGTGAAGAGGGTAGTGCTGAGACTTTTGAAGTCGTCTGCTTTGCCTAAATTATTGTTGGCTCTGATCCAGTCTGCTCCGGAGCCACTCAAGCCCGTTCAACCCTCTGTGTTCATTCCTCCTCCGAGCCATGCTGGCCTTTCGGAGCCAGAGTGCTTGGTATCACCACTAGAACCTTTGGCTCCAGCTCCCATTGTGGCTGTTTCGGAGCTGAGTTCTGCTCCGACACTTCCGGTTCCATCCGTAGTGTCCAGGGGTTGAAGCTCTCCGGTCAGCCCCGACAGGGATGCTTAGAACCAAACTTCTTCAGTTCTGAGTCTTCCTCTCAGCGCGTCGGCTAGGGTGAGTTCGGACCCTGCATCTATCTCGGAGCTGATGGCTCTGGTGCCGACTGCATCCTCGGTTTCCTTGGACAGGAGAGGTCCTCGGAGCCAGAGAGGTCGGCTTTTGAGATGATAAGGAGTGTGCTCTCCCAACCGTCAGCTTCTAACGGAGGTACCGGCACTCTTCCACCCATGGCACCTACTTCTATCTCAGCTCCTACTCCCTCCAGTAGCAGCAGAGACCCCCAGCCTCAGGAGCCACCGCCGGTGGCCCCCACTCTTCTGAGACCTTCCCGGAATGTCCTTCCGAGGAGCCCCATAGAAGAGGACTTGTAAGAGGAAGCATATTGACTCCCAGGATGAGTCTTTGGCATCTGGCACTGACCTCGAGGAGCCGGAAGGGTCCCTCAAGTTGTCCTCTGATGATGTCTCCTTCATAGACATCCTGGTGATCCTTAAACAGAGGTGCAACTGGCCCACTGTCACCCCTTCTGATGAGGAGTCGGTGTACCTGAAGGCTTTTTGGTCTCAACCTTCTGCCTCTTGGGTGTCTCCACCTTTCGACAAACTGATGAATTTAGTTAGTTGAAAGGTGAGGGATACTCCTGATGCCGTGGAGCCAGTTCCCAGAAGACCAAACAAGTTTTTTTATCTAAAGGTGTGCCTTTAGATGCCATGGTGGTGGAGGCGGCCACTAAGAAGGAGTTAGCTAACACTTCTTCTTCTGTTCATCTGCCAAATAAGGAGTCTCGAACAATGGACAGATATGGGAAGCATATCTTCTCTTCAGCGGCAGTTACCCTTAGATCGCTGAATTACCTTACTCACTTTACGAGGCTCCAGAGAGATCTCCTTAAAGAGTTAGGAGATTCTATACAAGGTACATGTACTGAGGGAGTCCCTGACAAGGTTTCTGCCCAGTTGTCCACCTTGACCTCTATCATTAACTCCTCCATGCGGCTTATTTCGTATGTGGCCGATGGTGCGAGCAGGGCAGCAGGTTCAGGAATTTCCTTGAGGCGTCATTCCTGGATGCGTTTGTGTAACTTTGTGGAACTGTTTAAGTCTACCTTTACCAATGCCCCATTTGACGGTTCCTCATTGTTTGGATCCAAGGTAAAGGACACTCTCACCCAGTGCGAGCGAGAAGGGAAAACACTCTCTGCCATGGGAGTACGTTTTACTGTTCCCTCTTGACCATACCCTAAGGGTCAGAGGGGAGGTAAAATGTGGTTCAAGATGTCCCAGAGATTTTTCCAGGAGGCACAGGGTGACTCCTCCTTCAGAGGCAGAGGAGGAGGAGGAAATGGTAGACATCGCCCTAGAGGCAGGGGCGGTCCGCAAAACCAGGGAGGTCACGATTCCTTTCGGGGACGGCCATACCAGCGCTCCTGATGTGGGGTCTGACTGTGCTTCTCTGGGGCTGGTCAGGGGTTGCATTTCTTTGTATCCTGATGCTTGGCTAAATATCCCTCAAGACAAGTGGGTACAAAGAAATATTACCAGAGGTTATGTAATACCATTTTCTCTTCCACCTTTTGTTCCCAAGAAGATCCCAGATGTTCCACCCAATCAGAGGGATCAGGCAACTGTAGAGGTCAACAAGTTGCTGTCAAAAAGAGTCATCCAAACCGTCCCAGCAGACCAAAGAGTCATCCAAACCATCCCAGCAGACCAAACTTACTCCAGATTCTTTTTAGTGCCAAAACGTACAGGGGACTGAAGGCCCATTCTGGACCTCAGCAGATTGAATTAATCAGTAAAGGACAAGTTCCAGATGCTAACACTGCAGTCTGTACTCCTGTGGTTAGGGAAAGTCAATTGGATGTGCTCAATAGATCTCCAAGACGTTTACTATCACATAAAAATGGACAGGGTGTCAAGGAGTCATCTACACTTCCGGCTGGGAGCCAGTCACTTCCAGTTCCGTGCTCTGCCCTTTGGTCTCACCACAGCCCCCAGGGTGTTCACCAAATGTATGCCAGTAGTGACAGCTCACCTGAGATGTCAAGGATTCCAGGTGTTTCTGTATTTGGATGACTGGCTCCTGACCGCCCCCACCAGGCATCTATTCCTTCAGAGCAGGGGCAATACTATTCAGCTTTGTGCCCAACTGGGAATCTCTATAAATTGGGAAAAATTTGCCTTATTGCCCTCTCAGTCTGTGAATTTTATAGGCGCAGAGATAGACACAGTATACACGGTGGTTCGTCTTCCTGCCGAAAGGGCACAAAACAGTTAGTTATGTACTCACCATAATGATCGATGTATGTGGTCCATCTCGGCTACATTCATTACTGACGGGTTCGGAGCCGAGAATCGGCTCCGACTCGGCCGACTATTTTTCTCTAGCACGAAGTCTCTAATTGGCTGGGCTAACCTGGTATCCCAGGATGCACCTTGCCCCAACCCCCAGATGTTGTTTGCATACATCGCAATCACTCCACATACACAACCCTCACTAAGAGGAATATCGCCAAACAGGAAAAAGGAACAAATAACCAATTTTGAAGGGTCTCAGAGCAATTTTTCTCCAAATCCTTCAGGAAGGGGACAGGTGGGAGGGTACGTAAGAATGCAGGCAAGATGGACCACATACATCGATCGTTATGGTGAGTACATAACTAACTGGTGTTATGTGGTCCTATCTCACCTACATTCATTACTGACGGGACAGCGTCCCTAGCATCTCTAACCCAGGAGGCTCATAGGAAAATACTCCTGAGAACCATGGAACCAAAGGAAGCCCGGCCTCTAGACGCCACGTCCAGCTTGTAATGAGAGATAAAGGTATGATGAGAAGCCCAGGTGACCGCTGCACAAATGTCGTCCACGGAAAGCCTGGCATGATACGCTATCAAAGTTGAGACTGCCCTGGTGGAATGAGCTTTAACTGGGAATGGCAAATTTCTGCCTTATGATGAGTAAATAAATGAAATGCAATCCTTAATCCACTTAGAAATTGTGCACTTGGAAACAGGGCCCACCCGTTCTATTCTCTGAGAAGGACACAAACAATTGATCCGATTTCCTTACATGTTTCGTCCTGTGTAAATAGCATCTCAGTTGTCTATGCACATCCAATTGATGAAATTTGAACTCTGCTTTGTTGGAGAAGTTTGGAAAAAACACCGGTAACTCAATGGATTGGTGGAGGCTAAACATGGGAGACACCTTGGGTAGGAAGGACGGATTAAGTCTCAAGGATACCCTGTCCTTACGGAAGATCAAATACGGGGGTTTAATGGACAACGCTTGAAGTTCTGATACTCTTCTAGCCGAAGTGATGGCAACCAAGAACGCTGTTTTCCAGGGTAAGAATTTTAGTTCGCAAGTGGCAGCCGGCTCAAATGGCGGAGAAGTGATGGCTTGCAACACCAGATTTAAATCCCATGCATGACGGGTTCTGACACAGGAGGGTGAAGTAACCAGGATCCTTTCAAAAAGGCCTTGCAAAGTTTATGGCCCATAAGAGCAGGCTCGTAGGATACATGGAAGTTAGAAATGGCCGCCAACTGCACCTTAATGGTCGAGGGAGCGGAGCCCTGTCGGAAGAGCATAGCTAAAAAGTCTAAGACCGCCAATATAGGGGCTGTGAAAGGGTCCAGACCTTGGGCCTAAGCCCAGATGGAAAATCTCTTCCATTTGCTGGAGAAAATTCTTCTGGTGGAGAACTTGAGAGACGACGATAGGATATGCACCACCTCAGGTGAAAGGGAATGTAGTCTAACTAATGATGGAAGTGGAGCAGCCAGGCTGTCAACCTGAGGGACTGTAGGGAGGAGTGGAACTGTCCCGATATGTGAGTCAATAGGTCTGGCACTGGATCCAGAGTCCAAGGACCGTCCACTGTGTACTGCTGAAGAAAGGGGAACCAGACTTGGTGGGGCCAGTGTGGGGCAATTAGAATCATCTTGTTTCCCAAGTATATGGCTTTCTGAATCACTCTTAGTAACAGAGGAAACGGAGGAAAGGCATAGAGCAGACCGGGAGGCCAACCGTGGACTAGTGCGTCCCTGGGTGACTCCCCCTGTGGGGGGATCAGGGTGAAGTAGTTGCTGCATTTGGCATTGAGAGGACTGGCAAAGAGATTGCAGCAAGGCCGACCCCACCTGCTGAAGATCCAAGTCACAACTCGGTTGTTCGGAGACCACTCGTAAGGCATCAGAATAGCTCTGCTTAGCCTGTCTGCTATCACGTTGGACTTTCCCAGAATGTGCGTTGCCACTAGAAACCATTGGGAAGACACTGCCCAATGCCACACACTCATGGCTTCTCTGCAAAGGGGGTAAGACTTGGTTCCTCCTTGCTTGTTCAGGTACCACACAACTGACATGCTGTCTGAGTGAATTGCAATCATTCCCTGGGGAAGAGAGCTCTGGAGTGCTTGCAACGCTAATAGCACTGCTCTCATCTGTAGGACATTGATGTATAAGTGTACCTCGTGATCCTGCCACGTGCCTTGGACCGTTCTGCCCAGATAATGCCCCCCCCCCCACCCTATCTGGGAAGCGTCCATGGTCACTGTGGCAGCAGGAGACAAAGGATCTAGATTCCTCCCCTTGTCCAGGTTGGAGGAACATAGCCACCAACGGAGATACTGTCTGCATTGTTCCGTGAGGAAAATTCAGTGAGAGAGAGGGAATTTTTGAAAGGACCACTGGACTGAAAGGAGCCACTGGAGGATCCGCATGTGTAGCCTGGCTAAGGACACCAGCATGATGGTAGCTGCCATGGATCCCAATAGCTGAAGAACTAACCTGGCTTGGATCTTCTTGAGGGACAACAACGCTTGAACTTGAGATTGCAGCACTCTTATCCTTTCTAGAGGTAGAAAGGCCCTCATTTGAACAGAGTCTAGCTCTGCACCTATTAATACAACACGCTGTGAGGGCAGCAAGGCAGATTTTTCCCAGTTTAATGTAATCCCTAGCCTTTGGAAAAGGGTTATGGTCGCCTCCCTGGCTCGAGTGAGGAGATTGGTGGGAGCGGTAAGGAGCCAATCGTCCAGGTAAAGAAACACCTGGAATCCTAGACATCTCAGGTGAGCTGTCACCACTGCCAAACACTTGGTAAACACCCTGGGGGCTGTGGTGAGACCAAAGGGCAGGGCACGAAACTGGAAATGACTGGCTCCCAGCCGGAAGCGTAAATGATTCCTGGATGCCTTGTTCATCTTGATGTGGTAATAGGCATCCTTGAGGTCGATGGAGCACATTCATACTCCCTCTCCCAGCAATGGGAAGATGGACTGAAGAGTGACCATTCGGAATTTGGACTTCAGGACGTAGTGATTCAATCGGCTGAGATCCAGAATGTGTCTCAGGTCCCCTGTTTTTTTCGGCACCAAAAAGAGTCTTGAGTAAGTTCCTGATCCAATCTAGTCTGAGGGGACCGGTTGGATGACTCCTTTTTCTAGCAGCTTTGATATCTCTAGTGCTGCTTGATCCCTTTGACTGGGTGGAACGTCCAGGATTTTTCTGATTGGGGGAGGGGGTGAAGTAAAGGGAATGGTGTAACCTCCGGTAATTATTCGAAGCACCCATCGATCTTGGGTGATGCTCTCCCAGGCTTGAGGATGCCTCGAAAAACGGCCCCCGACTGGCTCCGGAATAGCACAGTCGGGCAATCCCTCAGGGATGCTGATAGGAAGATCCGCGAAAGGAGTCGCAGTCTCCCAAATTGCGGGGGCCTCCTCTGCCCCTAGGACGGCATCTTCCAGAGTAATTCCCCCCTCCTCTGCCTTTGGAGGGGGGCTCACCATGAGTGGCAGGGAAAGACTTTTGTGACTTCTTGAACCACATCTTCCCTCCTCTCTGAGCCTTGGGTTAAGGCCTAGAGGGAAGAGAAAAACGGGCCCCTACGGCAGATAAAGTCTTACCCTCCTGCTCACATCTGGAGAGAGTGTCTTTCACTTTGGGTCAGAAAAGAGAGGACCCATCGAAGGGGGCGTCAGTGAAGGAAGACTTGAAGGCCTCCGTGAAGTGACATAGGTGCATCCAGGCTTGCCTCCTAAAAGCAAAACCTGAACTAGCTGCCCTACTCGCCCCCTCGGCTGCATAAGATATGAGCCTCATGGACGAGTTGACAATGGAACCAAGGGTAGACAACTGGGAGTTAACAGTCTGTGCTTCCGCCTCAGGCATGTTACCCGTCAAGGTAGCTCCCAACTCTTTGAGGAGATCTCTCTGGAGCCGAGTAAAGTGGCAAAGGTAATTCAGCAACCGCAGAGTAAAGGTCGCTGAAGACAGGGTACGCTTCCCATACCAATCCATACTCCTGGACTCCTTGTTAGGAGGATGGACGGAAGAAGAAGCCTCTGCAACTTCCTGCTGAGTGGCTGACGCCACCACCATGGCATCTACGGAGACCCCTTTTGTCAAGAACTCTATCCCTGGGGGAGCAGACAGGAACTTATTCGGACGACTGGGCACCGGTTCCACGGAATCAGGGTGCTCCCACACCATTCGACAAATCAGGTCCAAGAGTTCATCGAAGGGTGGAGACACCCAGGAGGCGGAAGGTTGAGCTCCGAAGGCCTTGAGGAATACCGACTCCTCCTCAGAGGGGGACTTGGAAGGCCAGTTGCCTCTCTGCCTCAATATCTCCAGGATGTCGGAGAAAGAAACATCATCGGAGGACGACTTAGGGGACCCCTCTGCATCCTCGAGGTCGGTATTGGAGGTGATGGACACGTCTTGGGAGTCTATGTGCTTCCTCTTGCACAACTTCTGCCTGGGAGGCTCCTCAGGCACAGACTCTGAGGTGCCTTCAGAAAGTTATGGACCACTCATGGGGGTGTCCTCAGGCCTTCGAGCTCGCTGTCCATGGTTAAGGGGGCATCAGAGGCTCTAGCTGGGGTGTATGGGGACGGAGTGACAGATCAAAGTGATGTCACTGATGACCTGGCCAGTGCGCTTCTCATGGGCTCAAAGGCGGGCCAACTCCGAATCCAAGGACTGACCCATCTCCGAGACCACAACCGGGGTCCCCCTAGCCGAAGCCCCGAGAGGGAGACTGTGAGCCTACAGGAGTCCCAATGCATCCCCCTCGGGCCTGACCGTGGAAACCCGAGTGCTGAAACCAGATGACTGAACCAAAATGGTTGGAGCCGACATTGGCTCCGATAAACCCGCCAGGGGTATTGGAGCTGGCGCAAGGACATCTCTCGGCACCGAGCACTCTGGCTCCGACGACACAGAGGTGCTCGGAGGAGGAGTCATCGGTACCGACAAGGGAGCAGGCTCCGGAGCCGACTGGGTCGGAGCCGAAAACAATTTGGCTAACACCGGTGACTGAAGGAGCCTCTGGACCACCCTATCCACATCCAAATCAGGAACTATTGAAGAAACAGATATGCCACGGAAACCTTGTACCAGCAAGTAAACCAAGCGTAGTCTTAACGGATTTTTATTTATAGCAAACGTTTTCGCCACACCAAAGTATGGCTTCCTCAGAGAAAAGTAATCAAACAATCAGATAAAGCACACGCCCCTTTTATACTAGTCAAAAGGGAAATGACAACATAAATTCCTAAGAATAAATTAAAACTTAAACAAATAGAAACTTAAAACAAAAGACATCTTCAACAGGAAGAATATACAGGTTGTACTTCATGTATAGTAATAACAAACTTAAAAGTGATAATGAAATGCTGCCGAAACATCAGCATGAAAATAAAATATTAAAAAATTTAATAAAAATTAATAACGAAATATGTGAATATACAACATGAAGATAAATCTAATGGTGACTCAAAGTATGGAATAAGGTACATGTATAGCAACAAGGGATAAAGGAGGGAAGGGAGGGGGGGGGGGAAAGGAAAAATGTGTGTTTGTTTCATATAAGCAAGACTAGCAGGCCCCTATCACAAGGGATAATACACCAAAGAGACACTTAATGATTATGATATACATGGTAAGAAATAAATAAGAAAATGTTGGGGGTGTCAGTATACATGAACCAATGATGGAAATGTACGAGGAAAGGTATTATCTCAGGTAGCTCCTCAGTTTAAGTACTGCTGAGATGTTACAGTTTTCATTTAGGCCCGGGTAGCTAAATGC
Organism: Protopterus annectens; assembly: GCF_019279795.1. Lineage (NCBI taxonomy): Eukaryota > Metazoa > Chordata > Ceratodontiformes > Protopteridae > Protopterus > Protopterus annectens. Next base: position 259,797,193 of record NC_056746.1, on the reverse strand, counting down.
GTCTAAACGCAATTGCCACTCCAGTTCGCGTACTTCCAAGAGGAGGGGTGTAGGACCACCCCGGGTGCTATTTGCCACTTGGTCTATCGCCATAAACGAGAAGGAGTGTCCGGGATGGTGTCCGGGATGGTTATCAATCACATTGATAACCATCCCGGACACTCCTTCTCGTTTATGGCGATAGACCAAGTGGCAAATAGCACCCGGGGTGGTCCTACACCCCTCCTCTTGGAAGTATGCTAACTGGAGTGGCAGTGCGTTTAGACGCATTTAGCTACCCGGGCCTAAATGAAAACTGTAACATCTCAGCAGTACTTAAACTGAGGAGCTACCTGAGATAATACCTTTCCTCGTACATTTCCATCATTGGTTCATGTATACTGACACCCCCAACATTTTCTTATTTATTTCTTACCATGTATATCATAATCATTAAGTGTCTCTTTGGTGTATTATCCCTTGTGATAGGGGCCTGCTAGTCTTGCTTATATGAAACAAACACACATTTTTCCTTCCCCCTTCCCCCCCCCTTCCCTCCTTTATCCCTTGTTGCTATACATGTACCTTATTCCATACTTTGAGTCACCATTAGATTTATCTTCATGTTGTATATTCACATATTTCGTTATTAATTTTTATTAAATTTTTTAATATTTTATTTTCATGCTGATGTTTCGGCAGCATTTCATTATCACTTTTAAGTTTGTTATTACTATACATGAAGTACAACCTGTATATTCTTCCTGTTGAAGATGTCTTTTGTTTTAAGTTTCTATTTGTTTAAGTTTTAATTTATTCTTAGGAATTTATGTTGTCATTTCCCTTTTGACTAGTATAAAAGGGGCGTGTGCTTTATCTGATTGTTTGATTACTTTTCTCTGAGGAAGCCATACTTTGGTGTGGCGAAAACGTTTGCTATAAATAAAAATCCGTTAAGACTACGCTTGGTTTACTTGCTGGTACAAGGTTTCCGTGGCATATCTGTTTCTTCAACACATCCAAATCAGACAACCTCGAGGATTTGGAGGAAACTGAAGGAGATGAGGATCTCCTACCTATGGACTCCTGCCTAACATTGGGTGACCAGCTCCGAATTGGCTCCAAAATGATCGGAGCCGAGGTCGACTCCATTACCACAGATACCTCCTGTGGCCCCGAGGACAATGTAGCCAAGGAGGCAGTATCCAAAACAGAGAGCTTGTCCTGCGGCTCTGAAGCCAAAGGAACCAAGGAGGTAGTAACTACTTTCAAAATCTTCTCTGGGGGCTCCAAAGAACTAGATGGAGCCGGAGATCTTTTCTTAGTTCTGGTAGATTTAGACTTGCCAGTAGAAGAAGCAGACTCTAAATCCTCTTCAAAGGTGGGCTTAACTAGGCCCTTCAAAATCAGTTTATTTTTCCCTTTCCTGCAGCACCCTAGAGCTGAAGGAATGGCAGACACTGCATGATTCTTGTAGGTGAATCGCACCAAGGCAATAAACACAGATGGCATGCCCATCTGTAATCGACATTTTGTAAGCACATGTAGAGCATTTTTAAACCCGGAGGGTTTATGCTCCTTCTGTTCCTTCGACTTGTCAGACAAAAAACCAAACACTCAACAACTAACAGTAGGAAGGCGGGAAACACTACTGAGCACAGGAACTCTAACTTAAACATTCCCTAGGGAAGAAAAACCAACAAAAACAAACTGCAGAACGGTTTACGACGGAGAGGACTAGATCCCTCTAAATTAAACGGGCCTAGCCCGCCAAACACAAGGGAAACCACACACACTTGCCAAAAACTAAACCGAACAGGCTCAAACACACACAAAACACAATATAGGTATGAAAATAGCTTTTTTTATATAAGAAGTACAAAAACTTTAGAAAGTTTAGTAAAAGTGTACTTAGCCACAGCCAAGCACGAGACCACGTCCTAACTCAACGAGCGGCAAACGAGATCTGGGGGTTGGGGCGAGGTGCATCCTGGGATACCGGGTTAGCCCAGCCAATTAGAGACTTCGTGCTAGAGAAAAATAGTTGGCCGAGTCGGAGCCGATTCTCTGCTCTGAACCCGTCAGTAATGAATGTAGGCGAGATAGGACCACATAACATCCTGGTGTTTCAAATTCAGTTTCTTCTAACCTTGTGAAGGGTCAAAGCCAAGATTGTTCTGCAGCTCCTTGGGACCATGGCTTCCACCATACTATTAGTGCCACTAGCCAGGTTACACATGAGAATTCTGCAGTGGCTCCTGTCGTCCCGATGGTCCTTTCAGCACTTTCCATTATCCCATCACATTCTACTGACAGAATCTTGCAAGAAGGACCTCCTTTGGTGGACATTACCCAATCAACTGACCACGGGCTCTTCAATTGATCCTCGCCAACCCATTGCCACTGTGACCACAGATGCCTCACCGATAGGGTGGGGGGCATTATCTAGGTAGGACTTTCCAAGGCACATGGCAAGAGCACGAGGCCCACCTGCATATCAACATTCTAGAGATGAAGGCGGTGCGCCTGACGTTGCAAGCACTTCATGACCTTCTTCCTCTGGGGACTATTGCAATACAATCAGACAACATGTCAGTAGTATGGTATATCAACAAACAGGGCGGAACCAGATCTTACCCAATCTGTCGAGAGGCCATGCGAGTTTGGGAATGGGCGATATCTTCCCAGCACTTTCTGGTAGTGATGCACATTCCAGGGACCAACGTGATAGCCGATAAGCTCAGCCGGGCGATTCTGATGCCTCACGAGTGGTCTCTGAAACAGGAAACAGCGGAACAGATTTTCTGCAGGTGGGGACAGCCTTGCTGCGACCTCTTTGCCAGTCCAATCAATGCCAAATGCAGCAGCTACTTTTCCCTCATCCCCCCTTTGGGGAAGTCACCCAGACACACACTTGTTCACGATTGGCCCCTGGGTCTCCTGTATGCTTTTCCTCCCTTTCCTCTCATTCCCAAGTTGATTCAGAAAGCGGAACGGCTGGTAAGCAAATTGATCCTCATTCCTCCTTACTGGCCTCGTCAGGTTTGCTTCCCCTTCCTCAGGCCTCTTCTCCTGGACGATCCTTGGATTCTGGACCCAGTTCCAGACCTGTTGACTCACATGTCAGGTTTGCTTCAGCCCTCATTACACACCCTCAGTGTGACAGCCTTGGCTGCTCCAGTTCCATCCCTAGTCAGGCTTCATGACTTCTTGCCTTCTGTGACTCATACCCTTACGTCTTGTCATAAAACTTCAACTAGGAAACTTTATTCCAGTAAATGGAAAAGATTCTCTCTTTGGGTGGAAAAAATGGATATTGACCCCCTTCACTGCCTCCATTCCCGTGGTTTTGGAATTTCTCTCTGAACTATTTCACCAAGGATCTGCGGCTGCCACTATCAGAGTCCAATTGGCAGCGATTTCAAATTTCCATTTGGGGTTTCCAGATTCTAACTTGATGTCTCATAAATTGTGCAAAACCTTCCTCAAAGGTGCCACTTTGCTCAGACCTCCCGTTCAGGAGCCTGTGGCCTCATGGGATTTAAACTTTGTGTTATCAAAATTAACATCTCCGCCCTTTGAGCCTTCTCATTCATGCTCTTTGAAGTTCTTGTCTTGGAAGACGTTTTTGGTGGCTATCACGTCTGCCAGATGGGTGTCAGAATTACAAGCCTTGTCTGTTAAACCGCCTTATCTGATTTTTCATAAAGACAGGGTGTCCCTTCATATTAATCCTTCCTTTGTCCCCAAGGTCTGTTCCCATACCACCTTGAATCAGTCCATAGACCTTCCGCTTTTCTTTCCGAATCACTGCAGTGCAGCTGAGTACAAGTTTCACCAACTGGATGTCCATAGACAATTATGTTTTTATTTGCACCGGACTAAAGACATTAGAAAATCGGATCAGTTGTTCATTTCCTTCTCCAAATCCAGGTTGGGCTTACCAGTTTCCAAAGTGACTCTCTCTAACTGGATTTCTATCTGTATAGCTTATGTTTACAGTTCTGAGGATAAACCTTTACCCTTTAAAATCAAGGCTCATTCTACCAGATCTCATTCTATCTCTGCAGCCTTTCAAGCCAGGGTTCCACTTGACAATATTTGTGCAGCTGCTACGTAGGCTACCCCTCACACTTTTATTACTCATTACAAATTGGATTTAACCTCCAGGGGTAGAGCATCCTTTGGTTCCACGGTGCTCAGGAGTATTTTTCCTTGAGCCCCCCAAGGATAAGGTGCTATGGATGCTGTCCCATATGTAAAGAATGAAGGTGTGAGATAGGAATACTTAACATAAAGAAGTTATTCACTTACCATAACTTTCCATGTTAGTAGTCCATCTCACCCTTCATTCTTTCGAACCCACTCTCTTGCCCCCATCCTTGAAGTATCTGGAGACAGAAAAATACTAAATGTGAAGTTGTTAAATCTCGCTGTTTATTCTCACTGATGGGTTCGGAGCCGATCCCCGGCTCCGACACAGCTGATAGCAAAGCTCAAGGTTTGCCAGTAGCTCGAGACCAAGCCCCTTATCCCACAATGCACTGCTGGAATTAACTCAGATCTAGTTTGTTGCGGCAAGAGAGATCTCTGTGATCCAGCTAGCTCGGACCATTGGTGAAAAAAATAGCAAGTTTTGATAAAAAAATTTCTTTTTTCTCTTAGATTTTTTCATATAGACAGTTTGAGTGTTAGTGTTAAAATTTTAATAGTAGAATCAGTAGTTTCTGATAGTTAGTGCCCTCTTGGCTTAGTTGTTTTGTGTGGGCCTTTTAGCATTGTTTAGAGTTAATCATCTCTATTTTCTTATAGCCAGGTTTTTTCTCAGTGGGCCTGTTTTGCCCTGTATTTGTAAATTTATAGTTAACTGTCATAGATAGTGCCCGGTTTGGGCTTAGTTGCTTTCCTTAGTTAGTGTGGGTCTTTACAAGGAAAGTAAGGACTTCACTCTATTAGTTTCAGCATACTGGTTTTTGTTTTCTGCTATTTGCTATGCCGGATGGGGTACATTTCAATCGACCGACAAGTCGGAAGACCGACATTCACTCCACCGACACATTAAAACATCGACAGCGCAAACACGGACATTTCACAGGTAAGACTTTTAAATTCGCTAATCAAGCCTACCATGGTTTAGGAAGTGTGGCAGTGTTATGCATGTGTGGTAGGCATGATTAGCGAATTTAAAAGTCTTACCTGTGAAATGTCCATGTTTGCGCTGTCGATGTTTTAATGTGTCGGTGGAGTGAATGTCGGTCTTCCGACTTGTCGGTCGATTGAAATGTACCCGCCGGATGACAAGGAAAAGTCCCATCCTAAATCGGGATTCAAAAAATGCCCAGATTGTGGGCAGAAAATGTCCGTCACTGATGGACGCATTCAGTGTGTTTACTTTCTGGGGGCTAAACACCTCCAAGGCACTTGCAGCATTTGCCATTCCTTTTCTTCAAGAGTCCGCTTGGAGAGAAGGAGGAAGCTAATTGACAGGGGATTACTGCAGCATTCCTTTTCTGAGGTGTTGAGTAGCCATGAAGGTACTAGCATGTCTTCCAAATCCTCCAAATCTTCAAAATCTTCTGAACCCAAAGTTGCAAAAAAGGCAAAAATGTCAGAGGGAGGGTCATCGGTTCCACAGTCCTCAGAACCGAGTGTCCCTTTGATTCGGAGCCATCTCCCAGTATTGGAGCTGGTCTCTGAGGTTCCCTCTTCTCCTCTGCTCCAGTCAGCACCTTCGGTGCATTCATCTAAGTCTTCAGTCAGCCTTTCAGATTTGGACATGGATTGGCTAGTGCAGAAGCTTGTACAGGCACCAGGACTTGCCAAATTGTTGTCGGCCCCGACCAGGTCGTCGGTGCCGAAGACCATTGAACCGGATTTGTCTACTCCTTCTCCGAGCCGTACTGGACCCTCGGAGCCAAAGGAACCCGAACCGATGATTGTTGAACCCTTGGAGCCAATACCCGCACCAGTGTTATCAGCTCTATCTACTCGGATGTCCTCGGCGCTGACCGAGGACTCTAGGAGCCGACCCTCTCCCATCGAGTCCGGGGAGGATAGTCAGACCGATTTGTCGGTGCCGACTCTTCCTCTTGGGGCTTCGACTTGGATGAGCTTTGCTCCTACCTTGGGTTCGGAGCGCATGGTTTCAGTGCAGGAGGGTCAGACGGCCCTTTTGGGTCCGTCTATTCCTTCTCATCGGAGCCATGGCGCCTTCGATGCTATGAGGAGAGTCCTGTCTCCCAAGACAACGTCAGCATCGGTTCGGCCTTCCCTCTCCCCTTAAGCTCCTGTGTCTGCTTCTTCGTCTACCAGTCCCACTAAGCGTAGAGACCCTGAGCCTCAAGTACCCCCACAGGGCGTTCCCTGCTCTTCTCAGACCTCCCCAGATTCCCCCACTGAGGAGGTGCCCAGGAAGAGACTGTGCAAGAAGAGGCACTTAGACTCCCCACAGGAGTCTTTGACATCTGACACGGACTTGGATGAGTCAGAAGGGTCCCCTCGATCCCCCTCTGAGGATATCTCCTTTGCGGAGGTATTAGAGATCCTTAGTCAGAGGGGCGATTGGCAGTCCAAGACCTCTACTGTGGATGAGTCCATGCTCTTGAAGGCTTTTGGGTCTCAACCTTCCACTTCTTGGGTGTCTCTGCCTTACGACGAGCTCATGGAACTGATCTCTCGTAAGGCATGGGAGTCACCGGAGGCCATGGAACCTGTCCCTCACAAGCCAAATAAATTCATGTCTGCCCCAGTGGTCAAGACATTTTTGACCAAGCGGGTGCCTGTTGATGCCATGGTGGTAGCTGCAGCCACCAAAAAGGAAGTGTCTGAAACATCCACATCTATCCATCCTCCTAACACAGATTCTGGGATCATGGATAGATATGGGAAACGCATGTTTAGTTCAGCGACTTTTTCTCTTTTCTCAATTCTACAAATTGCTAGAAAAACGAGTCATCCAACCAGTCCCAGCAGACCAAGTTGGATTCGGAACTTACTCAAGATTCTTTTTGGTACCAAAGAAAACAGGGGACTGGAGACCTATCTTGGACCTCAGCAGACTCAACTAGTCCGTAAAGAAAGAGAAGTTCTGAATGGTCACGCTTCAGTCCATTCTTCCCTTCCTAGGGAAAGGCGACTATAAAGAGATGTCCTGAAAGAGGTAGGAAATACTCTCCGGGTACGGTAGCTGCAGGGGTGGCCGACAAAGTCAACGCACAGCTCGCTACACTAAACTCAGTTGTAAACTCGTTCATGCGTCTCATATCTTATGCAGCTGATGATTCGAGCAGAGCCGCTAGTTCGGGCATTGCTCTCCGAAGACAAGCCTGGATGCGTCTCTGTTCCTTTGCGGAACCCTTTAAGTCTTCCTTTATCAACACCCCATTCGATGGCTCATCACTGTTTGGGCCTAAAGTAAAGGAAACTTTAACCAGGTGTGAGCAGGAAGGCAAGACCTTATCTGCCTTTGGAGTCCATTTTTCTACCCCTACTCGGCCCTACCCCAAGGGCCCTAGGGGAGGGAAAATGTGGTTCCGAAAAGCACAGGGAGTCTTTCAGGACACACGTGGAGAAACCCCCTCTAGAGGCAGAGGAGGAGGTTATAACAGAAGATGCCGCCCTCGCGGCAGAGGCGGTCCGCAGCAACAGGGTGACAGGGGTCAGTTCTCTGGTCAACCCTACCAGCACCCCTGAAAGGGGGCCCGGCTGTTCGGCTCTGGAGGCAGTCGGGGGTCGCTTGTCTTTGTACCTAGAAGCCTGGCTAAACATAACATCAGATACATGGGTACAAAGCATCATTTCCAGAGGATATTTCATACCGTTCCCTACCCCTCCCATTTCTGTAAACAGAATCCCAGATGTTCCACCCAGTCTCAGGGAACAAGCAATCGTAGAGGTCCACAAATTGCTAGAAAAAAAGAGTCATCCAACCAGTTCCAGCAGACCAAGTTGGATTCGGAACTTACTCAAGATTCTTTTTGGTACCAAAGAAAACAGGGGACTGGAGACCTATCTTGGACCTCAGCAGACTCAACCAGTTTGTAAAGAAAGAGAAGTTCCGAATGGTCACACTTCAGTCCATTCTTCCCTTCCTAGGGAAAGGCGAATGGATGTGCTCCATAGATCTCAAGGACGCATACTATCACATAAAGATGAACAGATGCTCCAGAGATCACCTGTGTTTCTGGCTGGGAGCCAACCATTACCAGTTTCGAGCCCTGCCCTTTGGTCTCACTACAGCCCCCAGAGTGTTCACCAAATGCATGGCAGTGGTCACGGCTCACCTGAGACGTCTAGGATTCCAGGTGTTTCCATACCTAGACAACTGGCTCTTCACCGCTACCACCAGGCATCAATTGACTCAGGCAACACAGTACACTCTGACACTCTGCCATCAATTAGACATTACAATCAACTTCGAAAAGTCTGCCTTATCGCCATCGCAGCGTACCGTTTTTATAGGAGCAGAGTTAGATACCTCAACTACCACTCTACATCTTCCAATCAAAAGAGTCTCACTTCTCCTCCAACACATCAGCTTTCTGGTGTCAAAGAACAAAGCTACAGCAGCAGAGGTCTTGAAGGTGCTAGGTTTGATGGCGACAGCAATCCTGGCTATACCACTTGCAAGGATGCATATGCGAATTCTTCAGTGGCTCCTCTTTGCTCAGCGGTCTTACCAGAAACTACCGATGCACCACATAATTCTCATCATGGATTCTTGCAAGAGAGACCTTCAGTGGTGGTTGACGTCTCTTCATGTCACAATTGGAAGACCCTTCGTTCTTCCCACCCCAGTAGCCACTGTGACCACAGACGCTTCCCTGATAGGGTGGGGGGGGGGGCATTTTCAGGGAAAGACTGCCCAAGGCACATGGACGGATCAAGAGTCACATCTGCATGTCAGTGTTCTAGAGTTGAGAGCGGTACTTCTGGCGTTGCAGTACTTTCAGGACTCTCTTCCTCTAGGAACAATTGCAATTCAGACAGACAACATGTTAGTAGTCTGGTACTTGAACAAGCAAGGTGGAACCAAGTCTTACCCCCTTTGTCGAGAAGCCCTCAGGGTCTGGCAATGGGCTGTGTCATCCCAGCGTTTTCTGTTAGCAACGCACATCCCGGGGAAATCCAGCATGATAGCGGACAAGCTAAGCAGGGCGATATTGCTCCCTCACAAGTGGTCTCTCAAACAACAGGTTACAGAGTTGATTTTCCGCAAATGGGACCAGCCTTGCTGTGACCTCTTTGCCAGCCACATCAATTCAAAATGCAGAAGCTACTTTGCCCTAATACCACCTCTGGGACATCCCCCGAGAGATGCACTCTTGCACGATTGGCCCCCGGGTCTCCTTTTTGCATTCCCACCCTTCCCATTGATACCCAGATTTTTACAGAAAGCAAAATCGCTGGGAAGGACTGTTATCCTCATAACCCCCTACTGGCCTTGACAGATTTGGTTCCCATTTCTCCACCATCTTGTTGGAAGATCCATGGATCCTATAGCCAGTTCCGGACCTTCTGACGCATCCGTCAGGGGACCTCCATCCTTTTCTGCAGTCCCTGAGACTGACTGCTTGGCTAATCCACTTCCCCTAATTCCCAGGCTTCATTCAATTTCAGAAGACACAAGACAAATTCTCTTGTCTTCTCACAAGCCATCCACCAGGAAATTATATGGCAGTAAGTGGAAAAGGTTCTCAATTTGGGCCAACACACAGAAAATTGACCCTTTCCGTGTTCCGCTATCGTCCATTTTAGAATTCTTGACAAAGATTTTTAAGGAAGGGGCAGCAACTGCTACAGTTCGAGTCCAGTTAGCTGCCATCTCAAATTTCCACCTTGGATTTGGTGGCTCGAATGTTATGGGTCATAAGTTATCTAAAACTTTTCTTAAAGGTGTTCTTCACATGAGACCTCCTGTCAAAATTCCTTATTCTCCCTGGAATTTGAACTTTATTCTGTCTCAAATTATTCTTCCCCCTTTTGAACCAGCATCTTCTTGTGATCTCAAATATTTATCCTGGAAAACTGTTTTTCTAGTGGCCATTACTTCTGCCCGCAGAGTGTCAGAATTCAAGCATTATCTGTCAGACCACCTTACATGATTTTCCATGCTGATAGAGCATCTCTCAGAACAAACCCCTCATTTTTGCCTAAAGTCTGTTCTGAATCCAATATCAATCAGGTCATTGAGCTGCTAGTCTTTTTTCCCAACCACTCTAACAAATTGGAATACATGCTGCACAAACTTGATGTACACAGACAGCTCAGATTTTATCTTTACAGAACTAAGGATATTAGAAAATCAGATCAACTTTTTGTATCCTTCTCAGAAGCCAGAAAAGGTAATCCAGTGGCTAAAACAACTTTATCTAAATGGTTATCAGATTGTATATCCTTTGTTTATGCGAATGCGAGCATGCCATTGACACACAAACCTAAGACTCATTCTACCAGAGCGGTTTCTACGTCTTCTGCCTTTCAGGTTAAATTGCCTCTTGACAATATTTGCACTGCAGCCACTTGGTGTAAGCCTCATACCTTTATCACGCATTACAAAGTAGATAAGGCTTCTAGGGACAGGTCTTCATTTGTTTGCATGGTACTGAAAAATGTACTTCCATGAGCCACCCAAGATTGAGGGTGCTATGGACGCTACCCATCAATGAGAATAAATGGCGAGATTTAACAACTTCACATAAAGAAGTTATGTACTTACCGTAACGTTCCATGTAAGTTGTTTATCTCGTCTTTATTCTCACGTCACTCCTCCTTTACCCTCCTGGCTGACAGTTGACTTAGAGGCTAGTACCATCCTGGTTATTCAATATTTCTTCTTCCCCTTCAGGAAGTGCTTCCTTGAAGAAATAAATAAAAGGGTATATATATATATATATATATATATATATATATATATATATATATATATATATATATATATATATACTTGCAGCAAACAAGATCTGAGGTAATTCCAGCAGTGCATTGTGGGATAAGGGGTTTGGTCTCGAGCTACTGGCAAACCTTGAGCTTTGCTATCAGCCATGTCAGAGTCGAGGATTGGCTCCAAACCCATCAGTGAGGTGAGATAAACAACTCACATGGAACGTTATGGTAAGTACATAACTTCTTTTTTCATTATTTATGGAGACCTTTTAGTATTGGCTTTTTCTGTACTATGAGCTGCTTATTTTTTTGAGTCAGCAGCAAACAAGATCTGGGGATTTTACTGGTGCACCTTGGGATACCTACTTAGCCACGAGCCAACCAGAAATCTTCCAGCTTGTAAATAGGCCGAGTCGGAGCCGAGGATCGGCTCCGATCCCATATGTAAAGAATGAAGGGTGAGATGGACTACTAACATGGAACATTATGGTAAGTACATAACTTCTTTTTTTTCATTATCTGGCTGAACTGTTTGACAATGGGGCCTCGGCTTCCATCTAGCAGCTGTTTCCAACTTCCATAATGGGTCTGATGGAGTGCCACTTATTTCCTCTCGCCTTTGCAGGACCTTCCTCAAGGATTTTTTCCACAGCAGGCCTCCCATTAGACAGCCGGTGGAGGCATGGAATCTGTCCTGAGTTCTGCAGTCTCTTTCTCTGCCCCCTTTTGAGCCGTCTGCGACATGTGATCTAAAATTCCTGTCATGGAAATTCTTATTTCTGGTGGCTATAACTTCAGCTAGAAGAATTTCTGAATTACAAGCATTATGTATCAAGAACCCTTATCTGATTTTTCATAAGGACAGAGTATCACTTAGTACTAACCCATCCTTTCTCTCAAAAGTGGTTTCTGATTTTTTGATTAACCAGTCCATTGAGCTCCCTGTGTTCTTCCCAAATTACTCTAACAAGGGAGAATACTGCCTACATCCCTTGGATGTTCATAGACAATTACATTTCTATCTGGACAGAACTAAATCCTTTCGCAAGTCGGACCAGCGAGTCCCATCAGTGATGAATAGGAAGAAGATTAACAACTTCAGATAAAGAAGTTATGTCTTACCATAACATTCCATCTGAGTTGTTGATCTTCCAGTCATCGCACCCTCCCACCTACCCTCTCCTAAGGTTCCTGGAGGATCTTCTGGGTCTTTGTGGTGTATTAGGGTTTCTGCGCAGAGATGGCCTCTGACTTATACTGCTTCTATATGTTGCATGCAAATTTGATCTGAGGTAACTGAGCAAAGGGCATTGTGGGTAGCAGCTTAGCTCAAGAGTTTTTGGTGCACGCAAGCTTGATATAAGGCCGACTCGGTTCAGAGGGCTCGGAACCGAACCCATCAGTGGTGACTGGAAGAAGATCAACAACTCAGATGAAATGTTATGGTAAGGCATAACTTCTTTTTGATATACTTTGTCTAAATTTGTGAGATAAGACTTCACATTTGTATATTAAGTTTTAAAGAATATATACTCTGTCCATGTCTTTACAGTCACATGCATATATTGCTGTTTATATATAAATATGCATACATTATTGTTTAATTGATTTTAGTGGGTGTGTGCCGAGTTTTGTTTTCTGATTGGTTCTTGCGGTTATTTAAAGTGTGTGTTATGTTGTCCCATATCGCCTTCATTTTGCTGGTTGGGTTCAGAACCGAGCATTGTTTCTGACTCGGCCTTATACTAAAGCTTGAGAGCTCTTTACTAGCTCGAGGCTGCACTGTATCCCATGAAGCTTAGCGACAGATACCCAGATCTCATTTGCCTCTTGAAGTTTCGGGATCCCTTTCTGCTGACTCAGGCTGAGTAAAATATGTTATTACTTAGACTGTTTTTTCAAAATGTTTTCTTCCAAAAGTTATTTAAAGTTATTCAGAGTTACTTAAAGTCCTTTTTAGTGTTGTTTGCTATCCCTATCTACTCTGTTTTCTTGTATTGTGGGTTTGTTCTTTGTGGCCGTAATTTGTTTTTTCTACTACTACGCCTGTGATGTTCTTCATTCCACATTGCTGCAGTCCTAACCATTGGGTAGTCCGCTGTCCAGTCGGCCCGAATACCAAAGTATATGGCTGACGTCGGTCAAGGCGCATTAGACTGATGTCAGGACGTCAGGGTACTAATGCGCATGACCGACGTCATATCCTCAGTCTTTTTTGCCGCATGGTCCGATGCAGAAGCAGTTTTGCGAGTGCAGGTTGGCGTTCTGAAAAATTTCCGAAGTCGGAGTTTCAGACCGAATCAAAGTTGGCTAAGTACCCCGTTGGGGAACATTTTGTTTTTTTCTTGCCTCAGTATTTAACCGGATGTCAGAAAAAGTGAATAACTGTATTTCTTGTGGGAAGCAGATACCTCATAGGGATTACCATACTTTGTGTATACCTTGTTTAGGGCCTGAGCACGACGTTGTTGGTTGCCGCTCTTGTGCTAGATTTAACAAACGCACTATTAAGAGAAGGTTAGACTGTGCCAGGTTAGTGTTTGGGAAGCGTTGTAATTATAAAATGCCGACGGATGCTCCGACGCCCGCTTCGTCCAAAAAGCGCAAGGACAAAACAGCAAAGCCTAGGGTTGATGAACCGGCAGTCCCGGACGTCGGTTCTTTAGAAGGCTCAGTGGAGCCAGAGGTTTTGCCAGGAGTTTCTTTGGAGTCTCAGGCAGAGACTTTACTGTTACAGGATGTGCCCTCTCAGGAGGTAGGCCAGGCTGAGGGGCTTCTCAGGTAACTGTTCTTCCCTCTCTTCCCAAGGTAGTTAGAGCCTCTCCTTCTGTTTCCAAAACTTCTTTGAGAGGTAGGCCAAGTTTATCTTCAGTGGGGGCTTCTCCTAGCACTTCAGGTTCTGTGCCTAAGAAACATATGCTTAAAATGGCAGAAGATTTAATTACTATGATTAGAGGCTCTATGCCCCCTCCTGATAAGAGGCCTAGGGTGGAACCTGAGTTTGAGAGTTTTGAACAGTGTTCAGAGGCTTCTGAGTCTTCTGCGGAAGACTTGCAGGAGTATCCTCCTTATTCTGATTCTGATGTGGATGATTCCACTCCTACAGCTTCTCCTCCTGAGGATTTCTCATTTTCAGAGACTCTGCATTCCATGAGGGAGCACTTTAAATGGGAAGGCCAAGATTACTCTGATTCCAGGAAAAGGCTTAGGGAATTCTTATTTTTACCCCAGCATAGGCCCTTAGCTATACCTCCTGTGTTGAATGTGGTGGAAGATGTTTTTGCAGAGGCTTCCTGAACCCTGATTCTTTGCCTCCTGCCCCTGTTAAACCTGATAGGTACTATAGGGTGCCTGAAGTTCATAAGTATCTGTTTAAGAGTCCTAGGGCAGACCCGGAAACTGTTTCTCAGGGGCCTAAAGGTGTTAAGGCCTCTGTTGTTAAAAATCCTGTTCCCACTGATAAAGAGGCAAGGGCTTTGGATAGGTGGGGAAAGAAAGTGTATACTTCTTCCACTTTAGCCATGAGAGCGTTGAATTGTCAGTTTCACATGCTAAAATATCAAAATTATCTCCTTTCACAATTGAAATCTAAGGTGGATGCTTTGGCGGAAGGTATAGAGTGTAAAGAGTTGCTGGATTTAGTTCATGTGTCTGAACAAGTGGGTAAGCATTCTTTGCAATGTGGTTTTGATGCTGTGCAGGCCTCCTCGAGGGTGGCTGCCACTAGTTCTGTTCTTCGCAGGCATGCCTGGTTGAGGGATCAGAATTTAGCAGAGCATGTTAAGACTAGGATTTTGGATGCTCCTTTACAGTCTGATGTGTTATTTGGTTCGCCTGTGGAAGCAGTTTTGAAAAAATGGAGGACAAAGCTAAGTCTATGCAAACTGTTAAAGATTTTTGCAGGTGCAGCCACCGAAGTTTAGTAGAAATTGGCCTACTAAGGGATGGACATATCCTGCTTATGATTCCCAGTCTAGGGGTAGGTCTAGACGTGGTAGGGGCAGAGCTCAAGGTTCTTTTAGGCCTAGAACAGGGGTTCACCTGCTCAGACTTCTGGTGAGGGCAGGGGTCAGTCCTTTCGTAAACAGACCCAATGACCTGCCTTTTCAGCTGCCAGTAGATTCTCGCCTGGCAGCTCCTTTGGGAGGAAGACTGTCTCTTTTCAAAGAAAATTGGGATTTAATCACTCAAGACAGATGGGTGTTGGATATCATTCACCACGGTTACAGGTTTTATTTCCATACATTGCCCCTTTCAAAGGCATGCCAGACGTTCCCCCTCCACAAAGGAAAGAGGCTCACAAGCAAATTTCTCTGTTACTCCAAATAGGGGCCATTCAGCCAGTCCCTGTACCAGAAAGGGGCCTAGGATTTTATTCTCGCCTGTTCCTAGTACCAAAGAAGGGGAACACGTGGAGACCAATTTTGGATTTATCTATCCTCAACACTTATCTGGACATTCCCAAGTTCAAGATGTTGACGTTACAACAGCTTTTACCTCTGCTGGGCAAAGATCATTGGATGGTAACTTTAGATCTCAAGGAAGCTTACCTTCATGTGCCTATAAGACTAAGTTGCAGGAAGTACCTGCGTTTTCGAGCTGGAAATTCTCATTATCAGTTCTCTGCATTGCCCTTTGGCTTATCTACTGTGCCCAGAGTATTCACAAAGGTTCTGGCTCCAGTGATAGCTTACTTCAGGCTAAAAGGAATTCAAATCTATCCTTACTTGGACGACTGCCTGATTCTGGCTCAAGAAAAGGAAGATCTTCTACAGCATCTGGAATATGTCATAGCAGTGCTAAGATGCCTAGGGTATTCTGTGAACGAAATAAAGTCCAGTCTAGTACCCTCTCAAGACATGTGTTTTCTGGGTGTGAGACTGAATACAGCAGCCCAGATGGCCTTTTTAACCCCGGACAAACAAATGAATCTTTCCAGTTACTTCCATCAACTATCTCTTCAGTCCGGGCTGACTGCAAGGACAGGCCTTCAAGCCTTAGGGTTCATGGCATCTTGTATTCTGGTGCTTCCCAATGCCAAACTGCATATGAGGAAGCTGCAATGGTATCTCAAAAATGTGTGGACACAGCACTGCCAGGATTTGGACACTGTCATTCAAATAATACCTTGCATTCAAAAAGAATTTTTGTGGTGGGCTCAGGAATGTCACCTAAACAAGGGACTCTCTGTGACCCGGCCAGAGGCGAGTCAGATTTTAACGACAGATGCCTCGGACATTGCTTGGGGAGCTCATCTAAATGGAAAGTGGATACAAGACAAGTGGCCTGCCAGACTACAGCATCTACATATCAACATGAAGGAGATGTTAGCAGTCCAGTTTGCATTAATGGCTTTCAAGGAGTTACTTCTTCCTGGGCAGGTGTTGATTCTAACAGACAACACAACTGTCATGTGGTACATCAACAAACAAGGGGAACACATTCTTATCCTCTATGCAGGCAAGCAATGATTTTATGGGAGACTGCTCAGCTTGCAACTAACTCTTCAGGCAAGGTTTCTGCCGAGCACAGAACTCCTTAGCAGATGTGTTAAGCAGGCAAATCATGGATCCCCACGAGTGGAAACTGGATCTTCATGTATTTCAGAAATTGACAGTGTCATGGGGAACTCCAGACATAGATCTGTTCGCTTCTCCACTAAACCACCAGCTGCCAAAGTTTTGCACAAAGGGGTTTCATCATACAGCTTGGAAAGTGGATGCTCTTTCTTTCAGTTGGAAAAATCTTCATGTGTATGCCTTTCCACCTCTGCCTCTTCTTCCAAAGGTGCTCCTAAAGGTTAGACAAGACAAGCCAAGGATGATTTTAATAGCTGCAGATTGGCCTCTGCAACACTGGTACCCACTACTAAGGAGTCTGGTAAGGCAGCCCCCATGGCCTTTACCTTTGATTCCACATCTGTTATCTCAGAAGGACGGTCACCTGCTCAATGTCAAGCTTCACTCTCTTCATCTAACAGCCTGGCATATTCTGTGTTGAAACACAGCAGGTCTCAACTTCCTCAACAAGTTTTAAATGTGATTATGGAAGCTAGAAGACCTAGTACAAGAAAAGTGTACGCAGAAAAATGGAAGAGATTTTTATTTTGGAGTGCAGCAAAGAATTTGGAGATTTCTGAGCCTAATTTGAGTGTGGCTCTTCAATATCTTACTGAGTTACTGGACAAAGGTTTGTCTTTCTCTTCCATTAAGATTCATGCTGCAGCAATTTCAGCTCACTATGATTGTGACCCACCATTGTTTTCGCATCCTTTGTTCAAGCAGTTTCTTAGAGGGGCAAAGAATATAAGACCCCTCGTAGAGCTCCTACTCCTGCTTGGGATCTCAATTTTGTGTTGGAAAAACTTACTCTACAACCTTTTGAGCCTGCGGCTACTGCTGACTTGAAATACTTGTCATGGAAGACTGCTTTTTTGTTGGCTATTACTTCTGCAAGAAGGGTTTCTGAGTTGCAGGCCCTTATGGCAGTAGAGCCCTTTTGATTTTCCATAAGGATAGGGTATCATTACGTACTAATCCTTCCTTTATGCCTAAGGTGGTTTCTAGTGTGGCTTTAAACCAAACTATTCATTTGCCTACTTTCTATGCAGATCCCCAAAATAAGGGGGAAAAGATTTTGCACACTTTAGATGTACATAGGCAGTTGCGTCATTATTTAAGCAGGACTAAGGATTTCAGGCAGTCTCAGCAATTGTTTGTTTCTTTTGCTTTGAGTTCTCAGGGCAAGCCTGTGTCTAAGCAAACTATTTCTAAGTGGATTGGGTTTTGCATTTCATTTTGTTACTCCCATCATGGCAAGGAGATTCCAGCTGGGATTAGGCCTCATTCCACTAGGGCTACTGCCACTTCAACAGCATTTCTAAGGGGGGTGGCAACTAAGGATATTTTGGAGGCAGCTACTTGGAGTTCAGTGCATACTTTCTCTAAGCATTACCACCTTCCTCTCTACTCTAAATCTAGGGCTGGTTTTGCCACAGCTATTTTGCAAGGCATGTTGACAGCTCCTGCTTCCTTATGATTTGCCAGCCTCCCTTACCTCTGCTTTGGGATTCTACCCAATGGTTAGGACTGCAGCAATGTGGAATGAAGAACATAGTACAGTTTTGTACCTACCATAAATGTAGATGTTCGAGGATCCACATTGCTGCAGTCCAATTTTCCCTCCCTCCTTCCCCTCTGTGTTTAGGGGTGGTGGTGTGGGCTAATATATATATATATATATATATTCTTGTACATTTGTATATATTGTATATATGTTTGATGCAGGGCTTTTTGGTGTTTTGGTTTGGGCTTTGTCTTTTTAGGGTCTTCTGACATCTGGGGCAAGAAAAGACTGAGGATATGACGTCGGTCATGCGCATTAGTACCCTGACGTCCTGACATCAGTCTAATGCGCCTTGACCGACGTCAGCCATATACTTTGGTATTCGGGCCGACTGGACAGCGGACTACCCAATGGTTAGGACTGCAGCAATGTGGATCCTCGAACATCTACATTTATGGTAGGTACAAAACTGTACTTTGTTTTCTGGTGCTTCCACTTTCCATTTAAGTTCGAGGATCAGGGAGCTGTTTATCCTGCTTTGTTCCATATAGCCTGCTTAGTTAGAAGGCTTCTACCTGTTGTTGTTTGTTTCAGAGTATTGTTTAAGTTAGAGGCGTCTCTCGGGTTGAGGAGTTTGTCCTTTTTCAGTCAGAAACTCTCCTCAACCCCCTTCTTCCCTATTTAAAAAAATGTTCTTATTGTGTTTACTATTGTATTTGTTGTTTTTTTCTGCATTATGTCTAAAGAAAAACATTCAGGTTTCAAAAAGTGCGACTCCTGCACACAGAAGATGTCCATCACAGATGGGACATACCAGCTGTGTTTATTGTTTAGGGGCAGTGCACCTGCAGGACTCTTGTTCTATTTGTCATGGATTTAGTGCAAGAGTTCTGCAGGAGCACAAGAACAAACTTATTAACAGAGGTCTTTTTATGGGACCCTTTGAACAAGCCCTTCATCAGCCTTCAACTTCTAAATCACCGTCGGCTGCGGCTTTTGAGCCGGCAAAGCAGTTGGCTTCATTTTCTGTTGTCTCAGATCCGAAGATTGTCGGATCTGAGAAAGACAAATCTTCTTCGGTTCGTCCAGCTTCTTCCGAACCGTCCAAGAGAAAGAAAAGGGATCGGTCACCATCCTTGGAGCCTGTATGCTCTCTGCCTCAATCCCCTTTACTACAGTCTGTGGCTGGTAGCCACAAGTCCTCAGTGTGCTTCTCTAAATCATCCAGGAGTCTATCAGATGATGACGTGGAGTGTGTGGTGTAGAGGTTACTTAAGGCACCGGCCCTGGCAAAAAATTCTGTCCAGCCTAGCCTAAAAGGATGTGGAACCAAAGCCTGTTTCTTCTGTACCAGCTATTCCTCCTCTGACTCAATCCAGTTTGGAGCCAAAGTCTGGAGGTCGTGGTGGTGGAACCATCGGTTCCGAGAACCACATCTGGTATCTTGGTACCGACCACCTCTCTGATTGCTTCTGTTGAAGGATCTGGGAGCCAACACTCGCCTGTCGACTCTGGAGGGGGGGGGGGTCGGCTCGGACCTGGCTCTCTCACTTGGAGCTTCAGCGCAGGTAAGTTCAGCACCAGCATTGGCCTCAGAGCCCCCATCTGTGGTGTGGTGGAGATCTCAGAGTTCTTCAGAACCGGAGACTATCTCGAGCCCGGATCAAGGTGCCTTCAAGGTGATGAGGAGCGTGCTTTCCCCTGAGTCTGCTCCACCCTCGGCTGCAGACACTCTTCCCCCAAAGGGGCCAGTGTCAACCTCCATTCCACCTCTCCTGCCCAGGCACAGAGAGCCCATGCTTCAAGTTACCCCCTTAGGGGAGACCCCTTCTTCCGAGACCTCCCCAGAGCATCCCTCTGAGGAGATCCCTCAGAAGCGTCTGTCATGTCAGATACAGACTTAGAAGATTCGAAGGGGTTCCCATGTTCACCCTCTGAGGATGTCTCATTTTCAGACATCCTGGAGATCCATTCACCCCACTGTTTAAGGAAGTCCCTTTCCCCTTCTGAGGATGAATCTGTTTACCTACTGAGGGTAGTCAGTCGAAAGGTGTGGGGTTCTCCAGAGACATTGGACCCTGTCCCGAGGAGGGCTAATAAGTTTATCACTGCCCCCAAGGACAAGCAGTTTTTTACAAAAGGTGTCCCGTTCCAGTAGATGCTGTGGTGGTGGCAGAGGCCACCAAGAAGGAATTAGCTGAAACTTCTTCGTCTGTCCATCCGCCAAATAAAGAGTCTCGAATGATGGACAGATATGGGAAGCGTATGTTTTTCTTCAGCTGCATTTACTCTGAGGTCACTGAATTATCTTTCTCATTTCACAAGACTTCAGAGGGTCTCCTCAAGGAGCTAGGAGAATCCTCCAAGGTGCTACAACTGAGGCGCTCCCGGAGACGGTAATGACTCAACTTGCAACCTTAACCTCCATAGCAAACTCCCCCATGCATCTGATTTCATATGCGGCTGATGAAGCGAGTAGGGCAGCAGGCACAGAAATTGCTCTGAGGAGACATTCCTGGATGTGCTTTGTGACTTTGCTGACCCCTTCAAGTCTTCCTTTACTAACACCCCTTTTGATGGCTCATCCTTGTTCGGGCCAAAAGTTAAAGAAACTCTAACCAGGTACGAACAAGAAGGCAAAACTCTATCTGCCGTGGGAGTGCGTTTTTCCGCCCCTACTAGAGCTTACCCCAAAGGTCAGCAGAGCAGAAAGATGTGGTTCTGCAAATCACAAGGAGCTTTGTCTGATGCACGTGGCAAATTTTCTCCCAGTGGCAGAGGGATAAATAATAATGGAAGATGCCGTCCTCGTGGCAGAGGGGGTCCACAGAACCAGGGCAACAAGAGATACATTCTCTGGTAGGCCCTTTCAGTGTTCCTGAAAGGAGGCCTGACTGTCCTCCTCTGAAGGCAGTCGGGGGAAGGCTATCAGTGTACCCAGAAGCCTGGCAAGACATCACCAAATGGGTGCAGTTGATCATATCCAGGGAATACATCATTCCCTTCAGTCATCCACACACTCCACAAAAATCCATCCCAGACAATTCCACCCAGTCAAAGGGATCAAGCAACCCTAGAAATCCAAAGGTTGCTAGAAAAAGGGCCATCCAAAAAGTCCCTGCAGACCAATCAGGATCCGGAATTTACTCAAGATTCTTTTTAGTACCAAAGAAGACAGGGGACTGAAGACCAATATTGGACCTCAGCACACTAAACTAGTCAGTAAAGGGGAAATTTCGGATGGCAACACTGCAGTCTATACTCCCCTTTCTGGGAAAGGACAATTGAATGTGCTTGATAGCTCTCCAGGATGTGTACTATCATGTCAAAATGAACAGGTGCTCCAGGAGATATCTACACTTCTGGCTGGGAGCCAGTCATTACCAATTCAGAGCCCTGCCCTTTGGTCTCACCACAGCCCCCAGGGTGTTCACCAAATGTATGGCAGTGGTCACGGCTCACCTGAGGCGTCTAGGATTCCAGGTGTTTACATACTTAGACGACTGGCTCCTGACTCCCACCACCAAGCATTTACTAATCAGGGAGAGGGCACTAAACTTCATCTCTGCTCAGAGTTAGGCATTACAGTCAATTTTGAAAAATCTGCCTTGTTGCCTTCTCAATGTATTACCTTTATAGAAGCAGATTTAAATTCAAAAAGCATGGTAGCAAAACTGCCCGCAGGAAGAGTCCTAACATTACGCCGTCCGGTATCAGTCCTGTTGAGGAAAAAGAAAGTGCAAGCCAGGTTTGTGCTCAAGGTTCTGCGTTCAGTGGCAGCAGCAATAACCTTGGTTCCCTTGGCCTGTCTACACATGAGAATACTACAATGGCTTCTCTTCACTCAGTGGTCCATGCAGGAGTTGCCCATGTCACACAAGATTCTGATAACCAACGCATGCAAAAAAGGATCTTTGTTGGTGGATCCAGTCTACACAAGTGACATTAGGCAGACCATTTGTTCTCCCCCAACCAGTAGCGACTGTGACCACGGACGCTTCCCAGATGGGGGGGGGCAATTATCTGGGACAGACTGTCCAAGGGACTTGGCAGGATCACGAATACCATCTGCACATCAATGTCCTGGAGATGAGAGCAGTGCTCATGGCATTGCAGGCATTCCAAAACTCTCTTCCTCTGGGGATAATTGCAATTCAATCAGACAACATGTCTGTAGTGTGGTACATCAACAAACAAGGTGGAACCAGATCCTGCCCCTTATGTCGAGAGGCCCAGAGAGATTGGCAATGGGCAGTCTCTTCTCAATGCTTTCTAACTGTAACGCATATTCTAGGGAAATCCAACATGATAGCGGACACGCTGAGCAGGGCAATCTTAATGCCACATGAGTGGTCCCTGAAACAGGAAGTTGTGAGCAAAATTTTTCGCAAATGGGGCCAGCCATGCTGCGACCTTTTTGCCACGTCCATCATTGCCAAATGCAGCAACTTTTTTGCCCTAATCCCCCCCACCAGGGGAGTCACCCAGGGATGCACTTGTCCACGATTGGCCCCGGGACTTCTCTGTTTTTCCACCTTTTCCCCTTATACCGAAGGTAATCCAGAAAGCAAAATTGTTGAGTTGTAAGATAATTTTCATTGCTCCTTACTGGCCTTGTCAGATATGGTTCCCCTTCCTATGGCCTTATGTACAGGAGGATCCTTGGATCTTGGACCCAGTGCCGGATCTCTTGACTCATCAGTCTGGGTCTCTCCATCCCTCCATCCAAACTCTCCAGCTCACAGCTTGGTTACTCCACTTCCAGTCTTAGCCAGGCTTCCAGAATTATCCCCAACAGTGAGACATATTTTAGTGTCTGCGCACAAAAGCTCCACAAGAAAACTTTATGCGAGTAAGTGGAAGAGATTTTCTTTTTTGGCAAACAAAAACCTATTGGACCTCCTCACAGCTCCCATTTCATTCATCCTGGAATTTCAGACAGAAATTTTTAATCAAGGGGCGGCAGCCGCTACTGTTCGGGTTCAGCTGGCTGCTATTTCTAATTTTCACTTAAGCATCAAGGGTTCAAATATTATGTCTCACAGATTGTGTAATGCTTTTTTTGAGGGGCACATTCCTCCTAAGGCATCCTATAAAAGAACCTCCATCAGCGTGGGATCTAAATTTGGTATTAGCGTCCCTGATATTGCCTCCCTTTGAGCCAGCTAGTTCTTGTCCCTTAAAGTTCCTATCTTAGAAAACTCTTTTTCTAGTGTCCATCACTTCAGCTAGAAGAGTCTCTGAATTACAAGCTCTGTCTATTCGTCCTCCTTACTTGGTCTTCCACAAAGACAGTGTCTCCCTCAGAACAAATCCCTCCTTCTTACCTAAGGTATGTTCTGAAGCCAATCTGAATAAATCCATTGAGTTACCAGTATTTTTCCCAAATTATGGCAACAAGGCACATCAAGGGTTCAAATATTATGTCTCACAGATTGTGTAATGCTTTTTTTGAGGGGCACATTCCTCCTAAGGCATCCTATAAAAGAACCTCCATCAGCGTGGGATCTAAATTTGGTATTAGCGTCCCTGATATTGCCTCCCTTTGAGCCAGCTAGTTCTTGTCCCTTAAAGTTCCTATCTTAGAAAACTCTTTTTCTAGTGTCCATCACTTCAGCTAGAAGAGTCTCTGAATTACAAGCTCTGTCTATTCGTCCTCCTTACTTGGTCTTCCACAAAGACAGTGTCTCCCTCAGAACAAATCCCTCCTTCTTACCTAAGGTATGTTCTGAAGCCAATCTGAATCAATCCATTGAGTTACCAGTATTTTTCCCAAATTATGGCAACAAGGCAGAATATAAACTCCATCAGCTGGACCCATCATTTGAAATGTGCATATGATTCCAGTGATGCCACTGAACTGTTATGAAGAGGTTTGACTGGTTGTGTCTCTTAAGCTTCCAAGATAGTGATGTCAGAAATAACATTTTTGATTATCCCTTGGATAGACAGTTGGTTTTGGGCCATTGGCTGCAGTGGTCATTGTTAGGTATGACGAGAGAAGTATTCTGATTCACTGGATCTCTGTTATTCAGCCTTCCTTCTCCAAGCTGGACAAGGATTATAATGCCATCCACCTTCCTTTAAAGGCAAATTAAACTGACAAAGTAAGCTGCTAGTAAGCAGATGTTTAAAAAGCTATAGCAGGAATTTTCCAAAAAAACTAGAGGGCTCCACCTCCCTGAATGTGGACAGTCTAATAAGTCTGCATTACTATTTACAAGACTTCCCCCTCCCTCCCTGGTAAACCCTAAATCTATCAAGGTTACTTTTGGCAGTTGTAGTCTCTCCCTCCTTTTGTGATGGACTCCTAATCATTTGCCAGATTTAACTCTGCTTTTCACTCCTATCATGGAACATTGGCTCCCTTAGGGGGTGTTAAAATTTCCCCCCTTCTCTTTTAATATAAGGGTTTTTATTTTAAAATGCTTCTGAGTCTAAGTCTCAAATGTTATTGTTATCCCTTATTTTTCACTTGAGTTTTTTGGTAACCTTAGATTGAAATATGCATATCATCACATTTCTGAAGTTTTCTAGTGATTTTCTGTGTCTGCCACATTATCAGTGTCTCTACTTTACCCTTTGCTATCCACTCTTATAAGGGTATTGACAAAGTGTCTAACTCCTGTGATAGCCTACTGCAGACTGCAAGGTGTTCACTTTTTTTTTCTTATTTAGGCATTTAGTCTTTCTTTGTAGAGTATTTTAAGGTGTCAGAGATCTCTCGCTTGGTTAAGGGAACTTGAGAATATACAGATTTCATGTCTAATTTTCACAGGATTGTTTTCTTGGCGTGTCTTTGGGACATCTCAGTTCAACGAGCTTTTCTCTTAGAGGAAAGAGTAGATCTGTATCTAAATCTGTGCCTGACTTTTTCCAGACTACTGTCTCAGCTAGCATTCCTTAGGATTCTGTGTCTCATGGCATCTTTGATTGTCATGATACCCTTTAATACACTCCACATATGATAACAAAAAATCCATTGGTACCTGTAATCTGTATGGTCCCAACATCTGGATCCCGTGAAAGTATTTGGGGGTGTGTGAATAGGGAGAAATTTTAGCGGGGACCTCATGCTTTTCAAAATCCAAGTCTCCCATTCTCCCTCTCAGCTCCAGCACAGTAGGTCACTGCAGAGGCAGATTTTGGCCTAGCACTCAAGTGTGGGGTCATTTATTGCACTGTTGTGATTATTTTGCTGCTTGTGTATCTCTGCTACCTTTAAACTACAACAAAAAGAAAAAAAAATCTTGCTTTTTTCCCACTTTCTGAAAGTTAAGAAAGTTCAGTTACAGATTTGCTGTTCTGAACTGTTTGGAAGTTTCTAGAAGGCCAGTGCTTGCTTGGGCTAAAGTGAAGTCTCTGTGTTCACCAGTGGGAGTGGTTAACACTGAACAGCCTGCCTGTCCCTGGAGGAGTGATTACTACCTAGAAGCTGTAGTTTTATTGGCCATTTTGGGTCAATTCTAAACTCCTTGATCTCTCTCTCTTAAAACCCTACAACTCTCTTTTTGCGCAGTTTTGCACACTGAGCAGCGTCGGGCAGTGCCGCCTAAGCAGGTTTAAACTATTCCAGGCTCCAGAAAGTGTGCTCTTCACTTTTTCCCTTAGAACTGTTCAAACTCTCAAAGTAATCACTCTATTCTCTTTCTAAAGCCCTGCACTTGCTCAGCTCTTATAAGGAAACACTAACTAACTAAAGCACTACACCCTCCTTGACTTCTCATAAGTATTAGGCTCCCGATTGGTCCTTCCTGATCAAGTGAAAAATCATTTCCCTTCCCTAATCTGATCAGTAAAAAAACAGTTCCCTATACTAATCTGGTATGTCCAAGGGTCAGTTTCAAGGTTACTCTCCAGTCCAGCTGGTGAATCTGGGAATTTTGAGGCAATGTTACAATTGCCTTATGTACACAGACAACCCTCTCCTCCTTCCAACAAACTCTAATACATGTGAGAGATGCAGTTACACAGCCAAACTGGAGGCAGAGCTCTCTCAACCCAAGACTGGCACAGTCAGTCAGGAGGAAAAGGTAACCACCCACACCACAAATCCATTCTCACACAGACCTATTGCATCTGCATACAGAACACATAAACACACAAAAACATACTTGGAGGCTCTAAATAAAAATCTGCCTAAACAGCAAAGGCCTCCTAAGCAGATATCCAAGCAACAGCCACCACTCAACAATACCCACAAATCACATATCTCACAAAATCAGTGTGCCTCTCAGTCACAGCTCTTAAGGCCAAACAACACACCAAATACACTTGTTATAGGGGACTCTATTGTCCGGCACACTGACGTCCCGCTCACCAGACTGAACAAGGAGAAGGTCACTGTAAGCTGCCTGTCGGGTGCCAGGATCCGCCACATAACGCAAGCACTCAGGTCACTCCAAAGCAAGTACAAGTATGACTCCGTCATTGTCCATGCTGGTGTGAATGACCTGAGACGTGCCTCCCTGGACTACATGAGAAGAGACATAGAGGAGCTCTCTGACCATGTAGCCCAGGCTGGTATGACCCTGACCTTGAGTAGCATCTTGCCCTCACCAAGAATGATGCCACAGTATAAAGACAAAAATGATCAGTTTCAACAATTGGCTAAAGTATTGGTGTCATTCAAAGGGGATCCAGTGTGTGTCAGCCTGGGATGACATGCTCGACAAGCCACGTTGCTTCGCTAGGGACGGCTTGCACCTGCCATCCTTAGGCTTTTGTATACTGGCCAAGGCTCTTGCCACCCCCATAGTGCCTTTTTTAGGCAAGGCTCAAAGGACAAACCCACCTCCATAGACAACCCAAGGATAAAAAAAACTAAAGGTAATGCTACTTAATGCCAGAAGTCTAAACCTCAAGATGCACGCACTCGAGGCTCTCCTCAGTATGGAGAAAATCAATGTCTGTGCAGTAACAGAAACCTGGTTCAAGGCTCCTGAGAGCACCCCAGCACTACCAGGTTATAACTCATAACGTGCGTTTCGGCCCCAAAACTTGGACCGAAGCACAAAAGGAGGGGGGAGTATCTATATTCATCAAAGATACTTACACCTCTAGGTTAGTGGCACTGCATGAAGCATCGGAAACCATCCATGTGCAACTAACAGCAGGCAAAACTGCCTTTCAGTTTGTAGCCTGCTACAGAACACCCTCCCTATTACAGGAACCCCACTTGGCATTCCTGAGAACACTGGAGAATATGAAGGTCTCTCCAAACACTATGTCATTGGGTGACTTCAACTACCCAAACATCGACTGGGAAAACTACTCAAGCCCAAACACCCTCGCCCAACGGTTCCTTGAATTTATAAACTCTAACACAATGGAAAAACTGGTCACCACTCCCACAAAAGGGAACGGCATATTGGACCTGGTCATCACCAACATGGGGACTCTATGTTCCACACCAGAGGTAAACCCCTCATTGGTAAGATCAGACCATAAACAAATTTCCCTGGACATCCATATCCCGTCCCCACCCCCAGCCAAGGAAATCACTGTAAAGAATTTTTCAAAAGCCAACTTTGCACTTCTCAAGACTGAGGTGGAATCCTTCAAAGCCCCTGGGCCAGAGGATAATACAGCCCAATCTGCAGAATCCTTTACAAATGCATTCTATGAGCACCTGCAGGAATGCATGGATCGTGCTATCCCAAATAAAATCAAGAGTCATTCCTCCAAAAACAGGAGACCGGTCTGGTGGACCTCGGCCATAAATAAACTATACAACAGAAGGAGGAAGCTACTACATGACAGAGCAAAATCCCAAAAAAGGAAGGCATCTCTGATCAGTATTAGCAAGAAACTTCGATCCCTCATAAAATCATCAAAGGTCAGTTTCGAAAGAAAAATTGCCTTAGACACTAAAGATAATCACAAGGCCTTCTTTAGTTATGTCAGGAATATGGGTGGAAACTCCCAGATATGCTCTGAATTGTTGCATAATGGTACAAAATATACCGAACCTACAGACATAGCCAACATGCTGGCAGACAGATTCAGCGCAAACTTTTCCCCGCCTTCCCCCCAAAGGAGCAAATGCCTATGCCAACTGAATGTAACCTCCCTGACATCACAGATGCACAGGTGAAAGCTGCCCTCTCCAAAGCAAAAAACACAGCATCTATGGGACCGGACGGTGTCCCAGGCTGTGTCTTACACGAGCTCCAAGAAGAACTGAACCCTCACATTAAGTCACTGTTCAAACTTAGCCTTACTACAGGATATGTACCCAAAGAATGGCGTACAGCTACAGTGGTCCCACTCCACAAAGGTGGTGCCACAACGGACCCCGGAAACTATCGCCCCATAAGCCTGACTAGTCTGGTCTGTAAAGCTATGGAGCGTATTATCATGGAACTCATAAACAAAGACTTTGGGAGCCCCCAGACACTGGACCCTGCCCAATTTGGCTTTGTTAAGGGCAGATCTTGCCTCTTAAACTTAGTTGATTTGTTTGAAACAGTTACCAAAGCCATAGATGAGGGCAAGGTAGTCCATACAGCCTACCTGGACCTTGCAAAAGCCTTCGACACAATACCCCACTCGGGCATCATAAATAAGCTTACCAGCTTAAATATCAACCCCTATATCACAAGATGGGTTGCAAACTGGCTCAGAGATAGAACCCACATGGTCAGAATTGCAGGTGTCATGTCTGAATCCAAACCAGTTACAAGTGGCGTCCCACAGGGCTCAGTTCTGGGACCTCTCATGTTCGGTATATACTTCTGTGAGGTTCAGGCTAACACTGGGGGATTATGGCTGACAAAGTTCGCAGATGACTGCAAACTGGGGGCCATAATCGAATCTCCAGCTGACACAAGCATCCTCCAAAAGGGTCTCACAGAGACAGATGCTTGGTGCCAGAGCCACGGCCTCAAGCTAAATGATAAAAGGGCATAGTCATCCCCTTTGGGAAAAACAAGGTGCCCACAAATTACCACATAGTTGGTAATCCATTAAGTACGGAAGAAGTAATTAGAGATTTGGGGACCAACATAGATAGTAATCTCTCCTTTGATAATCACATTGCCAAAGTGGTTAGAAAGACCTTCTATATAGCCCACCGTATCAAAAAGGGTTCGCATTTAGATCAAGAAATGTCATTGTGCCCCTCTACTTGTCACTCATCAGGTTCATAATTGAATACAATGCCCCTTTTGTCATGTACCTTACCCGACACCTGCAGCAACTGGAGAGACCCCAAAAGTACCTCACCAAGAGGATCATGGGCTACAAACAGATGTCCTATGCAGCTCGACTAAAGAAACTCCAGCTGTACTCAGTTGCTTACCGCCTACTCAGAGGCGATCTATGCCTGACATACAAAGCCATGTCAAACCCAGAATTAATGGACATGCGCCACCTCAAAAAATCCAAGTCCCTTAGAGCTACACGCTCCGGGGACCTAAACCTCAGCACAAAAATAAATAGGACATGCTGGAGGGACAGATTCATTTCCCAGAGGCTCCCCTCACTCTGGAATAGAATCCCAATTCATGTTAGACATAGCCCCTCGCTGACCCTCTTCAAGCGAAATCTGGACGCGTGGATGGGAAATCGCAAATTCACCCCTGGGATCTCTTCTGTGTCCCTGCTAGACAGAGGCACAGTAAACTGATCTTAAAAGGGTACCTTCTGTGACCTACTTTACAGAGGCACAGTAGGCTAATCTAATAGGGAGGCGGAAGCCAAATACACTCTGGCTAGGCTTATAAATGCCCTAGGACAGATAGCCTAGTATCTACCTATGAACCTATGACATTGCTTTAGGAGCTGTGTCTTTGGGGATACAAGTGCAAGGTCTTTGGAACAAAAAAGACTGACCTAAACATATATCGTTTATAAGTATCAATACCTTTTCTCAACTCTCTCATTCTTTTTTCGTCCCTGATACCTTTAGAAGTGTTTACAGACAGCACCGTAATGAGATGCTATGTTATCGTGGTGGTGGTGCTGCGGTAGCATTGTCGCCTCACAGTAAGACGCTTTCTGGTTCGATTCTCAGTTAGAGCATCTTCTGCGTGGAGACATGCGTGAATGGGCATACCTTCGTTGAAGGTTGTACGTCAGGGCTGGCAACTCAGTACGTAAAAATCAACTGCCAATCATTAGCGGACCGGAGTTCCGCTGTGGCGACCCCTAACCGGGAAAAGCCGAAAGACTACACACACACACACCATAATGAGATGCTATATAAACAAGCAACTGGGATCCGGTTCTTACTGTGCAGAGTAGCCATGATAGCCTAGGATATAGCTTTTCAGCTCATTCTCATGCCACAAGCATCTTACATGCCATCAGAGCAAAGTTGTGTGGCAGGCGTTCTGAACAGGGCCAGGACAGACCTTCAATTAAGGAATTTATGTCACTGGGTCTTCCAGTATATAATCCTACTGAATACCTCAAATGCATCTTTTTGCCTCTCAACTATCAGCTGGCAAAATTCTACTCATTATCCCTACCGTTAATGGCCTGGAAGATTGATTCTTTTTCTTTTCCTTGAACTGGAATTTTCCTGTGTGCTTTTCCACCCTTTCCAGTATTAATCTGGGATTATTGTGAAAATTCAGAAAGGCTTTCCAAAGATTGTTTTCATGACTCCTCTTTGGCTCAGGCAACAGCGCTTCTCCTTTTTGTATGACCTGAGGCAGTTACTGGAAGCTTCTCACAATCTGGATCCTCTCACACAAGTCCAGAGGTGTTTAATGCATCCTGACTACAAAAACTATAATTGACTTCCTGGATGATTGAATCTTAATACCTTTAGGCACTTTTTATGAGGGCATGCAGGAAGTATTGAAGAAGGCAAGAAATCCTGCTACTAGAAAATCATTTATTAGTAACTGGAAAGGGTTTTGTAGTTAGTGTCAAGAAATGAACCAGTATCCACTCAGGATGAGTGATTCTCTGGTTCTACATTTTGTATGAGTTACTAGTCTGTGGCCTGTCTTTACTCCTCAGTCAAGGTGCATGTGTTGGCCATTTCAGCATGTCTGCCCATGGATCATCCTCTTTCAGTGCAGTCTGTTGTGAAAATGTTTTGGAAAAAGGTGTTGCTTGTGAAGCTTCTTAGGAAATAGGTGGCTTCTTCTTGGGATCTTAATTTGTTTTAGAAATACTAACTCTTGCTCCATTTGAACCTGTTCACCAGGCTGATGTAGGGGTTTTGATGTGGAAAACAGTCTTACATATTGCTCTGTGCTTTACATGTAGATTTTCTGAATTGCAGGCTCATATGGTGGCGTCAACCTGGTCCTTGTCTCATTTTCCTCATAGTGCTCATTCCCTCCAGAACAGCTCTTTTGAGTGTGTACCTTTAACTCCCAGTGGGCGTGGCTTCAGCCTTTAAAAAATGAAGTTATCACCTTACAGTTCTAACAAATAGTCATTGACATAGGTCAAATATCGATACAATTGTGTTTGCCATCATGTATGCTTCAAGATAAAACATTCTGATACCTTGTATGTAGCATGGTTTTGGAATTATTAATACAAATATGAACAAGCATTATTTGACACCTAGAGGCGCAGTAGGAGGTAACTGCAGATGCACCTGGAGACATCACTTGGATGTAATAGAACTAATCCTTAATTTTTGCCTAAAGTGGTATCTAAGTTTACCTTAAGCCAAGCTATCCATCTCCCTGTTTTCTTTCCAGAACGTAAAAATTAGGGGGAAAGGATACTCCATGCCTTGGATGACCTCAGACAACTCTAGTACTATCTTGACAGAATAAAATGTTTTAGAACTTCTGATGAGTTACTTATTTCTTGTGAAGGTAAGCAAAAAGGACAACCTGTGTCAAAGCAGACTATTTCCAAATGGTTGTCTCATGCTATTTCCTTGTGTTATGCCCAGCTCAACAAAACTATTCCAGGCAGGGTCAAAGCTCATGCTGTGAGGCCCTCGGCTTCATCTTTGCCATTTTGGAAGCATTTGGATTCTAAAAGTATTCTGGAAGCAGAAACTTGGTCCTCTCTGCACACACAAAGTACTGTATAAGCAATATTACTTCTCCAGGTCTGGGAGATTTTGCTAGGAACATTCTCCAGGGCCCTCAGCCCCTCAGCCCTTCTTCTTTCATGTTATAGTAAGCAATGGTAGTAGCCTCTTGCTCTCTCTGTTGGCATAAAAACTCTGAAGGGCTTGACACCCAAACCTGTCTTTATTAATTAAGGTCAAGGTGACTATGGTTTGCATGTGTGAAAGGTACCCTGAAACTTTGGGAACTGGCCATGTTATAAGCATAGCAAGATATAACCCATACAGCTTGGGCTACTGCAGTAGTGATATCTACTGAGCTGGCCATTGTTACAGCTATAGCAGGATATAAAGCATACAGCTTGGGCTACTACAGTAGTGACAGCTACTGTAGTAGTAAGTTTATTACACAACTGTACTTAACATTTATTGGAAGGTTGTTCTAAAGTGTAGGCAACTATTGTGTAATGAACCATTCCCTCTTTTAGTATTATTGAATTACTGATCATCACTATTGGCAAGATATGTATGACCTCATCTATTGTTATTTTCATATATCTTCCAAATACAAATTTCCATACTAAACTGAGTCATGCATAAAGAGATTACCCTTCCGAAGCCTATATGATATGGAAAATAGTAACACTTCCTCATGTTTTTCAGACTAGGCTGTATTTTCTAATCCACGGACTTCCCTTGTTAAGAATGTGTTCGGTTTATTTTTAAAACTTCTGACAATAACATTGTATGTGATGATGGGGCAAATTAATGAAGCATATAAGGGGAAAAAGTCAATGCATGACTCTGCCAAAGATGTTTAATTCCTATTTCTGTTTGGGATTTTAACGTACAAGGTGCAGTTAAAGTCTGGAGAATATCCAATTTGGGGATGTGAGTGTTCCATGCTTGTTTACGACTAATATTGTTTTCTTAATCTCTTCTGATCTCCAGCATTCACTCAAGTTATTTGCTGTATAGTGTAAAACAGTTGGCATGGAAATCAGTACCTGTAAGTCAGTGCTTCCTTTAAGCCCGAGATTACTTTCAGTCAGAACAGTCATCTCCCTAAGTTCTATCCTGAACCCAAAAATAAAGAAGAAAGAGTCTTGCATACATTTAGATGTTCATACATAGAATACCTGGACAAGACTAAATAATTCAGGAAATCTTTTTTTTTTTCCTTTGATGGAAAAAAGAAAGGACAGTCAGTATCTAAACTATTTCCAGATGTCTAGCTCAAGCAATTCAGTTTTGGTATTTTCCTGTGGTAAAAGCCATCTCAGAAAGTCAGTCTCACTCTACTAGAGCTGTTGCTACTTCTGAGGCTTTTTTGAAAAGCGAAGGACTCTAGTTCTATCCCAAAGGCAGCTATTTGGTCCAGAGCTAGAGCAGGATTTGCAAAAGTCATATTACAATGACTTCTGTAATCTGGACGTTTTCCAGCTATCCATTCTTTCTATGTTATAGCAGTCATTCCATGTAGTTAGGGCTACTGCAACAGTGATTTAATAAAGAACATAGTACAGTTGTTTTAAGTTAACTTACCATAACATTGGATGTTTGAATAGATAAATTTGCCGTAGCTCACACCCTCTTACCACCTCCTTTTTACTTTCTTTCCTACTATTCCCACTCCAGGGTGGGGTAGCCTGTTTTATCTTTGCCCTGCTGATGTGATAATCTCTACTGATTTTGAATAAATTGGTGTACAGCTTGGTGCACCCAAGATTGCTGGACATTGACCAGCAGCATAATTTCAGCTCTCTCAGTGTGAAAAAAAACAGAGTTAAGGGCCAGTAACCCTAACAATTTTAGTGAATTCATTTACTAGCTAGTAACTACACTGCTTGGATCCCAGCAAAGACGAAACTTAACCTGAAAGAAAATCAACTAGAAAAGGCGAAGAGAAAACACTGACTGGGAAGAGTCCTGCAGCTGTTTAGAAAAAAAAAACAAAAAAACATTTAAACTCCATCTTTTGTATAAGAGATGGCTTTCAGTAATCCAGAGGAAAACATAAGTCAGATTTGCTCCAAGCTGATTAAAGTAAATGAAACATTGAAGGCATATATTAACTCGGATAACAAAAAGTTGAAAAAATGGAAGAAGCATTAAACAGCTATTCAGATGAAGTGATAAAACTGGAAAAATCAGAGATTGAGATTTTAAAAAAGCTGTCTTGAGTATGAAACTACTCAAGAAGAGCTGTTTCAAAAAATGGTAGAGTCAGAGGACAGAGTTCGCAGGGAAAACCTGAAAATCAGATGTTGTCATTTTCATTCATTCCTCAACATATGGGTTCAGATTTGACTTGGTCGCTTTTTCCAGCTTGTGGAACACTGAAACTCTTGAGCTTCTCCCTTATGCATAATGCACTAGTCTCCTACCATACTTCGTTTGCTGCCCTTGAGTATATACGTGGTCACTGTTGGCTCTCAATCAGTAGCATTTTTTTGTGAGTAAAAGTAGGAATTTTATATCTTTAGCTATTTATCTTTCTGTTACTGAAATTTTGTTTACGTATCCTCCTTTGCCCTTCCATCACTTTTCAGTGTATCTCTAAAGTACCATAGTTGGTATTTCTCTTTCCCTTTTCTCCTTGCTATGGTGGTACGGTGGTAGCGTTTATAGGTTCATACTAGGCTATCTGCCCTAGGGCATTTATAAGCCTAGCCAGAATGTGTTTGGCTTTCACCACCCATTTTAAATTTATTTTGCTATGCCCTTTTTCGAGGCTCTTGCTGTGAGGTGTTACCTCACAGCAAGAGGTTCTCCCGTTCGATTCTCGGCTTGGCTTGGGAGTGCCTTCTGTGTTGAGTCTGCATGTCCTCCCCGCGGTTGGGTAGCGTTCAAAAGACATGCGTGCGTAAATGGGCGTGTCTTCGTTGAAGGTTGGGCGTCAAGCTGACACCTCGGCATCATTAGTGGACCGGAGTTCCGCCGTGGCGACCCCTTACCGGGAAAAAGCCGAAAGACTAACCACAACAACCTTTGAGGTAGTTCCCTTTATTACCATTTTTGGTAAAAATTTTCCTTTTTCTTTAGCTGTCTCTCTCATATATATATATATATATATATATATATATATATATATATATGTACATTTTTTCTATAATATTCCTTTCTATTGATTCTCTCTGTAGTTATGGCTGAGAAACCCACCAGTGTTTAAAAAATGTACGGTCTGTGGTCATAAAATCCTGTTATCGGATGCGGACACTATGTGTGTTTATTGCTCAGGCCCAGCCCATTTGGATTCTGCCTGTGATATTTGTAAGGCCTTTAACCATAGGGCTGTTGTTGATCATAGAAATAAAATTATTTTGAGAGGATTACTCCCTTCTAAATCCTCCGGTACAGCATTTGGGGCTCAAATCCTTAAGAAATCTGACTAGAAAGTGGCTAAAAAGCTTTCCCCAGACCCTGCAATTGTCGGAGCTGTCTCCTTTCCTCAGAGCTTCACCACTGGACAGCTCGGCTCTGATCCCTGCCTATAGTGGTTTGCCATCAAGTCGGAAAGAGTCAGTGATCCAGAAGCATGTCTTCTCAGAGCTGTCCGTCTTTTTCCCGCTGAGGCATTCTGCTTTCAAGGTAATGGAGACAGTTTTCTCTGCTCCAAGAGAAAGGAGGGGGTCTACCCTCCTTGGCTCCTCTTCTCAGACCCAGTTGTCTTTCCATCTTGAGCATCATATTCCTGTACCACAAGGATAGCTAGACCAAAGTCTCCAGTATACCCAGCAGAGTATATTTATATCTTCCGAACCTTCTCTGGAACATCCTGCTGAAATCCCAGGAAGAGGAAGTGCAAAAGGAGGCACTTAGACTCTTCTCAAGAGTCCGTTATAGATGATACTGATCTCGATGAGGGGGAAGGGACTCCCAAGATAACAATCTGATGATGTCTCCTTTAGAGATGTACTAGAGATCCTCAAGCAAAGGAATGGCTGGTCTGCCAACCATACCTCTCAACCTGGCAGCATCAAAAATCTGGACAAAGGCCCATGTAAAACAGGTACAAATCTGTACACTGATTAACATAAAATGTGCATGCATAATTGCATAACCCCGCCCACTCCAGTGGAATTGTGGGATACCTCATTT
Organism: Protopterus annectens; assembly: GCF_019279795.1. Classification (NCBI taxonomy): domain Eukaryota; kingdom Metazoa; phylum Chordata; order Ceratodontiformes; family Protopteridae; genus Protopterus; species Protopterus annectens. The sequence goes on along the minus strand of NC_056746.1, from coordinate 259,761,171 downwards.
TAAATGCAAACTAAAGAAGAGATAACCAAAATATGGCCCCAGACACTGTAGTAAATGATAACCATTTTTTTTAAATGTGTAGCAATGATGTTCACTGGGAAGGGAGAAGATGACAAATGTTAGGATTTTGTTTTTGGTGACTTGCAGTATGTGGGTTTTGTGGTAAAAGTAAGGCATTTAATGGTAGGCAATATTCTTTTCTAGGCCCTCCAATGACCTACTGATCAATGGCACAGCTAGAGTTTGTGCCGCCCGGGGCTGTCTTTGAGTTTGCCGCCCTTCCCCTCTCACAAAAATTATGGTCGAATGGGCCCCCTATACACAGCCCTCCCCCCTGCAGCCATTACTTGACTATTTCGCCCCATTTACCATAAACACTGTAATGTGTATACTGCTTTACTTCTACAATGATTCAGATTTCATTTAAAACTTATTTTATATTTTATAGCACAAACACGAATAGACATCTGCTAAACAAAGCAATTCGGTCTTACAATGAAAATAGACTTACTTAAGATTAAAACTTATCTGCCCTTGAAACTCACATTCATTGAAACAGGCAGCATTGAAACCCACATTTAAAGAAAATGCATCTGGCTGGTGGTGATTAAATATTACCTTTGAGCTGTTTTTAAATCATAGGCCCTTACACACGAAACATACATGTGTTCTTTGATACACCTTCCTGACTTTAGTAAATTATATTCCTTGTCTAATACAGCACACTTGTTAGAGCACATTTTAAATTTGTTGTTGTGAACATTTTTCCAGTAAGCAATGAAACAAAATGCATGAACCGGTGACAAAATTGCCCAGTTCAGAGCATTTACATCATAAAAGTCTACTCAAACGTCTACAGTCCACCAGTATCAGTACATATGCACAATCTCTGCAGAAGTAAAAGTCATCTAAATAATTCCACATTAAGAGCTCTAGACTGTAACTAATGAAGAGGTTGCTGCTAGCAAACAACTTTCATCTACAAATAAAGTGCCTATTGCCCCTGAGGAATAAATTGCCTATGTTACATTAAAAAATGATAAGTTAGTAATATTGCAATAGGGAATTGATGGCAAACTGATAACAGGCTCATACTTACTAGGTATTTCTGCCAAAGAGGACATTCTCAGGACTGCAGTATCCACCCCATTTAAAAGTATAGCAGAGTACAGTATCAGCAATCCATCGGCATACTTTGGGAGTAGAACCCACGGCCTTCTGCATCAAGAGCAAGTATTCTACCTGTTGTGCTATTACATAAACAGGACTAAACTTCTCTCTACCTGAAGAGGTGTGCAGCACAAGAAATCTGGAAAAAGCCAAAATTTATTGGGGGACACCAACCAAGGACACATTTTAAACATTGCTTGTATAATCTTAGAAAAATTGCTAGAATAAAATGTTTTGTGTTACCATGCATTTCCTGAAAGATAAGTCTGAAACTTAAATGGCTATCATTATTTAGTGAAATAAGTTCTCACTGATTTGCCAGAAAATCGCAAGTTTTAAGAGGAACAGACCAAATTTATGAGCCAAACATTCTGGTGATATGGGTAGAGAATTTAGGCACTTGCTTCATGTACTTCAAGATACAGGGTTTGAGTCTGGGTACCTTTAACAGACATCCACACTTAAGTGGGGCATTTTACACACAGACACACGCACACACCAGTTTCTTCTACAAAGCTTAATGCCTGCCATTAAGTAAAATGCACAGCTTCTTGGCAGTAATCACATTGAGCCAACGGCTGCCATGAACAGTTAAAAGTAATCACATACCCACTCCTGCCATTAAATAAGGAAAAGCACAGTTTCTGTGGTATCTGTCATTAAGAGCAGTTTCAAAGTGTAACAGTACAGTTTCTCTGCTGTGATCAGTTAAAAGTAATCACCCACCCACCCCTGCCATTAAGCAAGTAAAAGCACAGTTTCTCTGCCATTAAAAGTATGGTTTCTCTGCCATTAAGTAAGTAAAAGCACAATTTCTTTGTTGTCTGCCATTAAGAACAGTTTCAAAGTGTAAAAGCACAGTTTCTTTTGCCACTTTAAGTAAAAGTTAAGCACTTAAAATTTCTCTAAAATGCACAAATGCCTGCTGTTAAGTAAAAGTTAAGAACATAGTACCTAATGCCTGCAGCCATTAAGTAATCACCTGCTGTTTCTCTGAAATGTAATCACAGTGTGATTTAGAATATTCAGTGACAGTGTGATCACATTTTAGAGAGGACTCTGAGATTACTTAATGACTGCAGGCATTAAGTACTATGTTCTTAACTTTTACTTAATGGCAGGCATTTGTGTGTGATTATCACACACAAATGCCTACAATCAAGTAAAAGTTAAGAACATAGTATTTGTACCTGGAGAGGAGGAGCCGGGGGATGAAAGATGTGCTGTCTGTGCACTGCTTGAACACAGACTGTCCTGCAGAAGCCGACGTCAACAGGAAATTTGGAAATTAAAGGGGCCATGGGGAAATTTATGGCACCCCAATATTTTGCCCTCAAAACTGGTATTTACCAAGAAATTCGGTACAGTTGAAAGGTATGCTACCAATAACCCTTCTGTAGAGGAGTCAGTGTTTCTGGAAGCCTTTTTAACTCCTGGGTGACTCCACCTGCCGATGCGGTCATTGATTTGATCTCTCAAAAGGCATGGAAGGAACCTGATTCCATTCAGCCAATCCCCAAGAGACCAGACAGAATCCTGGCACCACAGGTGTTGATTTTTCGACTTTTCAAAGGACCTTTTTTAGGAATCAGTGAAGTTGTTGAAACACTTGGTTCAGAATGTCCCAGGGTCCCTTCTAAGATACACGTGGAGACAGTTCCCCCAGAGGGAGAGGGGGGAACTCCAATGGAAGATGCAACACACTCTCCAGAGGATATCCGCAAAACCAAGGGTCTAAAGAGATTTTCTCTGACAGATCCTACTAGCGCTGCTGAAACGAGGCCTGATTGTGTCCCCCTCTGGAGGCAGTCGGGGGGTTGTTTATCCTTGCACCATAGAGTCTGGCTAGAGATTACAAAAGATTCATGGGTGCAGAGGATTATTTCCAGAGGTTATATAGTACCCTTTTCCCTATTCCCCCCTTAACAGTAAACAGAACTCCTGATGTTCCACTCAGTCAGAGGAAAGTAGTGGCATTAGAAATAAAAAGCTGCTAGAAAAAAGTCATCCAAAAGGTCCTCAGAACTTGCAATTCTTTTTAGTGCCAAAGAAAACCTGGGACTGGAGACCAATTTTGGATCTCAGCAATCTGAACAAGCTAGTTCAATATACCAATTTTTAGATGGTCACTGTTCAGTCCAGTCTGCCTTTTCTGCACAAGGATGACTGGATCTGCTTGATAGATATTCATGATGCTTACTTTCATATAAAAATGAACAGACAATCCAGAAGATTCCTTTGCTTTTGGCTGGGAGCCAGTGACTACCAATTCAGAGCTCTTGTCTTTTGGTCTCGCCACAGCCCCCAGGATCATCACCAAATGCATGGCTATAGTGGCAGCTCACTTGAGACTTTTGGATGATGTTCGTGTTTCATTGTTACAGTCCTTACAAAATGGGTTATCCGGCTACCGGTAGCCCACAGTCGGCCAGAATACCAAAGCCCTTGGTATATGACGTTGGCTGCCTTCGGTTTAGGCCTGACGTTGGGACATCAGGTACAAAAGAAGGCAGCCAACGCCATTTCCTCAGTCTTTCCTGCTGCGGAGCCTGACGCAGAATCATTTTGCACGAGTTCCGGTCATCCGAGTACCTTCTTTTTGTATCCTGATTGCTTAGTTGAAGACATCCTCAGATAAGTACCCTGTTGGGGAACCTCTTTCCTTGCTTCAACGAATGTCAGAGAAGGTTAATAGCTGTCTTGCCTGTGGAAAACAGATTCCGCACCGTGATTTTCACTCCTATTGTATTACTTGTTTAGGCCTTGAGCACGACGTCCCTAATTGTGTTCTCTGTGCATCTTTCAACCCGCTTACCATACATCGTAGAGCTAGGATCTTGTTCAAGCATTTTGGAGTTTGGCCTAAGTTCATCGGTATGGCATCTTCTGGTCTCCCGACTTCAGATGTTCCTATGAAATGCAAGGATAAGCACTGCTACAGGCTTAGGGTCAAATTAGCCGACAACATCCCTGTTAAGTTCGTTGTCGGCCCAGCGGTAATCAGTGAGGTGCTTTCTTTGCCCCTGCTGTCCGCGGATGTTCAGCAGCAAGCATCTGCAGAGACCTTTTCTGAGTCCTCCATACCGCAGGCTTCCACTTCGTCTTCTGACCCTTTGCCAGTTGCCGCCTCTGATGGATCCAGCGCCGCTAAGCAGGCGCTGGCCTCTGAGGCCTCTTTTCTCCACTGGAGACCAGATCCAGACCGACGACCTTGATTCAGACTTCTGTGGTGGCTAGACCTCCCAAGTCCCTCTGGCTTTCTAGCAGGCCATACAGCTGAAAATCTACTCCTAAGCAGGCGTCAGCCTTCCCTCAAATACCTCAGGCTCAGATGGTTAAAATGGCTAGCTATCTCTTGACCCTTATCAAGGGCACTCAGCCACCTCCTTCTAAAAGGATTAAGGAATTGTCCCCAGAAGCTTTCTCTGCCTCAGACTGAGGTTTCCAGCAACTCTGCTGCTGAAGAGGGAAACTCTCCACTATTTTCTGGTTTTGAGGATTCTGATGCATAAGACTCCATACCTTCTGCCTCCCCTCTAGAAGGTTTTTCTTTTGGAGATACTCTGAGTACTATTAGGGAGCATTTCAAATGGGAAAGTCAGGACTACTCTCAGTCTAAGAAACGGATTAGGGAATTCTTGGCTTTGCCACAGTATAAGCCTTTGGCCATCCCTCCAGTTTTGGAAGTGGTTGATGATGATGTTCTTCATCTCACATTGCTGCAGTCCTAACACTTGGGGTAGTCCGCTGTCCCTCGGTCGGCCCGAATATCAGAGTATAAGGCTGACGTCGGTCAAGGCGCATTTGACTGACATCAGAACGTCAGGGTACAAATGCGCATGACCGACGTCATATCCTCAGTCTTTTTTGCCGCATGGTCCGATGCAGAAGCAGTGTTGCAAGTGCCGTTCGGCGTTCTGAAATTTTTCGAATTCGGAGTTTCAGACCGAAGTCAGAGTTGGTTAAGTACCCGTTGGGAATATTTTGTTTTTCTTGCCTCAGTGGTTTACCGGATGTCAGAAAAAGTGAATAACTGTATTTCTTGTGGGAAACAGATACCGCATAGAGATTACCATAATTTGTGTATACCTTGTTTGGGACCTGAGCACGGCGTTGTTGGGTGTCGCTTTGTGCTAGGTTCAATAAGCACTATAAAGCGTAGGTTGGATTGTGCCAGGTTGGTCTTTGGGAAGCGGTGCAATTACAATATGCCGTCGGATGCTCCGACGCCAGCTTCCTCAAAGAAGCGCAAAGACAAGGCAGTTAAACCTAGGTTAGAGGAGTCGTCCGAACCGGACGCCGGTTCTTTAGAGGCGTCAGTGGAACCGGTGGTTCCGACGGAGGCCTCTCTGGAGTCCCAGGGAGAAACTGTGTTTTTACAGGATGTGGCCTCCCAGGAGGCAGGTCAGGCTGTAGGGGCTTCTCAGGTAACTGTACTCCCCTCCCTTCCTAAGGTGTCTAGGCCCTCTCTTTCTGCTTCCAAGGCTTCTCCTAGAGGCAGGTCTACCTTTGCTTCTGTGGGTGTCACTCCTAGTTCTTCAGGTTCAGTGCCCAAGAAGCACATGCTTAAAATGGCAGAAGATTTAATTACTTTGATTAGAGGCTCTATGCCCCCTCCTGATAAGAGGCCTAGGATGGAACCTGTGTTGGGAGATTATGAGCAGGCTTCGGATGTGTCTGAGTCTTCGGCTGAAGACTTGCAGGAGTATTCTCATTATTCTGATTCTGATGTGGATGATTCTACTCCTTCTGCTTCTCCTCCTGAGGATTTTTCTTTTTCAGAGACCCTTCACTCCATGAGAGAGCATTTTAAATGGGAAGGTCAGGATTTCTCTGATTCCAGGAAAAGGCTTAGGGAATTTTTGTTTTTACCCCAGCATAGGCCTTTAGCTATACTTCCTGTTCTGAATGTGGTGGAAGATGTGTTTGCAGAGGCTTCTCTTAATCCTGATTCTTTGCCTCCTGCTCCTGTTAAACCAGATAGGTATTACAGGGTGCCTGAAGCTCATAAGTATCTTTTAAGAGTCCTAGGGCAGACCCAGAAACTGTTAGCCAGGGGCCTAAGGGTGTTAAGGCTTCTGTTGTCAAGAATCCAGTTCCGGCAGATAAAGAGGCCAGGGCCTTGGATAGGTGGGGAAAGAAAGTTTATACTTCTTCCACTCTAGCCATGAGAGCTTTGAATTGCCAGTTTCACATGTTGAAATATCAAAATTATCTCCTTTCACAGTTGAAATCTAAGGTTGATGCTCTGGCGGAAGGTATTGATTGTAAAGAGTTACAAGATTTAGTGCATGTTTCTGAACAGGTGGGTAAGCATTCTTTGCAATGTGGTTTTGATGCTGTTCAGGCCTCGTCTAGGGTGGCTGCCACTGGGTCAGTTCTTCGCAGGCATGCCTGGCTGAGGGATCAAAATTTATCTGACCATGTTAAAACTAGGATTTTGGATGCCCCTTTGCAATCTGATGTCTTGTTTGGTTCTCCTGTTGAGGCAGTTTTAAAGAAAATGGAAGACAAGGCTAAGTCTATGCAGACTGTTAAAGATTTTTGCAGGTTCAGCCTCCAAAGTTTAGTAGAAATTGGCCTACTAAAGGGTGGACGTATCCTTCTTATGATTCCCAGTCTAGGGGTAGATCTAGGCGTGGCAGGGGCAGAGGTCAGGGCTCTTTCAGGCCTAGAACAGGGAGTTCTCCTGCACAGTCTTCGGGTGAGGGCAGGGGTCAGTCCTTTCGTAAACAGACCCAATGACCTACCTTTTCAGCTGCCAGAACCTTCTCGCCTGGCAGCACCTTTGGGAGGAAGGTTGGCACTTTTCAAAGAAAATTGGAGTTTGATTACCCAGGACAGATGGGTACTGGATATCATACATCACGGTTACAGGTTTTATTTCCATACCTTGCCTCCTTTCAAAGGCATGCTAGACATTCCTCCTCAACAAAGAATAGAGGCTCACAAGCAAATTTCTCTGTTACTCCAAATAGGGGCAATACAGCCGGTTCCTATGCCAGAAAGGGGCCTAGGATTTTATTCTCGCCTGTTCCTTGTGCCAAAAAAGGGGAACACGTGGAGACCAATTTTGGATTTATCTATCCTCAACACTTATCTGGACATTCCCAAGTTCAAAATGTTGACGTTACAACAGCTTTTACCTCTACTGGGCAAGGATCACTGGATGGTAACTTTGGATCTCAAGGAGGCTTACCTTCATGTTCCTATCAGGCTAAGTTGCAGGAAATATCTGCGTTTTCGGACTGGGACTTCTCACTATCAGTTCTCTGCATTGCCCTTTGGCTTATCTACTGCCCAGAGTATTTCTGAAAGTTCTGGCTCCAGTGATAGCTTTCTTCAGGCTAAAAGGAATACAAATCTATCCTTATTTGGATGATTGCCTGATTCTGGCTCAAGGAAGGGACGAGCTTCTTCGTCATTTGGAATATGTGATAGCAGTGCTAAGATGCCTGGGGTATTCTGTGAGCGAAATAAAGTCCAGTCTAGTACCCTCTCAAGACATGTGCTTTCTGGGTGTAAGACTGAATACAGCATCCCAGATGGCCTTTCTAACCCCGGACAAACAAAAGAATCTTTCCCTTTACTTCCATCATCTATCTCTTCAGTCCGGGCTGACTGCAAGGACAGTCCTTCAAGCCTTAGGGTTCATGGCATCTTGTATTCTGGTGCTTCCCAATGCCAAACTGCATATGAGGAAGTTGCAATGGTATCTCAAAAATGTATGGACACAGCACTGCCAGCATCTGGACACTGTCATTCAAATAATACCTTGCATTCAAAAGGAATTCTTGTGGTGGGCTCAGGAATGTCACCTAAACAAGGGACTCTCTGTGACCCGGCCAGAGGCGAGTCAAATTTTAACGACAGATGCCTCAGACAAAGCTTGGGGAGCTCATCTAAACGGAAAGTGGATACAAGACAAGTGGCCTGTTAGACTACAGCATCTACATATCAACTTGAAGGAGATGTTAGCAGTCCAGTTTGCATTAATAGCTTTCAAGGATTTACTTCTTCCAGGGCAGGTGTTGATTCTAACAGACAACACAACTGTCATGTGGTACATCAACAAGCAAGGGCGAACACATTCTTATCCTCTATGCAGGCAAGCAATGATTTTGTGGGAGACTGCTCTCAGTTTACAACTAAGTCTTCAGGCAAGGTTTCTGCCGGGAGCACAGAACTCCTTAGCAGATGTGTTAAGCAGACAAATCATGGATCCCCACGAGTGGAAACTGGATCTTCATGTATTTCAGAAATTGACAGTGTCCTGGGGAACTCCAGACATAGATCTGTTCGCTTCTCCACTAAACCACCAGCTGCCAAAGTTTTGCACAAAGCGGTTTCATCCCACAGCTTGGAAAGTGGATGCTCTTTCTTTCAGTTGGAAAAATCTTCATGTGTATGCCTTTCCACCTCTGCCTCTCCTCCCAAAAGTACTTCTAAAGGTCAGACAGGACAAGCCAAGGATGATTTTGATAGCTCCAGATTGGCCTCGACAGCACTGGTACCCATTACTGAGAAGTCTAGTACAGAAGCCTCCATGGCCTTTGCCTTTGATTCCACATCTGTTGTCCCAGGAGGACAGTCATTTGCTCAATGTCAAACTTCACTCTCTTCACCTAACAGCATGGCATATTCTGTTTTAAACCATAGAGGGTCTCAACTTCCACAACAAGTTTTGAATGTGATTTTGGAAGCTAGAAGGCCTAGTACAAGGAAAGTGTACGCAGATAAATGGAAGAGATTTTTATTTTGGAGTGCAGCTAAGGATTTGGATGTTTCTGAGCCTGATTTAAGTGTGGCTCTTCAATATCTTACTGAGTTATTGGACAAAGGTTTGTCCTTCTCTTCTATTAAGATTCATGCTGCAGCAATTTCAGCTCACTACGACTGTGACCCACCATTGTTTTCTCATCCTTTGTTCAAGCAATTTCTTAGAGGGCAAAGAATATAAGACCCCCACGAAGGGCTCCTACTCCTGCTTGGGATCTCAATTTTGTGTTGGAGAAACTCACTCTACAACCTTTTGAGCCTGCAGCTACTGCTGAGTTGAAATATTTGTCATGGAAGACTGCTTTTTGTTGGCCATTACCTCTGCAAGAAGGGTTTCTGAATTGCAGGCCCTTATGGCAGTTGAGCCTTTCTTAATTTTCCATAAGGATAGGGTATCTTTACGTACTAATCCTTCCTTTATGCCTAAAGTGGTTTCTAGTGTGGCTTTAAACCAAACTATTCATTTGCCTACTTTTATGCAAATCCCCAAACTAAAGGGGAAAAGATTTTGCACACTTTAGATGTACACAGGCAGTTGCGATATTATTTGGACAGAACTAAAGGGTTCAGACAATCTCAGCAGTTATTAGTTTCTTTTGCTTTGTGCTCTCAGGGCAAGCCTGTGTCAAAACAAACTATTTCTAAGTGGATTGGATTTTGCATTGCTTTCTGTTATTCCCATCATGGCAAAGAGATTCCAGCTGGGATTAGGCCTCATTCCACTAGGGCTACTGCCACTTCAACAGCTTTTTTGAGGGGGGTGGCTACTAAGGATATTTTGGAGGCAGCCACTTGGAGTTCAGTGCATACCTTCTCTAAGCATTACCACCTTCCACTGTACTCTAAATCCAGGGCTGGTTTTGCCACTGCTGTGTTGCAGGGCATTTTGGCAGCTCCTGCTTCATTATAGTTTAGCCATACTCCCTTACCTCTGCTTTGGGATTCTACCCAAGTGTTAGGACTGCAGCAATGTGAGATGAAGAACATAGTACAGTTTTGTACCTACCATAAATGTAGATGTTCGAAGATCCACATTGCTGCAGTCCAATTTACCCTCCCTCCTTCCCCTCTGTAGTTTGAGGTGGTTGTGTGGGTTGGGTTATCCATCTGAGGTATAATTGTATAATTGTATATATATATATATATATATGTATATATATATTGTATATATTTTGTACATATTTTTGGTGTTAGGCTGGTTAGTTGTTTAGTTGTTGTCTATGGGTTTTGACCTTTCTTTTTAGGGTCTTCTGACATCTGGGGCAAGAAAAGACTGAGGATATGACGTCGGTCATGCGCATTTGTACCCTGACGTTCTGATGTCAGTCAAATGCGCCTTGACCAACGTCAGCCTTATACTCTGATATTCGGGCCGACCGAGGGACAGCGGACTACCCCAAGTGTTAGGACTGCAGCAATGTGGATCTTCGAACATCTACATTTATGGTAGGTACAAAACTGTACTTTTTCATGGAGAATTCCTTACTCCTAATTCTGTTCCTCCTGCTCCCAGAAAGCCTGACACGTATCATAGAGTTCCTGATTCTCATCAGTTCCTTTTCAAGAATCCTACTGCTGATCCACATATTTCTCAGGGCCCTAAGGGTGTTAAAGCCCCTTTTGCTAAAAATCCTGCTCCTTCTGACAGGGAATCTAGGGCCTTGGATAGATGGGGTAAAAAGGTTTATACTTCCTCCACCCTGGCTTTTAGGTCTGTTAATTGTCTTTTTTATATGCTTAAGTATCAGCAGCATACTTTGGAGGCTATTAAGGCTAGAATTGCTGGTGTTCCTACCCTGATGGAGAGTAAGGATATGCACGATTTATTGAATTCTGCCACTCTTGTCACTAAACTTTCTCTATATTGTGGTCTCAACACTTTGGAGGCTTCTTGCAGCGCAGCAGCCACTGGTTCTGTCATTAGAAGACATGCTTGGCTCAGGGAATAGCCCCTTTCTGAACCTGTCAAATCTAAATTACTGTATGTGCCTTTGCACAAGGACAATCATTTTGGTAGCAAAGCAGAAAAGGTGTTGCAAAAGTTGGAGGATAAGGACAAATCTATGCAAACTGTTAAGGACTTTCTGCAAGTTCAGCCTCCTCGTTTTAGTAGATATTACCCTTCTAAGAACTGGACTTTTCCTGACCCTAGTAAACAGAGTCGCACTAGGTCTAGGGGTTACAGGTCTTTTAGGAGACAGACTTGCATCCATCAAAAGGCTAAGCACTGGTAGGCTTCCTCTTCAGAATCGGGGAGTTCTAAGCAAACTTCCCAAAGCAAGCATTCCCAATATCTCCGGCCTTCCCCTGCCTGCCTCTGCGTGCCCAGGGTTTCCTTTGGGGGGGAAGGTTAACCATGTTTGCAAATGTCTGGGTCACCATCACAGACGACAAATGGGTGCTCAAAGTAGTATCCCAAGGCTACAAGTTCTCCTTCCACACCTTCCCTGTCCACCATGGATACCCAGATATCCCCCCAAATCAAAGGGCAGAAGCAGAAAAACAAGTTTCTTCTTTACTAAACCTGGGAGCAATAGAGCCAGTTCCTGCACTACAGATATGCCAGGGTTTCTACTCAAGACTTTTCCTGGTTCCCAAAAAGGGGGCACCTGGCACCCTATTCTGGATTTGTCCATTCAAAACACATTTCTGGTTATTCCCAAATTTAAAATGATCACTCTTCAGCAGTTGCTGCCAATGCTGGCCAAGGATTCCTGGCTGGTGACTTTGGATCTCAAAAAAGCTTATCTGCACATCCCAGTAAGGGAAAGCTGCAGGCAGTTCCTTCACTTCAGGGTGGGAAACAAGCACTTCCAATTCTTTGCACTGCCCTTTGGCTTATCTACCGCTCCCAGAGGTTTTACCAAATGTCTGGCTCCAGTCATTGCTTTTTGCAGGCAAAGAAACATTCAAATTTACCCTTACCCGGACAATTGTCTTATTCAGGCAAACTCTCCAGAGCAACTTCTAAAGGATTTGGACTTTGTAAAGAACCTTCTCACCTCTTTGGGCTACACCATCAACGAAAAGAAGTCAAAATTGGTACCCACCAGGGAGATTGTATTCCTGGGAGCGAGCCTGAACACAGCCGCCCAGATGGTATTCCTCTCTCAAGAGAAACAAATGGATCTTTCGAATTACTTCAAAAATTTGGCAAGCATGACCCAGCTCTCTGCAAGGCAATTCCTGCAAGCCCTGGGATTCATGGCTTCATGTATTCTGATGATTCCATCTGCCAGACTGCATATGAGGAAAATACAATGGTACCTCAAAAACCTTTGGTGTCAACACACTCGGGATTTAGATTTGATACTTCCTCTGATTCCCTGCCTGCAGTTGGAGTTCCTTTGGTGGGCGATGGCCTGTGCATAGAACAAAGGCCTGCCTTTCTGTCCACCTCCTGCCAGCCAGACTCTCACCTTAGAAGCCTCGGACTATGCTTGGGGAGCACATCTGGAGGGCAGATGCATTCAGGGGACTTGGAACTCTCAACAGGTTCATTTGCACATAAATCTGAAGGAATTGATGGCAGTACAGTAGGCCTTAATGGCTTTCAGACATCTTCTCTCTCCTGGTAATCTTCTGGTCAGGACAGACAACACCACAGTCATGTGGTACATCAACAAGCACGGAGGGATGCACTTTTACCCCTTGTGCATACAACGCATGATACTATGGTGCATAGCAGCTTCCATGGGCATTCATCTGATAGCTCAGTTTCTTCCAGGAAGACTCAACACCTTGCCAGACCAGTTGAGCAGGCGGGTCCTGGATCCTCTCGAGTGGCAACTAAACAAGACCATCTTCTACCGCATCATTTAGCGTTGGGGCACTCCCCAGATGGATCTCTTCTCATCTCCAACCAACCACCTTCTTCCAACCTTTTGCACCAGGGATCATTACAACAAAGCTTGGAAAGTGGATGCTGTGTTCTTCCCCTGGACACAGCTCTCGATCTATGCATTCCCTCCTCTGCCTCTTCTTCCCAGAGTGCTATTAAAGATAAGGGATAGGTTCATATGTTCATACTAGGCTATCTGCCCAAGGGCATTTATAAGCCTAGCCCAGAGTTTTGTGGCTTTCGCCACCCCTTTAGTTTGGAGGATACTATGCCCATTATTTTGCTGTGCCTCTGTCAAGCAGTGACACTGAGATAATCCCTGGGGTATATCTGCGATCTCCCATCCATTGGTCAAGATTTCTCTTGAACAAAGCCAGCGAGGTGCTCTGCCTCACATGTACCGGGATTTTGTTCCACAGCATAGGGAGTCTCTGGGTGATGAATCTGTCCCTCCAGCACGTCCTATTAATAACCTTGTCAAGGTATAAGTCTCCCGCCCTTGTAGTTCTGAGGGATCTAGATTTTTTGAGGTGAAGCATGTTCATCAATTCTGGGTTTGACATGGCCTTGGATGAAAAAACCAAGGGCCATCATCATAGCTCCAGACTGGCCCGGACAACATTGGTATCCACTGCTTCGCAGTCTCTCCCAGTCGCGGCCTTGGCATCTTCCCCTGATACCAGATCTCTTGGTTCAGGAGGGGGGAAGAATTCTGCATCCTCATCTTCAGACTCTGCATTTGGCAGCTTGGCTCATAATTTAAATCTTTCCCATCAAGTGGTTGAGGTCTTTCTTGAGGCCAGGAGGCCTAGCACTAGGAAATTATACATAGATAAGTGGAAAAGATTCTCCATTTGGATGCAGACTAGAGGGGATAACCCTTCTCAACCTTCTCTTCCTCTCATTCTTGACTATCTGGCAGGCTTGCTTAATGGTGGACTTTCCTTTTCTAATATCAAAATCCATGCTTCAGCTATTTCTGCTCATTGTTCCTTTGAGCATCCCATTTTCTCTCATCCCTTGATGAAACAGTTCCTCAGGGGAGCTAGCAATTTAAAGCTTCCCAGAAGGGCACCTACTCCTGTTGGGATCTCAATTTTGTACTTCTTACTCTGCCTCATTTTGAACCAGCTGCCTCTGCAGACCTGAAGTTTCTCTCCTGGAAAACTGCCTTTCTTTTGGCTATTACTTCAGCTAGAAGAGTTTCTGAGCTGCAGGCCTTAATGACAGTAGAGCCGTTTATCATCTTCCATGTGGATCGGGTTTCTCTTTGAACTAATCCCTCCTTTATACCTAAGGGGGTGTCTAGCCTGTCTCTTAACCAGTCTATCCTCCTGCCTATCTTTTCTCCTAATCCTCAGAATAAAGGGGAAAGTTTACTGCATTCCCTGGATGTGCACATACAGCTTATATTTTACCTGGACAGGACTAAATCTTTTTGAAAGTCAGATCAGTTGTTGGTGAGTTTTGCTCCTGGAGCTCAGGGCAGCGCTATTTCAAAACAGACCATTTCTAAGTGGATTGCTCATTGTATTCACTTTTGTTACTTACAGCATGGCAAGTTTCCTCCTCAAAGTATTAGGAACCATTCTACTAGGGCAGCCAATACTGCAGCAACGTTCTTAAGAGGTGTACCTACTAGGGAAATACTGAAAGCAGCTACATGGACTTCTGTCCACACTTTCACTAAATATTACAATTTACCCTTGTTTTCTAAGTCCAGGGCTGGTTTTGCCACTGCAGTGTTGCAGGGCATCCTTACCAACCCTTAAACAGTGGGTGTTCCTCCTCTCTTTTGTTTTTTTTCCTGGGCTTTGGGAATCAACCTATTTTGTAAGGACTGCAACAGTAAAACACAATGAACATAGTACAGTTGTGTACACTTACCATAAATGTAGATGTTTTGAGTGTATTCATTGTTGCAGTCCAGGTTTACCCCCATTCCATCCCCCTTTTTTTTCGTAGGGCACAGACTGGATTTTCTTTTCTTGGTCTAACTTTTTTTGGCGGGGCTCCTGTGACAGTTAAGGCAAGAAAAACTGAGGGAATGGCGTCAGCTGCCTTCTTTTGTACCTGACGTCCTGCCTAAACAGAAGGCAGCTGATGTCATATACCAAGGACTTTGGTATTCTGGACGACTGTGGGCTACCGGGAGCTGGATAACCCATTTTGTAAGGACTGCAACAGTGAATAAACTTGAACATCTACATTTATGGTAAGTGTACACAACTGTACTTTTCCTTACTTAGACAACTGGCTCATAACCACTCTGACCAGGCATCTTCTGATCAAAGCATGAGATTATGTACTCCAGTTAAGCTCTCATTAGGAATTACTGTCAGTCGCAACAAATCTCAACTAGAACAAATTTTAGTATTAGAGTTCATCAAGGTGTTGTTCAACATAGTCTCCTTGACAAGCCTCCCTTCCTTTACCAAGGGTACGAAACGATCATCCAAAATTCTTCTCTCTCAGCTCGATTGATTCTTCAAGCATTGGGTTCAATGTCTGTTGTGATAGTTTTGGTTCCATTAGCAAGATACCACATGATAATTCTTCAGTGGACCTTAGCGACTCAGTGGTCTATTCTTCACCAACCCTTGTCCACCCAAATCAAAATAACTTAGGCATGCAAAAAATACCTCCTTCAGTGGAGTCACTCTGCTCAGATAATGCAAGGTCACCCCTTCACTCTCCCTCAGCCCATGGCCAGTAGTTACCACGGATGCTTCCCAAATTGGGTGGGGGCACTTCATGGAAAAGGCAGTCCAAAGCACATGGTCCCCCAAAAAGGCCAGTTTGCATATCAGAATCTTAGGAATGAAAGCTGTCCTCCTAGAGTTGCAGGCATTCAAGACACACTCCCTTCTGGGACTATTGCAGTTCAGTCAGGTAGTATGTCAGTGGTCTGGTACATCAGCAAACAAGGAAGAACCAAATCTTACTCCCTGTGCTGAGAAACATCTCATCAATTGATTTCTGATAGCAACGCACATTCCAGAGAAATATGCAGTGTGATAGAAAAGTTAAGCAGGTCTATTCTAATGCTTCACAAATAGTCACTCAACATGAAAGTGGCGGAAAAGAGTTTCCATCTGTGGGGCCAACTTTGCTGTGACTTCTTTGCATCTCTGCTTAAGAAGTGCAGCAGATTATTTGCCCTGAGTCAGCGAGAGACGCTTTTCTCCATGATTGGGCCCCCGGTCTCCCATACGCCTTTCCCCCAGTACCTCTAATCCTTAAATTTCTTCAGAAAGAATCTCAGTTTAAGAGCACAGTCATCCTCATTGCGCCTTATTGGCCTTGTCAGATTTGTTTCCCCTTTCATTGGCCTCATCTGCTTCACCCGCCATGGACTCTGGATCCAGTTCCAGACCCCCTGTTCCAACCGACCAGTATGATACACCCTGACATTGGAGTAAATAATTCCTCTTTAGCTTCTTCCAGACTTTGTAAGGCTATTATAAGGAGAACATTTCGTCTTAAACCCCCTTTTAAAGATCCCACTCTCCCTTGGGATTTGAATTTGGGTTTATAGTCTTTGACCCAATTCCCCTTTGAACCATCAGCCAAATGTGAACTAAAATTTTTAACCTGGAAGACTGTCTTTTTAGTGGCCATTTCCTCTGCTAGAAAAGTTTCAGAACTTCAAACCTCATCTTCTAAGCCTCTTTATTTGATTTTTCATAAGGATAGGGTATCCTTATGAACCAACCAGTCCTTTATTCCTGAGGTGGTGTCGGAATCCAGTATCAATCAAAATATCAGCTTTCCAGTTTTCTTTCCAAACTTCTCAAACAAAAGAGAGTAGATGTTGCATATTTTGGATGTTCACAGACCGTTGTGTTTTTGTCTACATAGGACAAAAAATTTCAGGAAATCAGACCAATTATTTGTCTCCTTTTCATATTCAGAATTGGGCAAACCAGTTACTAAAGTGACCTTAGCCCAGTGGTTAACTGATTTTATTACCATTGTTTATAATAAATTGAGCTTGTCTTTGCCAAAACCACCAGAAGCTCATTCTTCAGTATTTTTATCCAGATCTTCCTTGGATGATATTTGTGTAGCTGCAGCTTGGGCTAATCCTCATATCTTTATTGCTCATTAAAAATTGGATGTGGTCTCTTGGGGAAGAGCAGCCTTTGGCTCAGTGGTGCTCAGGAATATCCTTCCTTAGGGTCCTCCTGGGATTTAGGTAGCTGGAGACTCTGCCCCATTTGTTGAGGAATGAATGAAAATGACAACATCAGATAGTTATGTACTGACCATAACGTTCCATCTGTGTTGTCCATTTTCATTCTTCCTCAATACCCTTCCCTTCATTCCCCTACCAGTTTGACTTCTGGAAGGATTAGAAGATGCTAAAGGAACCACTGTTCCTTCATTTGTGTTCCAGATACTTTTATTTCATATCCTTGTTATTTGTTATTTACTGTATAGTCTGTAAGGTCAGCAAACATGATCTGAAGTATGGTAGAGGACTAGTGCATTATGGGTAAAGGAGGAGCTCGAAAGTTTCAATGTTCCACAAGCTGAAAAAAGCGGACAAGTTGGATCTAAGGGTCAAATCCGGACCCACTTGTTGAGAAAGAATGAAAATGGACAACACAGATGAAAAGTTATGATGAGTACATAACTTTTTTCTCTGTTGCACCAGAGAAACTGTAAGGAAGAGGCTGTATTAATTTTGAACTGGTATTCCACAGCAGGTTCATAGGTGTTAACTAGGCTAATGACCACAATGACCTTTTTAAGCCTAGGCATGCATCCTAAATCTCTGACAAGTTTTGATACCTTTGATAAGTGTAAGCATGGGCCTGGGAGATGAACCATTTACAGGTTACCTGATTGCATTGGAGACATAGGTGCCAAGCCAGGGATGAATTTCCATTTTCCCATCCAGTTGTCCAAGTTGCACTTGAATTGGATTAGGGACAAACTGTTCCACATGGATGGGGAGCCTGTCCCATAGATGGGGTAGTCTCTGGGATACACACCTATCACTCCAGCAGGTCCAATTTATATCACAGGCGAGGTTTAAGTCTTTAGAACAGGTAATTCTGGTACTGTTTGTTTTCTGGATATGCAGGAGGCCCATGAGACTGGGGTCTGACAATGCTTTGTGTACCAGGTATAGATCTCCCCTCAAAAGTCTGTAGGAGACTGAATTCAGGGATAGGTTCTTGAGGCGGTCTGCATAAGACATATTACTTACTCCCTGTATTCGTTTAGTGAGGAACCTCTGTGGATGTTCCACTTGTTGGATATGCCTGGTTAGGTACATACCAAAGGGGGCATTGTACTGGATAGGTCTGATGAATGCAGAATACAGTGGAACAATGACTTCCTTGGACTTAGATGCCATACCTTTGTTTATAAGTTGCACAACATAGATTGATTCCCTCATCACTGTAGACACGTGAAGATCAAAGGCTAGACTACTAGCTATGTGTGTCCCTAAGTCCCTGACTACTGGGTCAACTCTAAGGGGTGTGTTGTCAATATGATAGTTACCAGGGATGGATGACTTCTCAAAGGATACTATTATGCATTTCTTGGCATTTAGTTTTAGTCCATGGCTCTGACACCAGTTGTTCATCTGTGTCAGCGCCTCCTGGAGAACATTTGTGTCAGTGTGAGATTCAATGAGAGCTCCTAATTTGCAATCATCTGCAGTCTTAGTCAGCCAGAGACCAATGACATTGGCCTTGATTTCTGATAAGTAAATGCCAAAAAGGAGCGGTCCAAGGACTGATCCCTGAGGGACTCCACTTGTGACTGGCCTCTTTGTAGAGGTGGACTCCCCAATTCTAACTTCCTGGGTCTTGTCTGTGAGCCGTTTGTCTATCCACTGGGTAACATATGGGTTTGTACCTAACCTCTTGAGTTTGTCAACAATGCCCGAATAGGGTATTGTGCCAAATGCCTGCCATTGACAAAACCAAACTGGGTTGGGTCCAGTGTCTAGAGGTTTACTATATCTCTGTTGACCATTTCCATAATAATTCTTTCCATAGCTTTACATATAAGACTAGTGAGACTTATGGGTCTGTAGTTTCCAGGGTCTGTAGATGGCCCACGTTTGTGCAGAGGGTTGACTGTTGCCTTTCTCTATTCATGAGGCACGAAGTCTGTTTGGAAGCTACAGTTAAATAGTAATTCCAGAGACCCTGATGGGTCATGTTTCAAGCTGTTTAGAAGGTATCCTGGGATATTGTCTGGGCCCATTGATGCAGTGTTCTTGGTCTTAGAGAGCATTAAGGACCTCTTCCCTAGTGATAGTATTTATTAATTGAAAGGGCACATCATGTGTATGCTCCAAACCTGGCCATGAGAAAGCAACCAACACCTGTATTTGTAAGGATACAATGATACCAGAAAATAGACCCGATCCTGATAAAACTGTGGCAGAAGGGCAAAGTATTTAAAACTGGGTGCAGTACAGTGTTTATGGAAATGATTATTCACTGTATACCAGGCAGATGAGAAGCACCTTTATCCCAACAATAAGGAAATATCACGAGGTAGGTGTGAGATTCAAACTTCTGTATCCAGATGTCTTCAGAATATTTTTTTCCTGAAGGATCAAAGTCATTTTTTGATTGAGGGCTTGATCTCAGAGTATACAGGCAGAGGGGAATTTTAAGTGAAAGATCTGGTCTGCTAGAGTTTTCAGATGAATTTAGAACAGATGCATCTGTTAATGGAGGGATAATTAGTAGGACATATAAAATAATTGCATGATAACTATGCAAATCAATCAGAGGAAGTTAGAAAGGATTGGAAAGAGAGACTGGAAAAGCAGTTTACAAGAAAACAATAAGAATACATATGTATGTCTCCCAAATATGCAACCAAGTCCAGACGATTTAGAATCTTTGCTTGGAAGTGCTTGCATAAGTATTGTTATACTCAAGCAGACTTAATTTTTCCTGTGGTAGATATCAAATGTTGCAGTGTGATGGAAAAGAAAGACGTAACTGTAAACATATGTTTTGGGAGTGTAATGAGCTGGCAGATTTTAAATATTCCTTACTGAGTATTCTATCAGAAATATTGGGTGAGCAAATGGCTGTACATAAGGAAATGATTATTTTGAGCTGGGATGCAGGATCTGAAGTGCCTGGAGATAATAAGGCTTTATTAAGTTTAATTCTGTTGGCTGTCAAAAAAGGCAATTACTAGAAAATGGAAATCAAAGTCCACACCAACTGTATTTGATGTATTGAATATTATAAAATAGATAAAAGAACTGGAAGAGAGATCTTTAAGAAAAGAAAGGTGCAAATTACATAGAAGTAAATGGAAATTGTGGGAACAATACATACACAATGTTCAGGAAGAGTGAAGTTTAAGGGAAGGCAGGAATTCAGCAATTTTTTTGTAATGTTGGACTGATAGAGTTGCAAAGAAAATATATGTAATGTATATTGTATTTAAATGGAAAATGTTAAAATGGTTTGTTTTCTTTTCCGTTAATGTATATTTGCCTGTGTCTTAAGTGATAATTTAATAAAGGTGTTTAAAAAGTAATTTTTGATACAGAACAGGTTAATGATGAAATATAAAAGTTTGTCCATCTAAAACTGAGCCATGAAACAGAAGGAGACTCTGCTTCCCATTCTTCCTCTGATAATTAAGCTCATAGAGAGACTTTGCCAGTGAAACATTTTTCAAAGGAAAATGCATGTGGTACAGAAAAAACAGACATTGACTAGAAGAATCAGAACTACATTGGACTTGAACCTGAGTTTGGGGATGGGAGATGGAGATAAACAGGAAGATAATCAGCAACACTGAAATTAATGACTAAATGTGAGATTATAAAGCATCATTTACATTATGAAATATGGCTTTACAAGAAAAGCTGGCTGATAAAGACTGGGCTTTTGCTGACTTTGTTAAACTTGTGGGTGACTGAAAGCATATACCCCATTTTATGTCAATGTTTGGAAGGACAGTAAAAGAAAAGAAAAAAGTAATTATGAGTGAAACAATGTTTGTTCTTAATAGTATTTCTATAAAACATATGATATAAATTGCATGTTGTATAGTAAAGTATTTTCAGAACTGATGTTATCCAAGTCATCATTCATCACCATAGGGTGTAGGATCCGATACTGGATCTGAGCCAGCAACATACTACAGATGAATCCAAGGCTCTAGCTCCTCCCTCTCCCATGATGCCCTGCTGCTCTCCAAACCCCAGATCTCATTTGCCGTGTTTTCTATGCAGACACGATTCATTGGCTCTGGAAAAGATGTTTTTTTTTTTCTTAAATTCTTTTACTTTAGTGCATTTAGGTGTAGTTTTAGTGCTTAGTAGTCTTTGATAGTGTGTTTCTTCCTTGTAGTACCTCCCTTTCCTTAGTTTAGGCTGTTAGTTAACTAAGTTCTGTGTGTGTCTTTGGCGCCTTCTTCCCGTAGCCATTAGGGCTTGGTTATTAGGGTTTTATTGTGTGTGTGTGTGTGTGTGTGTGTGTGTGTGTGTGTGTGTGTGTGTGTGTGTGTGGGTGTATCTGCACTTGGTTTCCTAGTTAGTTATGGCTGATAAGCCCTCAGGCTTTAAGAAATGTTCCTCATATAGTCAGAAAATGCCCAATTCCAACTCGCATGAGGAGTACTTGTTTTGTTTAGGCGCTCCACACCTGGAGGCTGAATATGACATTCGTAATGCATTTAACACCAGGGCCTTGGCACCACAACAAGCTCCTGTTGAAAGGTCTAGCTCAGGGGGGACCCTTTGTTTCCCCTTGAATGCTTCCTCTATTGATCCAAACAGGAAGGCCCCTTCCTCTCAGCTGACTTTTTCTAATAAATTGCAGCTGTTGGGTCTTTGGTCCCCAGATCCAATCCTGGCCCAGTCCATCTTGGATCCGAGGTCTCTGGAGCAGTGTCATCTCCCAAATCCAGGGCTTCTTTGGATCAGAGGCCCTCAGATCTGACCAGGGAAAAGCCAGCCTCAGATCTGACCAGTTCATCAGATCCTATCGCTGTGTCAGCTCGGTCTTCAGGTCTGACAGAAACGTCGGATCCGATTATAGTTTTGGAAAAGGTTGCTCTTCTGTCTATCTCCAGACAGGCAATTCAGTCGGCTCCAAGACCTCGGAGCCAACCCCCAGTATATTGCAGCAAGTCAGGGAGATACCCCTCTAAGTCGACTCACTCCTTTTCTCCTCTAGGTCTTCAAGGAGTCTGTTACCCTTGGACACAGACAGGATTATGAGGAGCTTCCTCAAGGCCCACATAGAGTTGGGGGTCCTGGCATCCCTTGCCCATTTGGGTATGGGGG
This sequence comes from Protopterus annectens, assembly GCF_019279795.1. Lineage (NCBI taxonomy): Eukaryota > Metazoa > Chordata > Ceratodontiformes > Protopteridae > Protopterus > Protopterus annectens. The sequence continues at coordinate 259,739,086 of NC_056746.1, read as the reverse complement.
CTTTGGCCTCCCTGTTACTCATTCTTCTCTTCCAACCTGGTGGCTTTGGAATCTTGGGACCCAGACACCAGTGGTCACATTCCTGTGAGGCAGAGTATTCTACTTTTCTCGAGCCCATCAGGGTCCCTGGCTTGTTCTGTTCCTCCACCCTTGGAGCAGAGTGAGCTCCGTGCTGGAGTGGTCAATGCTGGCTCCACAGGGGCAGGATCTGGTACTGTTTTCTTGGACTGGTCCCTTTCCCTTGGTGCTTCTGCCTTCAGTAGCTCTGGACCGGTATAATCTGGAGTTCATAGTGCTGTTTCCAGACTCATTCCTCTCTCTCTGGGGGACTTCTCCCTTGGACATGGGGGATGGGACTGCTTTCAGCCCCTCGGCTTTCCAGGTGGTAGAGAAGACCTTCTCCAGGGCTGGAGTTTCATCTACCGCACCTCCCGGTCCCTCTCTGTCTCTCTCTCTACTTCTGATGGTGAGGTCTGCCATTCTTTCCAGGGTCAGCCCTCCTGTTTGAGCCTTCAGTGGGTTCCCCACCCCTCTAGGAGTCCCTGACTCTTCCAGGTCCTCCCCGGAGCTGCCTGCAGAGGAGGTACATTGTAAGAGAAAGTGCAAGAGGAGGCAGTTGGACTCTCCTGTGGAGTCCTTTACCGAGGACAAGGACCTCAATGAAGGAGATAGGCCCCCCCAGATATCCGCCCAATGATGTCTCCTTTGGGGGGACATCCTTGAAATCTTGAAGCAGAAGGGCATATGATCTCCCCAACCTGTCTTCAGACGTGTCCGTGTTTCTGAAGGCCTTTAGGATGGGCCGTCTGCTTCCTGGGTGTTCCCCCCTGCTGACAAGTTAGTAGATTTGATTGCCAGCAGGGCTTGGAAGGAGCTTGATGCGGTGGAGGCAGTCTGAAAATGAGCAGACAAATTTCGTAGCCCTCCTGCAGACCATTCTTTCTGGAGTAAAGGTGTCCCAGTCAATGACATTGTGGTTGCCGACACCACCAAGTGTGGTCCATCGCCTGAACAGAGAGTCCCAGGCAATCAACTGTTTTGGGAAATGTGTGCACACCTGAGCTAATTTTGAGCTGAGACCATTTAATTACTTGGCACATTTTACCTGCCTCCAAAAGGATTTGTTCCAAGACCTTTCCACTTCTCATACAGAGTTGTAGTTGGCAAAGGACTTTAAGAAGTTGTCTCCCAAGCTATCTGTTCTGACTTCCCTTGTGAATTCCTTGATGAGGTTAATTTCCAAAGCTGCGGAAGGTACCTCTTGGGCAGCAGGTACTAGCATTGCTGTGAGGTGTCATGCCTGTGTACGTTTGGGCGGGATTGCAGAACCCCTCCAAGCGTCCTTTACCAAAGACCCCTTCGATGGCTATAGTCTTTTTGGACCTTCCGTGAAGGACACTTTGACCCGCAGCGAGCAGGAAGGGAAGACTTTGCCTGTGGTTGGGATCTAGCTTTCTACCCCCCAGAGGTCTTCTGTAAGATCCAGTAGGGGACTAGGAAGATGTGGTTCCGGAAGTCACAGTCTCTCTCCAGGATGCTCCTGATGACTCCTCTTCCAGAAGCAGGGTGAGAGGTTTCAATAGCCGACTCCGCCCTCAAGGCAGGCTCCAGGGAACCCTTCTCTAAGCAGACCTGTCTGTGCTCCTGAAGTGTTGCCCAGTTGCTGTGCCCTGGAGACAGTCGGGGGTCATGTTTCCCTGCACTCACAGCCTGGACAAATATCTCCGATCTGTGGGTGTTAAATATTGCTTCCAGGGGCTACTTCATTCCCTTTTCAGAACCCCCTCCAGTGAGAAGTTATCTACCCTACATTTCGCCCAGAGGGAGTTGGCCTTCAAAGATGTTCAACAACGTCTTCTAAAAAGAGCCATCCAAGAGGTCCCAGCAGGACAAAAAAGATCCGGTACTTATTCTTGTTTCTTTTTAGTGCAAAAAAAGATGGGGGACCTGCGTCCTATTTTGTATCTCAGTGAGCTCAATCTTTCAGTCAAGAAGTCATAGTTCCAGATGGTCACTGTTCAGTCCATTCTGCCACAGTTACGCAAGGATGATTAGATTTACTCAGTAGATCTCGAGGATGCCTACTATCACATCAAGATAGGCAGGCATTCCAGGATGCAACTTTACTTCCTGCTAGGGGGCCAGTCATTACCAATTCAGAGCCCTACCCTTTGGTCTCACCACAGCCTACCAGGTGTTTACCAAATGTATGGCAGTGGTAATGGCTCACCTGTGGCTGCAGGGTTTTCAGGTCTTTCTGTACTTCCAACGATTGGCTCCTCATGGCACCTTTGAGGCATCAGCTGCTATAAGTGATCCATTATGTTCTTCCCTTCTTCTGTCAGTTGGGGATTAGTGTCAGCCTTGTGAAATCCATTCTGGTCCCCATGCAACAGTTGGAATTCATAGGAGATTTGTTAGACTCTGTTTCAGAGATTGCAGCTTTACCTTTATGCAGGGTTCAGTTGATCTGGGAACAGGTCACACAGATCATAGACCTGTTCCATCCCTGGGTTCACTTGGTTCTTTGAGGCCTTGAACCCATGGACTCAGCCATTCATCTCGTTCCTCTGGCAAGGTACTACATGTGAATGTTGTAGTGGATCTTTGCAGTTCAGTGGTCGGCTCTGTTTCATCCTCTGTCCATGACCATAAAACTGACGCCTGTATGCATACATCACCTCCTTTGGTGGCTTCAATCTCAGGATATCACTCTAGGCAGGCCCTTTTCTCTCCCTCCTCCCTAGGCCACAGTGCCCACAGACACTTCCCTGTTGGAGAGTGGGATTGACATTTTAAAGGGAAGACCGTCCAAGGCACATGGTACACCATAGAGTTCAGGTTGCACATAAACATCCTCGAGATGAGAGCAGTTCTTTTGTTGTTGCAAGCCTTTCAGGACTGCCTCCCTCGAGGAATGATTGCAGTTCAGACAGACAACATGGCTGTAATATGGTATGTCAACAAACAGGGCAGTGCATATACCCAGGGATTCCAGCATGCTGGCCGACAAGCTCACCAGATCAATCTTGAGTCCTCACAAGTGGTCCCTCAATCCCTCAGTGGCGAAGCAGATTTTCAGTTGTTGGGGTCAGCCTTGCTGCAACCTTTTTGGCTTCCCAGCCAACCACAAATACAGCAGGTACTTCACCCTGATCACCCCTCCGGGGGAGTTGCCGAGGGATGCTCTATTCCACGATTGGCCTTTGGGTCTCCTGTATGACTGTCGTCCTGTTCCTTTAATTCCCAAGGTTCTGCAGAAAGCACAACACCTGAGGACATCCCTTATCCTCATTGCCCCTTTCTGGCTTCGTCAACTGTGGTTCTCCTTCATCTGAAGTATCCATCATGGGTACTGGATCCCTGTCAGAATCTGATTTCCTATCCATTGGGGCTTCCTCTCCCAAATCATTGGACCCTTCGTCTAACTGCATGGTTTCTCCAATTCCAGTAATTCTAAAACAGTCCAGGCTAGCATCTCCTATTAAGCTTATTTTTCTAGCATCCCAGAAACCCTCCACTAGAAAGGTTTATAGTAGTAAGAGGAAAAGGTACTCTTATTGGGCCAAGAGCAGGAATCTGGATCCATATTCTGCTTCATTTTCTGACGTACTTTTGTTTTTGTCCTCCCTTTTCCAAGCGGGAGCATGTTTCTCTACCATCCAGTTTCAGCTGGTGGCGATTTCTAACTTTCACGAGAACACCGAGTTCTTTTTCATCTAGGCTTTGTAAAGTGTTTATGAAAGAGGTCTTCCTGCTTAGACCACCGATTAAGGATCCCTCGCCTCCTTGTTGGGATCTTACATTGGTTTTGCATTCTCTGACTAGGATTCCTTTTGAGCCTGCTAGTTCCTGCGATCTCAAATTCCTGTCTTGGAAGATGGCTTTCCTGGTTACTATTACCTCAGCAAGGAGGATTTCAGAACTGTAAGCTCTTACCATTACTCCTTCTTACATGATTTTTCACAAGGACAGAGTCTCTCTTAGGACTATTCCCTCTTTCTTGCCCAAGATTGCTTCTGAATCTACTCTGAGCCAGTGTATTCAGGTACCAGTGTTCTTTCCCAGTTGTTCCAGCAAAGGAGAGTACAGTACATTCTACATACCTTGGACGTACACCAACAATTATGGTTCTACTTACATTGGACCAAAGGTTTTCATAAGTCAGAGCAGCTTTTTGTGGCCGTTTCCCCTAATAGACGCAGTCTTCTGTTTTCTAAGGTCCCTATCTCTAAATGGATCTCTAGCTGCATCTCCACAGTCTACGACCATAGCCGTCTTGAGGTTCCAGGAAGAATCAAGCCTCATTCTGCAAAGTCCGTGGCTACTTCTTCAGCTTTTTTGGCCAGGCTTTCTATTGATGACATTTGTGCTGCTGCCACTTGGTCTAATCCTCACACATTTACCTCACACATGTATATCCCATTACAAGATAGATTTGATTTCTAGGAGCAGGGCTTCCTTTGCATCCACAGTGCTGTGGAATCTCCTTCCTTGAGGCCTTCCAGTATAAATGGTAGCTGGGGACTCTGACCCTATGGTGATGAATGATGACTTGGATAACATCAGATAAAGAGTTATGTACTTTACCATAGCTTGGCATTTGTATTATCCTACGTCATCATTCATCATGTTTTTCCCTCCTGCCATCCCCCTACCTTGTGGATCATGGAGGACGTTGGAGTGTTTTCCTTCCAGTCTTGCAGGAGCAGCCTTTAGGAACATGACCGCAAACTCGATCTGGGGGTTAGAGGGCAGCAGGGCATCATGGGAGATGGAGGAGCTAGAGCCTTGGATCTGTCTGTAGTATGTTGCCGGCTTGGATCCGATATCAGATCTTAGACCCTATGGTGATGAATGATGACGTAGGGTAACACAGATGTCAAGTTATGGTAAGTATATAACTCTTTTTATTGGTGTACGGGATAGATATTGAGTAAACAAGTACTTTTTTTCTTTTCTTTTTTTAGTTTTAAGAAGTGTAGGCATTACAATGGAAAAAGAGAAGAAAGGCTGGGCAAAAGTATGTCTAAGTTAATATGCTGTAACCTTGGGTTACTGGGGTGGGGAATTTGGTGAAAAAGTGTTCAGATTATAATATATGTAAAGCTTATATGTTTTTTCCTACTTTTGCATAGGTGAATGTCTGGATTTAGGCTCTTGGCTTAATCTAATAACAGTTTTTTTTGTAAACAAGTGTTGTATTTTTTTAAATAAGAGAACACAGAATGTAATGAAATGTTTTCCTTTAACAATTACATGCTCAGTGTGAGTTGAATAGTCTGCAGCTGAGGGCAGCTGTGCATTTTGGTATGTTTCCAAAGAGACAAGCTGACTAGTCAACAAAGTAAATATAACAATTGATGGCAACCATGACATGCAGCTGAATTTACTTCAGTTTACACGTGCTGTCTGCCCTGTAATTAAAACATTAAGTAAGGGAAATCTGAAGTACATTAGTTATATAAATAGATGGATGAATGAAAATAGAAATATTTCCACTACTGGCACTGAGAAATATAATTACTTCCAGATCCTTTCCTTTCCATTAGCAGCTGTTTCTCACACATGAAATTGCAAGGATCCCTCGGAGTAGTGGCAGTTCTAACATCTGAGGGAAAAGTGTGGGGGGAGGGACAGTCAATTGTCTTGGACTACAAAAAAATATTTGAACAAAGGCCTGCAATTTAGCTACTTTTTGGTTGCAGGTGTATAACTCCTTAGTATGCTGTAAAACAAGCTCTGAGATGCACACAGTTGAGGGCTATTTAAGAAATAAAGGAAGAAGCCCTGTTACAGATGGTATATAAGATGATGGTGACCAACACTAATCCCATTAAATGTCAGTGGGATGGGAATACACCACTACTTCCTTATGTCTGATGTAACTCATACAAAGCAGACTGTAGATGTATTATGGGAAAGAGAAGGCCTTGAAGAAAAACAAGATCACGTGGAGTTGATATGTCAAGCCCCATTGGTAGCCATTTTGCAGAAAGCATATTAAAATTCTATAAAAAGCAGTCAGAGTGATTTTGAGGTGTTTTAAATAGTGCAGAAATCAGTTCTAAAGTGGAATTTCCCTTTAAGAAAAGTTTGGGAGGAATATAGGCTTTCAGCAGGGAATATTACTTGGTGTGGACTGGAGCTTGATTTGCACCAATGAAGATGTATCGGGGGGCCTATAAGGGAAATATAACAAAAAGAAGTAGATTTATGAAGAAATTTATTAAATTATTTGGTATGGAAGATGTGAATTCAGTAGTAGGAACTCAGAATTTACATATTATTCCCCAAGGTACAATAAATGGGCTAGACTAGACAGAAATTATATTTCACAGAAACGTGCATTTAATTGAAAGTTTAGACACACATCCAGTAACTATTTTAAATCATGTGCTAATAATGACTAAGATAAAAATGCAGGGTAATGAGTTAAGAATGAGACACTGGTGCTTACCCACATACCAGTTAAAAAGAGAGGAATTTGAGGAATGGGTAGTTGGAATTATTCAGCCGTTATTGGGGAAGTCAGAAATTTCTTGAGAAGTTGTAGCTAGTGAGTGGAATAAAATGGAACTGGAGTTTAAAGATAGTGTGGAAATAAAAGAAAAAAAGGTGGTTAAGAAGTAATAGGAATTATTTAGGGGGGCTGACAGTTAAAGTATTATAGAATAAGGGGAATCTCACAGAACAAGAACAGATTCAACTGCAGAGTGGTAAAGAGAAAATAAGGGAGTATCTGGATAATATGCATGAGCTTAGAAAGCCTGGTTTTAAGCAACTGTTTTTTGATAACTCCAGAGCACAAAAACTTTTAACCAAATGACCATACCTCCCAAACTCTTAGTTCAAGAAATCTGGACAAAGCCTAAAATAATGGGGGCGGGACAAAGACCCAAAAATAGGGACATATTTTAAATATTGTTCTTATAAAATTAGGAAGTTGCTAAAGTTGCACAATTTGTGTTAGCATGTATTTTCTAAAAGATATGAAGTTTGAAATTTGAATGTATTCCATTATTTAGTGGCTGCAATCATCAATGGTTTACCAGAAAACCACAAGTTTTATGAGGAGCAGACTAAAAGTATGAGGCAAAAATCTGGATATTCTGTGAAAATCTGTATAGTTAAGAGGTATGACAATGATTTGGCCAACAGAAAGTGAAAGGGTTTTTGCCAAACTTATGGAGCCTTTAACAAGAAAAAGTCAGACCCCGGGATTCAATAAGGCCTACAATAAATGTACACTTTTCTGAGTGAACAGACAACACAGGCATAACTCACACCTTCTTCCTCCTAATTTTAGTTTTCCTACTGATTTTCTTGCAGCTTTAAATATTGACAAGGATTTATAAAGGTTACCACAAACAGTAGAGTACATGTACACTTAGTGTAAATCTTTGAGTGACTAGAAGGCACATAAAATGTGGAAGGGATGTTCTTGAATACATATCGTGTATACTTAGTGTATACTTAATGTAGACTTTATTGAATCTGGCCCAGAGATCCTGTAGATGTTGTGACGACACATCACTGGACCAGTAATCAAGGAGCCTCAATCTTTACCACTGGCAACAATGGGGAACGTACATTGGGAGGATGACAGGTACACACACAGTATTTCCAGATGGAGCTTTCTGCACCAAGTGCAATTTCCCTTAAAAGCACACAGAGATCACAGTCAGTCCAGGGCTGCTTTCTCCAGATCCCCAGTAAGACTCTGCAGTGGCACAACTATAGAGTTGAGATCTCAGCTGAGTGGCAAAGCCAAGACTTCCAGCACCCTCTCTGTCCAACCAGTACGTCATGCCTCTGTCCAGGTAGCTGACCCACACAAAGGTTTGATTTACACATGCACACACACCTGGGAAAGGCTGTCACAGGTTTACTAGCTATGCCCCCTTTTGCTCAGACTATAAGGTAGTTATCAGTGCCACCAGCCAGCTTATCAGCTACTTTATGCCCCTTACAGAGAGTGTCCAATCTTACTATGTAATATTACTATTAATACAAATAGTAGTTTGACCAAGAGCAAGGCTATTAGGAGTGGCCCACAGTGTCACCAAATAAATATGCAAGTACTCTCAGAACTTAAATATCTCTAGACAGATCAGCGACAATGAAATCTTGAAATATATTTAGTAGTAAATAAAAGAACAAGACAATACTAAATATATATTTACGGTGATATCAGAGTTCAAAATCACAGGTAATATTTAAAACAAAATTGCAGGACAGTTTCAACTAAATAAAGAAAAATATCTAAGCTAAGCTTTGCTATATTCCTTACTATATCTAATAGAATTACTGTAGCCTAGGTAACGTAATTACAGAGCAAGGCAAATGTGTGGTGAATGGATCTTGATGTTGTCAGGTCCAAGACAGAATACAGACTGGTGTGTCTCACTCAGAAACTTCTTAAATTAATATCTCAAATATTACTGCTGGGATTGCTTGCAGAATTATATCATTTCTCGTCATCTGACTCCATCCCAGGTGACTCCCCCCCCACTGCTGGAATCTGGCAGTATTTAGCATCTACCTGTCAAAATACATAGACAAGGGCTTTTCCTCAGATCTTTGACAGATGCTGGAAGTCATAAAACAACAAAACACTTCCAATACAGTATAGAGAGTTCCCTAGTTTTAGACATTGTGTCTCCTTGCTGCCATAAAGGAATTTAATTTCAGAAATTTTTCTGAAATTTACTAGACTGAGGTTAACCTCCTGTATCCCAGTTTCCAATGTTAAAATATATATGTATTTACACAGTTACAATAGTGCATGTACATTTCTGTTCTTTTCCAGTAGGGCACACTTTGGATCCATTTTAATACAAGCTTTTTGCAAAGCCTTTTCAACACGTCTGTACAAACAAGTTTGATACACCCCATAACATGCAGTTCTAATACATTTGTAACACAAGCAGCTTATACAAATCATTTTGATATTTACCAATAAAGTATAATTATTTACAAAATTCCAGATAGCTCTGCTGGCAGTATCGCCTTTCATGACAGAGGTATTGGGGAAATTATAGAAATTTTATGAAAAAGTGTATAAAGTAGAGAAATGTGGAAATGAAAAAAGAGAGCAAATTGCAGTCTTTAAGGAAGACTTAAGAATGCCAAGGTTAGGCTGAACAGTTAACAATTAAGATAGGAGGAGATGAGATAAAACAGTGATGTATAATCAACCTACAGGAAAGTCTCTAGGAATAGATGGTATTTCTCTGGACATTCGGAAGCTAGAAGGGAAGAATGTGATAAGGATCTGGAAGGTTTTGTTTAACAGTATTTTGAAAGAAGAGGAAACACCAACAGCCTAGAAGAAAGCTGTGATAGGTATAATACTTAAAGAAAGTATAGATCCATCAGTCTTAGCTTCATATAGGCCCATTTCAATTTTAAACCATGATTATAAAGTGTTTGTCTGTAATAGCTGAAAGAATGGCAAAGATGTTTCCAAAATTGATAGTTATAGGTCAGTGTGGTTTTATATAAGGGAGGCTGGCATATAATGGTTAAGGTGTTTATCTTACAGACATAAGGTACAGGGTTTGAGTTTCACATGGCATAATTTGGCTAGGCTTAAAATTGCCCACAAGAGTAGTTAGCATATTACTAATTTACAAACATATGAACCCATGAGGCAAACATTTGACACGATTAATAGAACAATGATGCTCCAGAGGATAGCAGACTAAGAACATACTGCTGTTTTTGGTGAGTCTTGATCTAGATAAAGCATTTGACAGAGTAAGTTGCAGTTTTATGATAAGGGCGGTGGAAGCATTTGCATTGCCTGATGAAATAATAATATTGATTAGGAGAAATTAGAGGCAGAAATTAAAGTGGGATGACTTTTCTCTGATAAATTTTGTCTTAAGAGAAACCAGGTAGGGGTGTCCTTTTTCCCTTTTGTTATTTGCCTTATATTTAGTGCCATTGGCAAAGAAAATAAGGAACTCAGAAATTCAAGGATATTATTGGTGTGGTAATCAAGAAAAGTTGGCTATATTTATAGACCATATTTTTTGTACCTGATAAAACCACCTGCCCTTATGTATATATTGCAGATGGGGCACTCTCCCACAAAAAATTGCCATTCTTCCCCCACCTGTCATACCTTCTTGTAACTTGTGCATATTTTTGTGTTACTGTTCTCTCATTTCCTCCTTTTCTATTTACCTTGTTTTCTCCCTATTTATATGATGAATTGTGTTGACATCCTGTTGTGCTTGACCCTCTTTGGGCTGTCTGGATGGGATGTTTGCTAATGGCAGCTGTGCAGCACTTTATTGCATATGTTCAAATGCTCATGCCCAAAATTGCCATGGTTATGTCCACACTGGCATGTTGATCACATGACTATGTTCATCATTAGGATCACAGGTGCAGTAGTCTTGGCTATATGGGTTCTATCCTGTTAAAGGATATAAGAGCTGGTCAACTTTCAAAGCTTCAGGGCTCATTCCACGTGTCTAGACCATTAACTTGAGCTGTGCTGAGCTGACTAAACACACAGGTTTGGGGGCCAAGCCCTTTAGAGCTTTGTGCTGTAGAATAGTGCTCCTTTTGTGGGATGTCAGGGATTGTCAGTCAAGGTAATGATTTCCCTTGCTGAGGAGATAGGTTGCCTTTAATTAAAAAAAAATCATTCCACATCTACGTTTTATGACAGAAACTTAAGTTTTTCTGTGAAAATATTAATTTTAAGCTAGGAAAAAGTATTTTTATTGACTGTCATGTTACTTTTAAATGGGAGTGTTACATTTTTACTTTTGTGGAAAAAAGTTATTTAAACTAATTTAAAACAACTTTTTTGTGATAAAAGTTGTTTTATTTTACTTTTGGGATGTGAGGTATGAGATTAAAGTGCTTTTACTATTTTCTTTGTTGGAAAAAGTTACTTTTTACTTTTTAGCCATTTTCCTGACTACTGTTGCCAGTATTACCTGGGAATCCGGCATCCTTTTCAGGTTAACTATGGAACAAACCTACCAGTTCATTGGTTCTTCTTTCTTGCAGCCATGACTATCTCTGGTATAGTCCCTACAGCCACCATAGACTGGGAGTTAGACACGTCTTCTGTGGCAATTGAAGTGCCTTTGGTGAGCAAGTGAGAGCTTCTCTTCTCAGTCCTGGGAGAAGAGGCAGGGAATACCATTCTGCCTATCCCTTGGAAGGGTTTCCTTGGCAAAAGTGGGTCTATGTCTTTAGAAATTATCTTCAGAAATGGCCAAAAACATATTTCTTTTCCTGTCTCAGTCAGTTTTGATAGGAGTGTTTCATTGGGCTTAGCTCATGGTTTAGTTCAGGCTCTTGACCCTTCAATTTAGCTGTTTTTGGTACAAGAAAAAGGGATTCTTTTTCTGAAGAGGTTGAAGTTTTTGAGCTACAAAATGAATATGAAGGGGCAGATTCTATTACGTATCTGATTCAAATTCTGCAGTGTTGCTTCTGCAAATCTCTCTGAAGGATTCTGTTTCTTTGAAGTCATTTGTTTCAGTAGGAGCATAATGACATTCCGCTGTCCCTGAAGCAGTAATGTAATGTTGTCCTTTCTCGCCAACATTCATTACTGACGGGCTCGGAGCCGAGAATCGGCTCCGACTTGGCCGCTATAACTAACACGAAGTCTCTAATTGGCTGGGCTAAGCCTGTATCCCAGGATGCACCACGCCCAAACCCCCAGATCTCGTTTACCGCTCGTAGAGTGAAGACGTGGTCTCGAGCTTGGCTGTGGCTAAGTACTTTATTGAACTTTACTTAGTTTCTGTGGAATTTTTTCCAACCAAAAGCTATTTTAATAGCTACGTTTTGTGTCTGGGTGTTTTTGTGACCTTTTTGATATTGTAGTTGTGGTATACTTGTGTTTGGCAGGCTAGGCCCGTTTAAGTTAGAGGGCCTTAGCCCTGTTTGGTGTGTCTCCTTGGTGTTTTTTTTTTAGGGGCGTTTGACTTAGAGTCCCTTCTCCTCCCTTCATGTTGGTGTCGTTTTTTCTGTCGCTTAACGATATCAGGCAAAGATCAGAAGGAACATAGGCCTTCTGGGTTCAAAAAGTGTGCCAAATGTTCGTATAAGATGTCTTTAACTGATGGCCATGCCATCTGTGTATACTGTTTGGGCGCTGTACACTTGCAAGAGTCCTGCAGTGTGTGTCATTCGTTCAGTTCCAGGGTATTGCAAGAGAGAAAAAATAAGTTGATTCTCAAGGGCCTGTTAAAACCTGCCTTGGAGGAAGCTTTGGCTTCTTCTTCCCCTAGCGGGAAATCTAAAACAAAAAAGATATCTCCGGCTCCGACCAGTTCGTCGGAGCCATCGGAGAAAAGAGCTAAGCCTGTTTCACCTTCCTCGGCTCCATTGGTCTTGGAGCCGCAGGAGATGCTGTCGGTACCGAAGACGGCTTCCTCGGTTCCACTGCCTTCGGAGCCGAAGGAGGTTTCTGTTGTGTTAGAGCTGACCTCAGCTCCAATTGTTTTGGAACCGATTCGGAGCTATTCTCCTAGCTTCGCATTGGATCCCTTAGAGAAGACTTCTCGACCCCCTTCTGTGTCCTCCAAGTCCTCCAGGTTGTCTGATTCGGATTTGGATAGGGTGGTGCAGAGGCTTCTCCAGTCACCAGTGTTAACGAAATTATTCTTGGCTCCAGCCCAGTTGGCTCCGGAGCCTGTCCTTGTGTCGGTTCTGATAATTCTTCCTCTGACCACCTCTGTGTCGTCAGAGCCGGAGTGTTCTGAGTCGAGTGAGGTCCTTGAATTGGCTCCAAAACCACCTTTGAGTTTTTCGGCTCCGACTTCGGCTCCAACCCTTTCGGTCCCATCTGATGGTGTCGGCACTCAGGTTTTGTCGGTTGGACCCGAGGGGGATACATCGGGGCTCCAGACTTCAGCTCTGAGTCTCCCTCTCGGTGCTTCGGCCGGGGGAACCCCTATTCCGATCGTGGTCTCGGATTCAGGTGGACCCACCTTCGAGGCCATGAGGAGCGCACTGGCCAGGTCTTCGATGACATCACTCGAGTCAACCACTCCTTTCCCGGACACTGCGACTAGACCCTCTGATGCCCCCCTACCGGCAGGCAGCAGGGCTTGAAGGCCTGAGGATACCCCCATGCGTGGTCCCCTGCTTTCTGGGGGCCCTTCAGAGTCCTTGCCTGAAGAGCCTCCCAGAAAGAAGCTGTGTAAGAGGAAGCACATAGACTCCCCAGATGAGTCTGGCACCTCAGACACCGACTTTGATGATGCAGAGGGGTCCCCAAAGTCATCCTCCGACGATGTCTCATTCTCCGACATCCTGGAAATTTTGAGACAGAGAGGCGACTGGCCCTCCAAAACCCCCTCTGAGGAGGAGTCAGTCTTCCTCAAGGCCTTCGGAGCCCGACCTTCCGCCTCGTGGGTATCTCACCCCTTCGATGAACTGTTGGACCTTATTTGTCGAAGTGTGTGGGAACACCCTGACTCCGTGGAACCAGTACCCAGCTGCCCCAACATGTTTTTGTCTGCGCCTCCTGGGAAAGAATTTTTGACAAAAGGAGTTGCTGTAGATGCCATGGTGGTGGCATCTGCCACTCAGCAAGAAGTTGCAGAGCCTTCCGCTTCCATTTATCCTCCTAACAAGGAGTCTAGGAGTATGGATCGGTATGGAAAGCGTACTCTTTCCTCAGCGACCTTTACTTTGCGGTCGCTGAATTATCTGTGTCATTTTACGAGGCTCCAAACAGATCTCCTCAAGGAGTTGGGAGATACTCTGTTGGGTAACTTGCCTGAGGTGGTGAACCAGACTGTCAATGCCCAGCTGTCTACCCTGTCTTCTATTGTTAACATGAGGCTCATATCCTATGCAGCCGAGGGGGCGGGTAGGGCAGCTAGCTCAGGCGTAGCCCTCAGGAGGCAAGCCTGGATGCGACTATGTCACTTCGCGGAGGCCTTCAAGTCTTCCTTCACGGACGCTCCCTTTGACGGGTCCTCCCTCTTTGGACCTAAAGTGAAAGACACTCTCACCAGATGTGATCAAGAGGGTAAGACTTTGTCTGCTGTTGGGGCCCATTTTTTGCTTCCCTCTAGACCTTATCCCAAGGCACAGAGGGGAGGAAAGATGTGGTTCAGGAAGTCTCAGAAGTTTTATCCCGACCATCATGGTGACCCCCCCCTCCAGAGGCAAAGGAGGGGGGGGATTATTCTGGAAGACGTCGCCCTAGAGGCGGGGGAGGCCCCCGCAACTCAGGAGACCATGAATCCTTTCGCAGTTCCTCCAACCAACGTCCCTGAGGGACTGCCCGACTGTGCCTCTCCAGAGCCAGTCGGGTGTCATTTCTCGAAGCATCTGCAAGCCTGGGAAAACATCACTCAGGATCGTTGGGTGCTTCGGATTACATCATTCCCTTTATCTCACCCCCTCCGCCACCCAAGAGAGTCCCAGACGTTCCACCCAGTCAAAGGGACCAAGCAGTGTTAGAAGTCTCAAAGCTGCTGGAAAAAGGAGTCATCCATCCAGTCCCCTCAGACCAGATCGGATCAGGAACTTACTCAAGGTTATTTGTGGTGCCCAAAAGAACAGGGGACTTGAGGCCCATCCTGGATCTCAGCCGTTTAAACCGCTTCATCAGGAAGTCCAAGGTCCGAATGGTCACTCTTCAAACCGTTTTTCCCTTGTTGGGAAAAGGTGTATGGATGTGCTCCATCGATCTCAAGGACGCCTATTATCACATCAAGATAAACAAGGCCTCCAGGAATCACTTACGCTTCCAGCTGGGAGCCAGTCATTTCCAATTTTGAGCCCTGCCCTTTGGTCTCACCACAGCCCCCAGGGTGTTTACCAAATGTCTAGCAGTGGTGACTGCTCACCTGAGACATCTAGGATTCCAGGTGTTTCCTTACCTAGACGACTGGCTTCTCACCGCCCCCACCAGGCATCTACTTGTTCGGGCCACGGAGGCCACCATCAACTTGGGTCAACTCCTAGGGATTACTTTCAACAGGCAAAAGTCTATCTTGCTGCCATCACAACGTGTTACATTTATCGGCGCAGAGCTAGATTCCATAGAAATGAAGGCTTTCCTTCCTACAGAAAGAATAAAACTGCTACAGGCTCAAGTTTTGGCCTTATTACCTCTGAAAAAGGTCCAAGCCAGACTAGTTCGTCAGTTACTAGGTTCCATGGCGGCCACCATCCTACTAGTACCCCTGGCCAAGCTACATATGCGGACACTACAGTGGCTTCTTTCGGTTCAGTGGTCCTTTCAAGAGTTCCGATTCTTATAACGGAACAATGCCTACAGGATCTGCGTTGGTGGCTTCATTCACCCAATCTGAACACAGGGAGATCTCTGAATCCTCCGCCCCCTACTGCCACAGTCACCACGGACGCCTCCCAGACAGGGTGGGGAGGGCATTATCTGGGCAGAATGGTCCAAGGCACATGGCAGGAACACGAGGTACACTTGCATATAAATGTTCTGGAGATGAGAGCGGTGCTACTAGCGTTGCAAGCACTTCACAGCTCTCTTCCCAAGGGCACTATCTCCATTCTTTCTGACAGCATGTCAGTCGTGTGGTACCTGAACAAACAGGGGGGAACCAAGTCATATCCACTTTGCAGAGAGGCCATGAGAGTGTGGAATTGGGCGGTGTCTTCCTAACTTTTCCTAGTGGCAACGCACATTCCGGGGAAGTCCAGTGTGATAGCAGACAGGCTATGCAGAGCTATACTGATGCCTCATGAGTGGTCCCTGAACGATCGAGTTGCGGCTTAGATCTTCTCCAGGTGGGGTCTACCTTGCTGCAACCTATTTGCCAGTCCCCTCAAAGCCAAGTGCAGCAATTACTTCACTCTGATCCCCCTCAGGGGGAGTCACCCAGGGACGCTCTAGTCCACGATTGGCCCCCTGGTCTGCTCTATGCCTTCCCTCCATTTCCTCTACTGCCAAGAGTGATTCAGAAGGCAATTTCCTTGGGAAGCAAAATGATCTTGATCGCACCACACTGGCCCCGTCAAGTCTGGTTCCCCTTTCTCCGGAGATATACTATGGACGGTCCTTGGATTCTGGACCCAGTTCCAGACCTATTGACTCATCTGTCAGGGCAGTTCCACCCATCCCTGCGAACCCTCAGGCTCACTGCCTAGCTTCTCCACTTCTGTCCTTAGTCAGACAGCTTTCCTTTGCACCGGAAGTGGTACATATTTTATCTTCTTCCCACAAGCCTTCCACTAAGAAGATATACTCCAGTAAATGGAAAAGATTTGCTATCTGGGCCCAGTCACATAACCTAGATCCCTTCACAGCCCCTGTGACGGCAGTTTTAGAATTTTTGGCTACTCTTTTCAGACAAGGTTCCGCTGCCTCCACTATTAAGGTACAGCTGGGGGCAATTTCTAATTTTCACGTTTCATATGAGCCTTCCCTCATGGGCCATAAACTGTGTAAAGCATTCCTAAAAGGAGCCTGGTTACTTCGTCCACCAGTTTCCCAACCAGTTTTGCCATGGGATTTAAACTTGGTGCTTAGGGCCATAACTACTTCTCCCTTTGAGCCTGCAGCCACTTGTGAATTAAAATATTTGTCCTGGAAGACAGCCTTTCTGGTGGCCATTACTTCAGCCAGAAGGGTATCAGAGCTTCAAGCCCTTTCTGTTAAACCTCCTTATTTGATTTTTCATAAGGATAGAGTATCCTTGAGACTCAACCCTTCCTTTCTTCCAAAGGTTTCTTCTAACGTCTGTCTTCACCAATCCATTGAGTTACCAGTGTTTTTCCCACACATTTCAAACAAGGCAGAATTCAAATTTCACCAGCTGGATGTACATAGACAACTGAGGTTTTATTTGCACAGGACACAACAAGGGAGAAAATCAGATTTTTTCTCTCTTCTTGCTGTGTGTTCCTGTGGGGTTATGTATGTGTAATGATTATATTGTGGCAAACAAGATCTGGGGGTTTGGGCATGGTGCATCCTGGGATACAGGCTTAGCCCAGCCAATTAGAGACTTCGTGCTAGTTATAGCGGCCGAGTCGGAGCCGATTTTCGGCTCCGAGCCCGTCAGTAATGAATGTAGGTGAGATGGACCACATACATCTATCGTTATGGTGAGTACATAACTAATTGTTATGATTTATTACAACTGGGTTTTCCAGAACATACCCCAATTCCTCATGTTTTTTCAGCATTGGAGGATGTTTTTGTCGCAGCCTGTAACTTGCCCAACAGCCAGCCTGCTGACCCAAAGAAAGAAGATAGATTGCATATAGTTCCTCAAGTTTTTATACGCTGTTCCAGATCAGACCCAGTAGCTTTTGCTTTACTGAACCCAGCTGCGGCTAAACATCTGGTTAGTACCAATCCCTGTCCTGACAAGAATGGGAAAGCTTTTGATAGATTTGTGAAAAAGGAGTATTCTTCTGCAACTGTTATTTTTAGAATACTCAACTGCCATGCTCATGTTTTAAAAGTTGTTTGCCTTTTTTGAGAATGTGCTTCTGCATCTCAAGTGGTTACCCTCTGTTTGAAATATGCATTTGATTCTCTTGATGCTACTTTCAGGGTTGCTGCCACTAGAACTGTTATGAAGAGGTTTGCTTGGTTGTATACGCTAAAACTTCCAGAAGATGGCAAAGCTAAAGTTTTGAATTCTTCCTTGGAAAAAGAGTGCTCAGACCTTCTGCTGCTGAAGTTGTAAAAAGTGTATTGATTAAAGGAAACTATCAATTTTTTTAGCCTTCCTCTATATTTGCCAGGTGGATTAATGGTAACCCAGCAACCTTTTTCAAAATGCAAAATAAACACAGCAAGCTGCTAGTAGGCAAACATTTAAAAAGCAGTGTCAGGGATGTTCTAAATGATGTGTGCAAAACGTCCCCCCATATGCCTAGTCAAGCTGATTTCTGAGCTTGTCTCTCCATTGGGACCCCCAAGAAAAATAAGCCATTATGGCAATATGTTACCTATACCTCTTCTCCAAAAGCGACATACAGTCTGTGCCTTGTCATTTCTTTCTATCACTCTCTGTCTCACTCCCCATGCCAACTCCAACAGGTGCCAGAGCCTCAAATCAGACACCAATCATCTGGGTCTCAGTAAGGACTTTAATCCCACTGTGCCAGTTGAGCTACAGAGCAGCAGTTGCTTCTGCAGCATTTTAGCAATTGTAACATTTTTAGATAACCTTCTTATATTTTTGATTTAGTGAAGACATTGGATAATCTGTATAGTTGAACTATTGCCTCACATATATCTGTATATATCACTCCACATCAGTACTTATATTTGCAGAATACCAGTACTGGCCTGCAAAGGAGGATGAAACAGCTGTGGAGCAAAGGTTCAGATCCAAGCAGCACCCACTGATATGTAGACAAAATATTATGATTTACTGGTACATGGACAACTCTTTATAAGATCTGCTGTTCCAGTAAGTATGCTCATGCAGCTGTTCTTTGCATATCATTGCCACAGTCGTCTGACATTTGTTTTGAATGGTTTTTATGCTGTATGTTTATATTTTAAAGGTTGTGGTCAAATGAAGGTGATCTTGTTGACCTACTTTTACAGTGAAGTCTTGTTTTTCTTCAGAAAATGTTTTCCATATTTTCAATTTGAAAGCATTGGCAAAAAGAATAGCTAGCAAGGAGTCTTAATTACTGCATCCTTTTTATTTGGTGTTAATAATGCAGTGTGAATGACAGAGCTGTCTTTCTCTTTCTCATTTATTTTTACAGCATACTTCGTACCTACCTAACATCAGTACTTTACCAGCAGCAGATAATGGCAGCAAAGAGATGCTCCTGATGACCATGTGGCTGACCAGCTGTGGACAAGCAGTATCCCGTGGCCAGCATACCGGACGTTTACTAGATGTAGCATTGTCTGCATCAAGCATCTATAATACCATTGTCACTTGGTTGCTCTCTCTAGTGAGTATTGTTTAAGAATTTCTTCAGAAAGTGTTTCTCTGTTTTTTTAGGCATCACAGTTCTGCAGATGGAATTGTATCGCTGTGTAAAATTTAAATGTCTTGTGAATGTTTTTTTGTTTTAGGTGCTATCATATTACAGATAGTCTTTTCTGTTTATTTGGAAGATGCACTGTCTTTACCTCTGCTTCCTGGGTGTTTATCAGGTCTCATGCTTCAGTGAACAGTTTCTGTTTTACAGAGCTTGCTGTTAAGCCTTCTATTTCAGGAAAAAAGTGTTACCTTTGCTTCTTTCCCTGTATTGCTTTGACTTTTCATTGCTTGCTTCTCCAGCTTTGCCTACTGTTTTGTCCTTGCATTCTGAGCATTGATGCTTAATATTGCAGTGCACTGTTAGTAAAGTTAACCCTTCAACTACAGGTAATGAATTATTTCATCTCAGTAGCCAGAATTACAGGTGATGAGATACATTATTTTTACATATATTTTATTTTAACAGTGGTAGGAATCTAATTTAAAAAACTGCTTTTCCAACCCTA
Source organism: Protopterus annectens (assembly GCF_019279795.1). Taxonomy (NCBI): domain Eukaryota; kingdom Metazoa; phylum Chordata; order Ceratodontiformes; family Protopteridae; genus Protopterus; species Protopterus annectens. Next base: position 259,719,636 of record NC_056746.1, on the reverse strand, counting down.
GTACTCCTGCAGTGTAATTATTTCATCAGTACATTGTTTGCAGTGATGAAAAAAATATCCTGTGACTTCCAATTAAAATGAAGAGAAATTAAAACCTAAAATTGAGACATTGTGCTGTTCAGTAGCATGGCTTCCCCCATATACACTACTTAGAAACAAGATATGGCTAACTAACCCATTTCCTTAACCTTTATGAACTAAGCATCTGAAGTCATTTCTCTGAGCAGCCAACCTCATTGCTTAATCAGTATAGTCCTTTGCATAGAGATACCACTAAGAACAATTCCTGTGATCTGCAGCATATTTTTTCTTTTGTAATTATTTCTTTAAATATTGTTTGGACAGCAAATGTATCACTGGGCAGTCATAACAGTAAACACTGCCCTTAGCAGCAATCTGTTCTGTTTTTTATGATGAGCATGGTGGGAGAAGGCTGAAAATGACAACAGCAAGATGAACTCATATCTTTCACTTTCTTTAGGTTTAGACATTGAAGGTGAATACCAAAGTGGCTATCATTTGTAGGTAGTCTGCATATATGAAAGCAAAGAGCAGTTACATTTTCATTGTTAAACAGCCTTTGATGTGGTTTGTTGGACTGGCCTTGTTTGTGCTTGAAAGTAAAATATGAGATATGCTACTGTAGCCATTATTTCTTTCACTACCATACCAGTCAAACATCAAAGATGTACAAAAAAAGTGTGTGTGTGTGTGTGTGTGTGTGTGTGTGTGTGTGTGTGTGTGTGTTGTCATTTATAGAGCATATATGTGACTGTTTGGTTGCAATTTACTGGAATTAATGTTTTTTATGGTAGTTAATATGAGCAAATGCTCAATTTGGGTTCTGGCATTTAGGTCGCTAGACATATCCCTGTGAGCTACAATGCCAAAACCATAAGCCCACAGCAACGCTTTGCTGTAGAGTAGTACGGTTGAAAAGCCAACTGACTACAGCTTTAAACATTGTCCAGCCACACGGCACATCACTATGATCCCTAAACGGCTACCCAGATGTAGTCTAACAAAAGAGACAGCCTCGCTAGAAGTGTTATGCAATGGTAACACTTCTAAAGAAGCTGTCTCTTTTGTTAAAATAACACTTCTAATGAGGCTGTCTCTTTTGTTAGAATAGAGCTGGGTAGTTGTTTAAGGATTGTAGCGATGTGCCGTGTATCTGAACAATGCTTAATGCTGCAGCAAGTTTGCTTTTCAACCATGCTGCTCTACAGTGAAGCTGCATTGTGGGCTTATGGTTTCTGCATTGTAACTCGCAGGGAAATGTCTCACAATCTAATCACTGGAACCTGCTCAATTTCCTGGTATTTCAAAAAACCAAAAAGAATCCGAACAGGCTGAAGTAAAAATAGTTTAATACATTCTAAGTCACACCAAAAGCTTTTAAAATTGACGAAAAATCCAAGTACAGTAAGCACTTTTGTTTGTCTATGCCAAACTTCCTCTGACAAAGGAGCTGTCATTTCCTGTTGTTTAAATAGCTACAAGACGGCTCGCTACATTGTTACATCAATCAATTTCCCTCTAATACATTGTGAGCCCCTGAATGGATAAATGAACATGTAAAATATAAAATGTATCATAGAACATTTTTTTTAAAATATTACATTCTATTTGTAAACAGTAATTTTGTTGTTTAGTTGTTCTAGTAAAATGCCTGTACAAGACATATACAATCTATTAAATATAGTTCATTAAAAATATTCCATTAAAAAATTAATCTGTGTGTGTGTGTGTATATATATATATATATATATATATATATATATATATATATATATATATATATATATATATACAATGCTTCTACTTCATATCCAAAGTGAAAATACATATAAATTAATGATATCCAGATCTGAAACTAACAGTAAATACTGACAATGAATACTAACAATAAATGGATGGTTGAGCATACCTAAATGTGTTATGGGTACTATCTATCAAGGGACTTTAATCTGAGGATGCTTCCAACAGAAAGTACACCATTTAAACCTGGCCAACAATGTGCATTAAGTCTGATCTGCCATTGTAATTCCATTTTTTCCAAAAAGGCTTGCCATGCCCCTCCCCTGTTATCTAATTTTAAGGTGTCCAAGATTACAAATTTAAATGAATGTGAAGGATATGTGTTGACATGTTTTGCTAGTGCATTTGTTTCGGTTTTATCACGAATAGCCCGAATATGTTCACCCATGTTGAGTCTTTCGGCTTTTCCCGGTTAGGGGTCGCCACAGCGGAACTCCGATCCGCTAATGATTGGTAGTTGATTTTTACGTGCCGAGTTACCAGCCCTGATGCACAACCTTCAACGAAGGTATGCCCATTCACGCATGTCTGCACGCAGAAGACGCTCTAGCTGAGAATCGAACCGGACAGCGTCTTACTGTGAGGCGACAACACTACTGCAGCACCACCACCGCCCATCCGATCTTTTAATTTACACTCGGTTTTCCCAACATAAAAACTAGAGCAAGATGAACATATTGCACAATAGACTATTCTGTCAGTATTACAGTTAACTTTCCCCCAAAACTCTGATACCATTTCCATTAATGAATGCCAAACTTGTTTCTAATACATACCTGCAGTATTTACACCTACCACACTTGTGCATGATGCCACACCTAGTGTTTCTTGAAATTTCAAAACATTTTTTTAAATTAAGTCCTTTTTTGTAGAATATAGTCGGGCTGTAATCAAACTTATTGTGTAAAGTACTGTCATTTGTCAATACACTCCAATTTTTAAAAAGGATATTCCATACAGTATAACTATCAGTACTAAAAGTTGTAATAAAGCTTCTAGTGAAATTGTTCTTATTAATACAATCATTACCTTTATTAATGCTTGTACGGTAAAATTCATTAGGTTCATTCCTCTCAGGGACACTTGGAATAGTACATATAACATCATGTGTATTAATATTAGTTGGAGAATCAATTGGTTCAACAAGTGTCCCATCTAGTAAAGGTTTAAAGTGTCCATTATCTCGTTTCGTCATTACTTCATTCATTATGTTGTCTATCATTGTGTTGGGATAATCTCTGTGTGTAAACATATTCTTCAATAAAGTACATTCTGAAACAAAATCATCCCATTTGCTAACCATTCTAGCTACTCTAACAAATTGTCCCTTTAGAACAGCCCTCTTTTGAGTATAGGGGTGGTTGCTATCAAAATGTAAAAAATGATTAATATATGTTTCTTTACGAAATATTTCTGATAAGTAGATGTGGTTATCATAATCCTTTTTTAGAAAAACATTCAAATAAGATATATTGTTGGTGTTTTTTACAACTGTAAATTTTAAAAAGGAAGTTGTTTTATTAATGTATTTTAGAAATTCATCACCTGTTTCTTCTTCACCACTCCACAAAACAAAAATATCGTCCAAGAAACGTAAGTAAACATTACACCACTGATAAAAGGGAGATCCAAAGATTAACATTTCTTCCCAAACACACATTATAATGTTAGCATAGAGGCCCCCGCAAGGGGACCCCATAGCTACACCCTCTTTCTGTAAGTACAGGTTGTCTTTGAACAGTATGAAGTTGTTATAAAGGACCACTTAAAAAATTTGTACATACAAGTTAATACTATTTTGTGATGGTCCTTTTTTAAGTAAGTATACATTTACCCATTGAATGCCCTGTTTGTGTGGTATTACAGAGTACAAGACCTTTACATCAATAGTAATAAAGGTGTAATATTCTCCAAAATTCACTTTTCCCGTTCTAGACAGGAAATCCCAAGAGTCTCTACACAGATGGTTTTCACTTTGTAAAAGTGCCTTCAATTTACCATCTAGAAATTTAGCAATGGGATTCATTATAGACCCCTGGGCATCCACTATTGGTCTCATTGGTGGTCTAACCATGTCCTTATGAATTTTCGGGACACCGAATAAAACTGGTGTCCTAGGATGAGGTGCATTCATAAAGTTAAATTCTTCAGTGTTGATGTCACCTTCAATAAACAAGTTGTGTAAGATTCCCCTAATATGCCTGTAAGCTGTGTTTACTTCATGTTACTGTTCAAAATCTCTTCCATTTTTTTTAGTCAGTAACATTAAATATGGTCATACCCCCATCTTTATCAGGTTTAATTAATCTTACACCCTTTATATCCATGAGCATATTTAAATTGATGTTCTCAGACCTACTCAAATTGTATTTTTTGTTGTTGTACGTCTGAGAAGATGCAAGAGCTCGTGTTTCGAGCTCACAAGTTCTTTCGAACATCTCCAGTGCTGGGTGTGGTGGGGGATTATAGATGCTTGAAATATAAAACGGATTGATGATGGGTACATTTGTTTGAAATAGTAAACCAAAATTCAGCTTCCGTACAAATAACTTCAAATCAATGATTGAATCAACCAAATTCATCTTTCGGTTTGGTATAAAGGTTAACCCTCTCGATAGGTTGCAAATGGACTCATCAAACTCAGATTGAGAAAAGTTGTATACCTTAGTCTTTCATTTTGTTAGTTAAGACCTTAAGGTTTTGTGAAACCTCTGTTGCTTCTATTTGCGGCCTCTCCACGGTCCCCTGTTGTTGTTCCTCCCCCTGTTCGAGTACGCACCTTTCACTGTTGTTGGCCCATCGTTCCCCATCCATGCATTTGGTTGGGATATGGGCCTTGGTGTTGTCATTGTTGTAGCCTTTCTGACCTCCTGAGAGGTGGGAATGCACTTGCTTCTAAAAAATGGTCGTCCTCAGTTTCAGTGTCATCTAAGCAGTCATCTGGGATAAACCGATTATTGTTCCCAGCCATGACATTGGATAGTTTGGAACCCCATTGTTGTGAAGGTGGGGGTAGGCTGAGCCAGTGGCATAGGCATTTTCGTCCCTTACAAGCTTTTTAATTTTCTTTCTTTAATTAATTTTATTTTTTCATCAATTGATTTGAAAATTCTTTCATAATCAAAGTCGTTATTAAAGGCAGGATCATTTTTTAGCAAGTTATCCAATTCATTTGCTTTTTTTGATAAAATGTCAATGTTTTTTTTATTATTATTTATAACCAAAGTCATGTAGTCAGCCCCAAACTTGTCGAAAAGTTTAATTAAGTCAGTATGTAAAGTAGAATTAGCTGCAAGGCCTGTAGGATAGCGCCAAACATGCAACCCTTTAGGGACCAAGTTCTTCCTTAAACACTCAGAGAAATAATTGTTATCCATCTGTAACCTTTTAATTTTGATCAAAACATAGGGCAGGATTCACGAAGCCTCCGTGTAAGAGTTACAAGGCTTACACGGAGGCTGCAGTTAAACGGTGTGACGTCAGCATGTCATGCATATGCATGAAGGTATGCTGAATCACACCTAAGGCTTACACGGTCCGTGGGAGACAGTAGGGGGCGTGTCCGTAGGCTGAGCCCTGCAAACAGACACACCCCCAGAAGAGTAAAAGTCCCGAAAGTAAACCCCCACGACAGAGCCCGTGTAAATGTGAATAAATACAACACAACACATGCCTCCACAGACTATGAACATAAAATGTATAAATGAACATGTTATATATTTTTTTTAAATTGTAAAGATGTTTGCCCGTGAGTGCGCTCATTTGCGCGGGCGTGCCCGTAGCTTAGCCACAGTTAGCAGTCACTGGAAAAGCATGTAAGAACTACATATGCAAAGTAAGCCAAGAAGCAATAGCGTAGCGGTAGAGACGTCGGCTGAAGAGCAGGCAGTCATGGTTCGAGCCCCCCCCAACATCAATTTTTATTTTTAGTGAAATAAGCACGAAACAAGTCCCTGACATATATGTACACACATAAAATTATATTTTATGTAAAATGTAATGAAATGGGCCATTTATTTTGAAGAAATGTGAGATAACAAAATAATAAAAAAATGTCAGATGTGCCTATAGCTGAGCTACAGTTTAACAAGTTGAGTGCATCTACCCATAGGTGAGCAGTGGTTTAACAGGTGTAAAATGATTGCCCGTAGGTGAGCAGTGGTTTAACAGGTGTAAAATGAGTGCCCGGGGTTGAGCAGCGTTTTAACACGCTGAAACTGTGTGCCCATAGCTGAGCTGAGCATAATATGCGTGCTGATAGCCAAATGACGCGTAAACCAGTGTAACCCGTTTACGCTGAGCTGCGCACCGCGCCAACAAGCTAACCGACGGGCAACGTTGAGCAAGCTGTAACAAAACTGCCTTTACACAGACACACCTCCTAGCCTGTGTAGACAGTCATAAAATATAAAAAGCAGTGGCCAGGTTCGAACCCAGGATACCATGCACCATAGTCAAGGTACTGAACCACTAAGCCATGACAGTTGCACGTAGAAATGCAGTAATAGCATATATATAGGAATGAATAGAAAGAGGAGCATGACAAAGCAGGTTTTGTGAAGCTGATACAATTCCAAAATGGCCAATCATAGATAAGTGCGGGAAAAACTGCATATATAAGCCCCATAGGTGGGAATACACAGCATAACCGATTGTAGAACTAACTTGCAGCCGGAATGTCAGGTGTAGGTGAGGGTAGTTGCTTTCGAGTACAGAGGTGGGGCGTTGAGGAGTCCAAATATATGGTTTGGCTCCTTGTCCACAATCATGATGCCCAACTCATGCAGGGCCAGGTCCTGTGGGGAGCATATAGGGCTGAGGCTTGGGACCGGTTGGCTCATGATCTCACCAGTGCCACAGGGATACCAAGGACTGGTGAGCAGGTCCGTCACCACCATGCGGACCTGAAGAAACGGAAGCAGGACCAACTGAACCGTTGGATCCAGGAGGCCCGGCAAATGCCCAACGCCCCACTACTGAGTAAGTTACATGTAATTATTTATGTAAGAAATTAACCTAGCTGATATTATGGAGATGTGTATTCCAGTATTACTTTATTTATATTACAGCTGCAGGTGTCCGTTCTGCGAACCGTAGAGCCTATGGCGATAGGCTGGCACGGTTGCACCACCAGGCAGGTCAGTAATCCTCTCCCTGTAACTGTAAATAAATATAAAAGTATGACAGTTAGCAAAAGAGTGCAATGTAGTCACTAAGTAATAAAATGTGCAAGTAACAGTGTAAGAGGGTTTGCAAGTATTGCTTGATTACAAAAGTGGGATGCAGTCTGTAATCCAAACAGAAAAATGAAACAAGTCTGAAATAAAGTCTGAAATAAAGATGTCCCTATCTAACTGAAGAACATTGTCCCTAATCCTAACTAAATATTACAGCAGAGCAAGGGCAGACTTACAGCTCTTGGGGAGTCCTTTGGATAACCACTGCTCAGTACAACTGTGTACGGTGAACACAACTGAACACTATTCCACTGTGAACTGAACTCAACTCAACACAACTGTCTTCAGCAGGCTCTTTTATAAACTAGGTTGTTAACTGTCTTAACTGTTCCAGTTCTTATTTTCATTTCATTTTTTGAAAATCAGCAAACTTATGTTAAAGCTCCTGCCTGTATTTCAGTCCTTGACAGTAAACACACAGCAACTGGAAACATTCCGATGACATCATCTGTAGATCAACTGACTCTGAGACAGTTTGCATTTAGAATCTCCTGTATAAGCATGTGCAGTTAGAAATGTAAAAGAACATTGTTCAACTTTTTAAACATCCTGTACAAACAGAGTATTAATCAACATGTAAGAACTTATTTACAATATCATAGCTAGTCATGCTGGCATATAATACACAGGTTGATCTGAAATTATGTACAAAGCTTCAGCTGGACATGCTAGCAATGATATCAGTGTCTAATTTCTTCACAGCACCTTATTGTCCTTGACAGATATGATTCCCCTTTCTTTGGCCTTATCTGGTTCAGCAGCCTTGGGTTCTGGATCCGGATCCAGATCCTTTGTCCCATCAAGAGAGATTAATCCATCCCAGCGTCATGAACCTCAGACTGATAGCTTGGTTTCTCCAGTTCCATTAATAGTCAGGCTTTCGTCACTGTTTCCCCAGTACGTCATATTATCTTAGCTTCACATAAGTCAGCTACCCATAAACTCTGTGCTAGTAAATGGAAGAGTTTTACCTTTTGGGCATGTGACAACAATACTGATCCTTTTTCAGTGCCCGTCAATAAGATACTAGAAGTTTTAGCTTCACGTTTTAATGCTGACACTTCACATTCTATCATCAAAATTCAATTTGCAGTTATTTCTAATTTCCATAATGGTTTTAAAAAATCCTCCTTGGCTTCTCATAAGCTTTGCAAAGCTTTCTTAGAAGGAATACTTTTGCTAAAACCCCCTTACAAAGATCCTACCCCACCTTGGGATCTAAACTTAGTATTACAAACCATTGTTCAACTTCTTTGAACTGTCAACAGAATGTGACCTGAAGTTTTTACCCTGGAAAACTATATTTTTAGTGGCAATAAACATCTGTCAGAAGAATTTCAGAAGTACAAGCCTTATTGTGTAAACCTTCTTACCTGATTTTCCACAAAGATAGAGTTTCATTGAGAACAAGTCCTTCCTTTCTGCCGAAAGTAGTGTCAGAGTCCAATACCAATCAGACACTACTTTTGGCAGAAAGGAAGGACTTATTCTCAATGAAAGTAGTGTCAGAGACCAGTATCAATCAGACATCAATCTACCAGCATTTTTCCCTATTATGTTAACAAAGGCGAGTACTGCTTCCATTTGTTAGATGTTCACAGACAGTTATTTTTCTATCTAAACATAACTAAAAACGTAAGAAAATCTGACGAAATATTTGTGCCATTCTCTTCTGAAGGACTTGATCAACCAGTGAGCAAAGTGATGCTAGCTAGATGTCTCAAAGAATGTAAATTGCCTAAGCCTATAAAGGCCCATTCTACCAGAGCTGTAGCTACTTCAGCGGTTTTTCAATTTAGAGCTTCAGTGGATGATATCTTTGCAGCAACAACTTGGGCTACTCCCCCATACTTTCATCACTCATTACAAATTAGATGTAGTCTGCAGGGGAAGAGCTTCATTTGGTACAATGATACTCAGGAATATCCTTCCATGAGTCCACCAAAGATCTAAGGTAGCTGGGGACTCTGTCCCATATGTCGAGGATAAAATGAAAATTGACAACATCAGATAAAGAGGTTATGTACTCACCATAACGTTCCATCTGTGTTGTCCATTTTCATTTATCTTTGATTCCCCCCCTACCTTCCCCCTACCATTGAAGATATTGTGGTGGAAATGATACGCACATCACTTGCTGTTATTATCATATGGTCCCAGATGTGATGTCTATGAAGCCTTTTTTTTTGGGGGGGGGGGGGTTCATTCTGTCTTTCAGCAAACTTCATCTGAAGTAACTAGGAGAAGAGCATTGTGGGTAAGGGTTAAGCTAGAATTTTTTTGGGCTGCACAAGCTGTAGTAGTGGTTGAGCCAGTTCCGAGGATCGGAACTGAAGCCATATGTCGAGGATAAATGAAAATGGACAACAAAGATGGAACGTTATGGTGAGTACATAACTACTAAACATATATTGCTCTATAAACCTAAGCAACATTACAATTCCTGCCTCTCTTTTTTAAACAACAAGAAACATCTTTATTAAACCATCACTTAGGACATAAGCAATGATATATTTATATAAATGAAAACAAACCACACCGACACAATCCTAGTTGTAATCATTTTACATCACAAACCATACTGACACACTCCCAGATGCAAACATTATACATCACTTATAATCTGCCCAATCATTTTCAGTCAAACGTTACATAGCTCATTTAAGTCTTGCTTCTCTTAAACCTCATTCCTCCCCTTATGTATTGTTAACACAGTTCCCATTTTTTTCCTATGTAGTTTGCTCCTACCTTTTTCTAAAGATCTCACTTCCCATTGTTTTATCTTTGTTACTATATTCACTACTTCTAATATAGTTGGTTTAGATTTTGATTTCCATTTTCTGGGAATTGCTTTTTTGGCATCCACCATAATTAGACACAGCAAGGCTTTACCATGTCCAGGCAGTTCCGATTTTGTATCATAGCTCAGGAAAATCATCTCCCTCATCACATCAATCCACCTACCCAGCATCGCTGATGGTGCAACCCGCAAGGAATCTTTAAAGTCCGCACTCCCAGAAAATATGTTCCCAAGTACCTCTTTCTTTCCTGTGACATCTTCAACATTTGGTGTCTATCTGAGAAAAAATTATATGGAGTCTACTTAGGGTATAAAAATATCTATGTAAACATCTCCATGCAAACATCCTAAATCGTCTAGATTTTGTTGCATATATGTGAGATATGCATGTAGCCTCCCATTGTTTCTTCATGAATTGCTTATCCAATCACTCTTCCCAATCCTTTCTAACCTCCTCTGATTGATTCTTATAATTATCATGGAATATTTTAGATGCTGTACTAATTATTCCTTTTTTAATGGGAGCTTCTGCTATAAATTCTACTAAAAACTCTACCAGTGCTGGTCTTTTAAGACCCCTCTATTTCTTTCTCTTTGCTTATAGTCTGATATCAATCCTTAATACGGAAGGCAATTTCTAACCTGCAGTCCAAATAAATTCTTGGCCTAAATTCTGATAACTTTCCCTCTCTAGTTATTTGCTCCCAATACCTTAGTTCCTTTGCTAGTTTTCTCCAATAAACTCCCCTCTTGCCTAATTGCAGTCATCCCTATCGTCAGAATCTCCTTTTTTCGTTCCCGTTTTGGCTTAGTTCTTAGAATACTTTTTGCTACTTTATGGATATAACGTTCTGTATGATTATTGTTGTGCTCCTCAAAGGCCTGCATCCAAAATCCCAGTCTCTCCTTGTTTTTGAGCTTCCCCCCTATTCAACATCATCCCTTTCCACTTTGAATGATAGTTTTCTGCTTGCGCTATGTATAGGAGCCTTAACTATGTGGCTCTGAAATACCCCTTCAAATTGGGTAATCCCAATCTGTCGTGTTCTCCTAGAAGAATGAGATTATCCCACTTGACTCTTACTGTCTTCCCCTCACAGATAAAGTCCTTCAGCTGTTTATTAATTGCTATCCACAATTTCTCCTCTGGTTTATAAAAATAATCCTGACCTATGTATAAGACTAACGGGACTAAAAATATTTTGTTTGTATCTTACTATCCATATTCATATAACAAAGCTTCCACTTTCTCAATTTTTGTATTATCTTTTGTTTAGTCTCTTCCCACATATCCTTAGCTACCACAGCAGAATCATTTTATATCCATGCTCCTAAATACTTCATTTTATCATGTCCCATAAGTACGGATATTGCTAAACCAATTTGTGTGTGGGTACTTAATTTACCGCTATTGCCTTTGTTTTAGCTTCATTAATTTTGTATCCTGAAAAGATTTGAAACTGTCTCAAAATGAACACAACACTGTAATGTCTCTTTCTAGGTTTGTGAGGAATAAAATAATAAAATCTGCAAATAGAGCCAGCTTTTCCTGACTACCATACCAATTATATCCTTGAATTTGAGTCCCTTGTTTTGTTTGCCAGTGGTTCTAAATATAATGCAACTAATAAAGAGGAAAGAGGACACCCCTGCCTGGTTCCTCTGCTCAAGCAGGAATTATCAGAGAGGATCCCACCCACTTTAATTTTTGTCTCTGATCCCTCATATATCCTACTAATCAACCTTATTTTTTTTCAGGAAATGTAAATGCTCCTATTGCCCTGCTCTTAAAGTCCCATCTTACTCTGTCAATGCTTTCTCTGCTTCAGGACCCACCACCAGCCATGGTATCATCTCATATTCTGCTTCCCTCTGGATCATCAGTGTTCTGTTAATGTTTTCAAATGTTTGTCTCCCCTGCACAAAATCACATTGATCCATATCTATCAATTTTGGCATTACTTTTGTCATTCTTTTAGCCATTATAGACAAAAACACTTTATAATCATGGTTTAGTATTGAAATGGGCCTGTATGAAGCCGGATCTGATGGATCTTTACCCTCTTTTTTGTTGGTACTTCCCTTTGTAAAATACTGTTAAAACCTTCCAGATCTTTATCAGTTTTTTTCCTCCTAGCTTCCAACGTTCCACAGGAATACCATCTATTCCTGGAGACTTTAATGTAGATTGGTTATACATCACAATTTTTATCTCATCCCCTCCTATCCCAACAGTTAGTAAGTGAGCCTGTCATCTACCTCTAACCTTGGCATATTTAATTCTTTCATAAACATTTCCATTTGTATTTTTTCTTGATTACCATATTTCTCTGCTTTGTACAGACTTTCACAGAATTTCCGAAATATTTCTAATACCTCTACAGGATCTCTTGTTACCTTCCTTGTTGTAGGCTCTATAAGCTTGGCAACAGTCCTTTCTACTTTATTTTGCCTGAGTTTTTGTGCTCTATTGTTATAAAAAAAAAAAAAAAAAAAACAGTTGCTTAACAGCAATCTTTCTAAACTCGTACATATTATAGAGGTAATCCCTTATTTTCTGCTTAGCATTCTGCAGTTGATCCTCTTGGTCTGTGAGATTCCCCTTATTCTGCATTTGTCAGTCCCTCTAGTTAATTCTTGTTACTTCTTAACCATAACTTCCTTTCTTTTATTTCCACCATATTTTTAATCTCCACCTTAGTTTTATCCCACTCCCTAGCTATATTTTCAGAAGAAATTTTTATCCTCTCCAATAACTCCTGAATAACCTCCACTAAACATTCCAATTCCTCTCTTTTCAACAGATAGGTGGGAAACCTCTGGTGTCTCATTTTTATTTCATTACCTTGTGTTTTTATTTTAGTTGTTGGCGCATGATCTAGAATAGTTATTGGGTCCGTATCAAGATCTTCATTTAAATGCATGTGTTCCTGTGAAATGTAAATTCTGCCTAGCTTAGCCCAGTTTTTATATCTTGGGGAATAATATGTAAATTCACTCCAAACTCCTATTACTGAATTCACATCTTCCGTGCCAAATATTTTCATAAATTTCTTCAAAAATCTACCCCTCCTTTGTTATACTGTTGCAACCTTACTAGCCTTATGTACTACTTAGGCTTGGTTTGCTTTGGTCATATTTGAGACATACTGTGCAATGTGAGAGGAAGGCTGGTATCCTGACGTGAGGTTGTTAGTAATACTGCAACAGTGATCAGTTAGATGTCTACTGTTATGGTAGATTCTTACACAATTATATTATCTATAGCTACACATATATATATATATATATATATATATATATATATATATATATATATATATATGTATATATATATATCCCCCCCCCCCCTGCTTCATGATTGTTTTTTACTGTGTGTGTGTGTGTCTAACTGTTCTCTTTATCATGGAGAAGGAGAAAGGGTTTAGGAAATGTTTAAAAGATATCAACCCCCCCCCCCCAAGACACTTGGGAGTTGTTTGGTGTGTCTGGGGTTGGATCATCTTTCAGCAGAATGTTCAATTTGTCGGTCCTTCTCTGTCCAGGCAGTTTCACACTGAACTGATTATTAAAGGGCTGCTGCCTCCTGATTCTGATGTTGAAAGCCCAGAAAAGAAAAGGATAAGATTAATGATAAAGACAGAGAAAAACTAAGGAGAAACTAAAAGGGAAGAAAGGAGAGCCTCAAAAAAGAAAGTCTGTTGATGCTTCTGCTTCTTTGGTTCCAAAAGTACCCAGGACAGAGTCTGTTCTGGCACTGATGCCACTTCCTCAATGGCTCTGTTTACCTTGGAGCCAATGATAATTTCTGACAGATCCCCTAATGAACTTCCTCTGAGAGGAAGCTGTCTTTTCTCCACTCCCAAACTCCTCCTACAGCTTCATACCACTCTTCAAGTTCTTTTGGAATAGCATTGGCTATTGACTGGGATCACATGATGCAGGCCTTTCTGAAGGCTGAAATCAGTGTGGCTTTCCTCTGTTTTCACTGGATCATGAGTGAAGATTGGCCTGGCCCTTCATCTCCCCTTTTTGCTTTTTTACCCATCCATGTTTTGGCACTGGTGGCTTTGGACCTGACACTTGCCACGGAATCTGTGTCCTCAGGGCCGACTGGCACTTGCACTTTGCTTCCTTGAGGTTTCAAGTCTGACACACTTGTCTCCAAGGCACTCTAAGATGAGTGAGTCCCAGGACAGATTCCTCAACTCGTCACCATCCTCTGAGCTATCTCCCATGGCTCCCTTCACTGTGTTGGAGACATCAACCTTTGAGTCTTTGACATGATGCCCTCCTCAGGACCCTCCTCTTGGTAGGCTTTGCAGGTGACTTCCTCAATGTTGACTGCTGGAGGAATGGTCCCAGCATTTGATGGAGGCTCCTTAGATTTAGCTGATGTGGGTTTGGCCTTTAAGGTTATTGGGAGGATCATCACTTCTTTGCAGCAAAGGGAAACTCAGACTTCATTGGTATTGGTTCCACCCTAGGACTCCCACCCTTCTCTGCCTTAGCACGCTCATGCATCTCAAGGTCAGAGCTGAGGAATGGGCCTCAAAAAAAAAAAAAAAACTGCTGTGTTTCAGCATGAGTCTTCTGAGAATTTGGACTCCTCCTTAATGTTCCAAGAAAGAGGACATGCAAGAGGGAGGCACATTGCCTCCCTTTCAAAGTTAGTCACTTTGGACTTGGATGATCAGTAGGACTTTCCGTAGTCCCATCTGGAAGATGCCATCTTCAACATTTTTGAGTTAATATAGCAGAGGTAATCTTTGCCAACTGAACCGACAAGGAGGTAATTTTTGAGGACTATCGCTCAGCTCTTGCTACTTCATGGGTGATAACCCTGTGCACCGGTTTGTTGATGTAGCTGTTATGAGGGCATGGCAGGTGCCTGACACCTGTGAATCGATACCACAGAAGCCTGACAATATTCCCAGATCTCTGAAATAATTGTTGGTTTCTATTATTGTGCCAGCAGCTATGAAAAAAGAGCTGACAGATGACACAGCTACTATTCATCTTTCTAACAAGGAGTCTGATGCCATGGTCAGTTGGGGAAAGTGGGCATATACTTCAGGCATCTTCACCCTTTGGGCCATGAGCAGTGTCACTCATATGAGCAGTTTCCAAAGGGATCTTGTGGAGCAAGCATTAGGCTCTCTGAAGGAACCACCCACCCCCGACTCTAGGAAACAATTAGAAACCACCTTGGGCATAATGTTTAATATTATTGACCTTTTCATGTAGCACATGCGTAAAGCAGCTGATGAAGTATCATGTGTGCCAGGTACTGGCATTATGATGAGACATCGTACCTAGCTTTGCCTGTATGTCTCTGTGAACAACTTTAAGGGGTCATTTCCGAATGCCTATTATGATAGATTATCCTTGTTTAGTCCTTATGTTAAAAAGAAGATGCAGTCATAATAGCAGGACAGGAAGATGCTTTCTGCCATCGGAGTCAGATTTGAGCCCCCCCAAAGATATTGCAGTAGAAACTGAAAGACCCCAAATCCCTCTGGTTTAAGAAAACTCAGTGTCAATCTTTTGACTCCTCTTTTGACACAGGGACCATAGCAGAAGCAGCTCCTTTAGGGACACAGATGCAGAGGTCAGAGTTTTAGGCAAAACCAGGGATATTGTGGGTCTTTCTCTGATAGAGAACTCAACTGCCCTAGACAGTTGCCCTAGTACTGTTCTCTGGAAGAAGCCGTGGGTCATTTGTCCCCCTTCTTTCCTGTGTGAATGGCCATTACACTGGACTCTTGGGTATAAAGGATAATATCCAGAGGCTGAACAGTTCCCCTTTCTCCCAAACAAGATGATCGCTACCAGACATATCCCCCATCGACAAAAAGCAGACATAAGAGAGATTGTTGTCTCTGCTAGAAAAATGAGTAATCCGTGAGATTCCACTAAATCATACTGGGTCAGGATGATATTCAAAATTCTTTTTGATTCTGAAAAAGAACAAGGACCTCAGGCCAGTTCTGGACTTGCTGCCTAAACACCTGCATAAAGAGGACCCCATTTTAGGATGGTCAGATATATTTTAACTTTTAGTTTATTCCAACCTTCCCTTGAGAATGGGTTACTAAATTCCTTTGTCTGTGTATAGATTGCTCAGCATGTGTCCATTTGCTAAGTTGCAAAAGGTTGGAAGACGCATTAGGGCATTACATGTCACTCTACTAGTGAAAATGCAACTTCATTGATGTGCATACAGGAAAATACCATTACTTTTAGTGCAGCAACTTATGAGAATGCACACTTTTGTTAAAGATATTTGGATCAGCAGTCTGAGGCAAACACTAAATATGAGCTGCTGTCTGGGGTGATATCCTTCATGTCTGTTTTATTTTATTTTAACATATTAAGTGTAGTAAGTTTCAGAATTTCATTCTTGGAAAAATAGTCTGACAGTGATTTTTTTATAACTTTGTGATCAGCTTCCAAAGGCATTGTATTACCAGTATTTTATAGACCATAGATTTCACATTTCACCATCTGAACACTGTTACCGTAAAGTTCCAAGATGGATGCCATTCTAGTCTGTAGCATATACTGTACAGAATTGAAACCGTTGCAAGTAATCAGTATTTTTCTGCATGTATGGGTGGCAGTATGCTTATCTTTCTGTTAACATGCGAATAATCTTTATAGATGCATTTTTCAGTATTCTGTATAAAACATGCTTTAGATTATCTCTCTCCTGGCAGCTTAGTTGGATCTGTTTATTTTTAGGTATCAGAATCACTGCCAAAACAAAGAACTGATTGCATTCCATTTCATGTTGTGAGTCTTCAACAACTATGGAGAGAGGATGGGTTAGCATTATATGCCTGTGTTATGCCAACGGAAGACTATACAAAAGTGAACTGCAGAAAGAGCTGGAGAAATAAAGTAAGTCTGAGAGACACAGACAAGTCATTGTTAGGCCTTTCCTTCTTCCATTTTTTTTTACTTGGACTATGTCAGATTTATTATATTGCGAATGAGTTGCTTTATGACCATCACTGATAAGTATATTGTCCTTACAAGTATATTGGCCTTACGGGTTGTACTTTATTCCATAATCTTTACTAAACTGTCTCATGCCTATTATGGAAAACTTCAAACTTGTGATATGTCAAGTTTTCTCACAAAGTAGGCTCACTGCACTCTTTCAACACAATGGTCCTTCATGACATTTTGACTATTTTAATATATGGATGTCTCACCACTGACAGCAACCCCGTCCCCCCACATACTTATAACCTGCATAGTTGCTGCCAAGCTGCCAAAATTCTACAACTCCCCAAGAACAAAGCTACAGTGCTCTAACCATGCATTTTCAATTATTATAACCCCCAAACTCTTGGAATTTCTCCTTCCACATCAGAAAGGCTTATTCAACTAATGTAAATTTAGACCACAATTAAAGTTGCCATGTCCAGCTACAAACTCAATGTATGTGCTCTCAGATACCCTAACCAATCCTAACTCTGCCACTCTTCTCACCTTTGTGCTCCTCCTTCTCTTGACTGTATGCTCACTATCAGAATCTTGCCTATGCATATATGTAAATATGCTCCTTCTCTCTCATTTAAGGTGAACATTTGATTCACTGCTTTTCATTTTATATTCAGTATGTGGCTAGTATTTATTACAAACGTTAACTTTTGTAGACAAACTTGTAGACTGTGTGATTATGTATTTGTTTACTCTTGTTTGTAAAACATTTTTTCTATCTTTTCCCATTACTGTATTGTATTGTGAGTTTACTCGCCTAGGCTGTAAATGAAATTGGTCCATGGTGATCCGTGCATTACCTTAGTAAACAAATCTAAATAAATAATCTGTGTTTGCTGCAAGTATACATTGGCCAGATTTCTACCTGCTTGGTTATTCAGGGTATTTTTTTTCTTCACTGGAGTAAAATGTGTGCATACCATTACGCATAGTGCTATTATACTTATAGTACTATTATACCAGCTGTCTCCCTGTATGAGGCAGTACATTTGATCACACTTGGTCTATTAATTCGGAAACTGAAAAACAAGGTTTGCATGTTTATAACTGAATGATGCAAAAACCACTTTGCTGTCATATTATGAGTAAATAGTAAGGATTCAATAAAATGGGATGATGATGTTTGAAAAGTTTTGCTAGTAACATTCCTGATGTTACTTTAAGGAGACTGTTGCAGCAGGTTCAGTATAATGTGCTCACACATTTGGTATATCCACTAATGCAACAATTGGATGCTATCAATTTTCATTTTCTCCTCAATGTGTGGGCTCAGTTCCAGTCCCTCAGAACCGACTCGGCCGCTTCTACAGCTCATGGAAACCAAAACCTCTTTAGCTCAGTCCTTACCCACAATGCTCTTACATTACCTCACATCTCATTTGCCGCCTTGTGATTCAGACGTGGTTATCAGTCTCTCAAGCCAGATAAGTGAAATATTTATTGTTGCTATATCTTTGCCTGTCTTGTCTATCCTTACCCTTTATACAAAAGTATTCTAGATACTATCGCTAGTATCTCCTTCTCTTTCTCATAGTTATCTTCTGGTGTACTTCTTAATATCATCTTGATAGTCACTCCTTCCTAAACCTTCTCCTTGTGGTTAAAAAAGTTGTAACTCCTTCCTATTCTCTTATCTTTTCATTAAGATTGTGTCTGTTTCCTTCTCCTTTTGGTAATCTGTGGTGTGTGTGTGTGCGTGTGTGTGCGTGTGTGTGCGTGTGTGTGTGCGTGTGTGTGCGTGTGTGTGTGTGTGTGTGTGTGTGTGTGTGTGTGTGTGTGTGTGTGTGTGTGTGTGTGTGTGTGTGTGTGTAGAAATGGCTTGCTTGTAAAATGGCAGATAAGGAAAAGCCTTCTGGTTTTAAGTACTGTGAGAAATGCAGGCATAAAATCTTGTACTCGGATTCTTGTTTGGGCACTCTCCATTTGCAGGAGGATTGCTCAATTTGTCACTCATTGTTAAAAGAAAAAAATAAGTTGATTATTAAAGGTCTTCTTCCCCTCTCGTTTGGAGAGGCCATATCTGGAGCCTCGCCACCTGTTAAGTCAAAGTCAAAAAGTAAATCTGTTCATCCCAGTCCAGCTTCGTCTTCCTCCTCAAGAGTGTCAGAGAAGGCCAAGAAGAGGAGTTCCTCAGCGAAGACCTCTCCCTCAGTTACGAGTGCCAAGATTTAAAAGCTTTCAGTTCCGACCCCTTCTTCGGAGCTGGCAACCAAATTGATCAAACCCTCGGTCCTGACAGATTCATTGGACTTGATGACATCGGTTCCAATGAGCCAAGACTCTAAATCTTTGTCAGTACAGACTTTCTTGGAACCAACACCGTCAGCTAAAGAGTTTTGCTTGGTTCCAACAACTCATTATCCCCCTTCTATTGATGCTTTTATGGACAGGTTGCCATCTCCCTTCTTAGAAAGGCCTTGGTCTTCATCTGTTGTCTTGGCACATTCTTCCAGGAGTCTTACTCAAGATGATGTGGAGAGATTGGTGAGGAAGATTCTTTGGGCTCAAGGTGTGATAGGGACTTCCTCAGTTCTTGCTCCTTTGGGTCAGGGTCTGCTTCCATCAACTTCTCCTCCTTTACTTCCTCCTCTAACTTCTTCAGAGGTTTTAGAGCCATCTGTGTCACTTCCAAAGATACCTTTGTCTGTGGTGCTGATGATTGCTCTGAGTTCTTCGGCTCAATCAGAGCTGGAGAGCTGTTGAGGTCATAGCTTGCCTGTTGGCTCAGAGGGGTTAAGGTTGTTTTTTTCAGAGCCTTCCCTACACCCCAGTGTTTTGGCACAGTTGAACTTGGCCCTCAGCTTTAGCCTTGGCACAGTTTTCAATGGTGCAAGAGGGGAATACAGTTCCAGGGCTCGCCCCTTCAGTTCCAGGGTCCCTCTTGTCTATCAGTGGTTCTGTGTTTGAGGCTGTGGAGAGGGCACTGGTTACATCAGTCAGCAAGTCAGGCCATCTCCCCTTGGAACTGCTATCCTTGTCACTCTCATGCTCAAAGCCTCAGCCATTCCCTCCACAGGGACAGCAGGTACCGAAGCCTCAGGTTACCCAGCAGGGTACCCCTTTTTCTTTTGAAACCTTCCTGGATCACCCACTGAGGAGGTCTCTAGGAAGAAGCTGTGAGGAAGCACTTGGACTTTCCAGAAGAGTCCATCACAGAAGACATGGATTTCGAGGAAGGTGAAGGGTCCCCCAGATTACCCCCTAATGATGTAAAGGAGACATCTTAGAAATCCTTAAGCAGAGGGGTGATTGGAAGCCCATTAACCCTTCAAGTAAGAAATCCGTATACCTGTAGGCTTTTGTTACCCACCCGTCTACCTCCTGGGTGTCTGCACCCACCAGTGAGCTCATTGAATTGACCTCTTGACTGATGTGGAAAGCGCCTGACACCATTGAGCCGATCCCCAAGAGACCAGACAGAATTGTCATGGCCCCGGAGTATAAAACTTTTTTGGACCAAGGGATTGCCTGTGGATGCCATGGTGGTAGTGGCAGCCACAAAGAAGGAACTAGCAGAGAATAGTACCTCTATCCATCCTCCCAACAAGGAGTATGGAATGATGGATAGGTTTAGGAAGCGAGTTTATGTGTCATTGACCTTTGCTCTATGGTCCTTGAATTACTTGCCACACTTTAGTGGATTGCAGAGGGATCTAATTAAAGAACTTTCAAATATCCTCTCAGGAGCTGTTTTTGAAGAGGTACACAAATCCGTTACCTCTCAGTTGGCCACCCTGAACTCCATATCTAATTCTTCCATGAGGCTCATTTCACATGCAGGCAAAGGAATTACTAGAGCAGTGGGTTCAGGCATTTCCATAAGGAGGTACTCCTGCATGCGCCTGTATGCCTTTGCAGAGCCCTTCAAGTCTTTGCTAGTCGGTGCTTCCTTTGACGGCTCATTCTTGTTTGGCCCTATAGTCAGAGACACATTGATCAGGTGTGAGAAGGATGGTAAAACCCTTTCTGACATGTACATACATTTTTCCACTCCAAAGAGAAATTTTTCTAGGAATCAGAGAAGCAGTAGAAAAATGTGGATCTGATGTTGTTAATCTTCATTTATTCCTTACTGATGGGTTATTGGTTCCGTCCTCGGAACCGAGCCGGCCTTAGAAAAAGCTCATGCCAACCAAAAAACTCTCAAGCTAAGCTTTAACCATAGTGCCCCTCTCCCTGTTACCTCAGATCTCGTTTGCCGCATAGCCATAAAGATGTGTCAAGCCAGCTCTCAGCTAAGTATCTTAGAAAATATTTGTGGTTACTTGCATAGCTGGTGGATTGTATTGTTTGCAGTAGTCTCCTGATCCGTTTGGCTTTCTTCCTTTCATTTATCTTAGAAAATATACATTTCCAAAATCTTTTTCGCTTTTTTACTATTACTATCTTCCTTGTTTAATCCCTAAACCTTTACCCACATTTAGTGTTTTTCTTCCCTTACCAACTTGGTAATTTTTTAGTACCATCATAGGTACAGGCCTTCCCCTCTCTCTCTGCCCCCCCCCCTTTTACCTTTCGAGGTAATCTTGATACCATTGTTGGTATCCTCTTCTTTTCTGTCTGTATTGGTATTTAAAAAAAAAATTGTCTTTCCTTCAGTATAGTATTTATAGTGTTTATTACAGTGTTTGTTGTAGTATTTCTACTGTTTGTTCATATTTAGTCTGTGGGTTGAACCTGTTTTTCCACCATGTCTGAAAAAAAAGGAACTATAGGTTTTAAACAATGCGACCAGTGTGGTCGCAAAATGCCAAATTCCGACACCCCTGTTTCTTATGTGGTGTCCCATACCTTTTGGTGAAGCCTCCCTGTGATATTTGTAAAGGTTTCAGCTCTCGTACCCTGAACGAGAGAAAGAACAAGCTTATGTTAAAAGACCTTCTAAGAAATCCATTCTCAGAGGCTATTTCTGGGTCGGAGGGCTCTTCCCCTCCGAAGAGAGAGCACAAGAAAAGACCTCCCTCAGTTCCTTCCTAACCCTCTGGTGATAAGAAGCTTGAACCCCAACAGAAAATACCAAAGCTGACTTTGACCACTTCAGCTCCAGGGCCTCAACTGCTCTCCACGACGCAGTCTTCGGTACCTAAGCTATTGGTTTCCACTTTGGTGCCCTCTTTAAAAACTACAACCCTAGCACCAGCCGTGGCACCGACAATGTCTATGACACCTATTGTGCCTCTAGTGTCTGTTCCAACCTGTTCGACACCAGCAGTAGTTACTCAGGCACCAGACACTTTCTCCACACATGTTGCTGGTCTTGAGACCACGGTACTGATGGGCCAGTCTGCTCGGACCCGATATTCGCCTATGGTGGACTCCTTCTTTGGGCAGCAATGCAGCCCTTTTTTGGAACGGCCTGACTCCCCATCAAGGATATTGACCTGATCAACCAGGAGCCTCTTGGAATTGGAAGTGGTGTGTCTTGTGGATCAGCTGCTGATGGCAAGAGGGATTGCAACACCTTCTAAAACTCCCCTTCCATCTGGATTTGGGAGTCTATCTCCACGGACTCCGACATATTCTCCTCCTTTGACCTCCTTGCAGGCTTTGATGTTCTCAGCACGGACACCTCTTTTGGTTCCCATTTCTTCAGTTCCACTGGTGGATCTCACCATGGTTCCAGAGCCATCCCTTTGGTCTTTGGCTTGCTCGGAGCCGGGCCATCATCAGGATCGTGACTGGACTGTGGGCACTCTGACCCCTAGTATGGTGCCTATTTTTCCCATCTACTGTGGTTCCAGGAGACCCGACAGTACCGAGTCCCCTGGAGCTCCTTCCTTGTGAGTGGGCTCATTGGAGTGGGGTGTGACCCCGGTTCCAAGGTTGTCCTCTCGGTTCCGCGGTCCCATCTGTCTTCAGGTGGGGTGGCTTTCCAAGTGATGTAGAGGGCCCTTGCCTCTGTAGCAAACCATCGGCATCAGAATACCAGATATGTCCTTCCTCTGAGCTGCAGCTGACACAGGGCACCGCATTGGGTGAGTTTACTCCGGGGGGGGGGCAGAGGGGGTAACTCTTCTGGAAGATGCCCCTATAGAAGCAGAGAGGGCCCGCATAACCAGGAGTCCAGGGATTCTTTCTCTGGACAGTTCTACCAGCGTTCCTGAAGAGCAGCCCGATTGCTTTCCTCAGGAAGCAGTCGGGGGATGTTTCTCTGTGCACCACCCTGCCTGGCAAACAATATCCACAGATACTTGGGTGTAGATCATAGTCAGAGGTTACCACATAACATTCAACTGCAAAAATTAAATAAACAACCAGAGAGGTGACTATAGAACCATTCAAACACCAGGTTAATCTTATCTCCAGAATCCTTCAACCATAGACGATAGCTAAATGCAAAAACTGCTGAACACGAAAATTTTTTTGTATAAAATAAAATGGATTGTTTTATTAAAGCATGCTACAGGTAAGCGCTTTCACATAAGCTTCATCAGACAGTTAAAATTTAAAAACATCTTCAATTAAAGCATTTTATATGAATCAGTCACGTGTTGTACAATTTAATTAAATAAAATTAAACATTTAAAGTTATATCCTGATTTGAGGTGAGCTAAAATGGCTCACTAAAGTTAATAACACATCACGTTCCTCCAAACCACAACCGATTCCGATCACAACTCAACTAAAAATACTTTCAACTAAAACAAAAAATACCTCATTATTCATTAGAGCGCAAGTAACTCAAATATCAAAATACACAGGTAAGTGCACTCAATATCTATCTAAAACTGGCTACCCGAATAAAATATGATGTAAACGTATCCTCATCTGATTAACCAGATATGTATATGCTCAAGAAATATATCTAAATATATATACTTCCTAGATCGATGACCCCACATCTTACAAGGTGGTCAAATTCTTATAGATGTTTTAAAGCTAGGTTCTGTCATGTGTAAATATTTTAACACATAATGAACAACTAGCAAACAATAATATATTATATTATTATAAGGAGTACGTAGTGCATGGGTAGTCATGTTTTCTGTTGTCTGACTGCTATAGACCATGGGCTTTCAAGTATGAAAAAACAGTTCTGTTATGATATACAGAGTATAAAATAAGATTAATAAAACAAGATATATATGGTATAAAAATAGAAATAAGGATGAACCATACCCTTTCTTGTACTGTGCTTTATGGCGCTGACTCACCCAAAAATCTATTATAATTATATATATATATATATATATATATATATATATATATATATATATATATTGAGTCAGAAAATCAGTAACTTTCTCGAATGTTGATAAAGCCAACTCTCTGGATGTCTTCAAAAATACTATTCATACCCTAGTTTTAGATGCTATCATAGGGCTAAACAATTTGTTAGTCATTTGACATGAAAATACTGTAAGTAAATGCGATAATACATCATAGTAAGCACAAAATCATGATCTCGGAGATGTCGTGTCCGAATATTGCCATCTCATATTTCGCAGAATCTAATATTCAATAAACAATTTCACTATGATGTATTATCACATTTGCTTACAGTATTTTCATGTCAAATGACTAACAAATTGTTTAGCCCTATGATATCATCTAAATATTTTTTGACTCAAAATATATATATATATATATATATATATATTTATATATTTAATTATAATAGATTTTTGGGTGAGTCAGCGCCATAAAGCACAGTACAAGAAAGAGTATGGTTCATCCTTATTTCTGTTTTTATGCCATATATATCTTGTTTTATTAATCTTATTTTATACTCTGTATATCATAACAGAACTGTTTTTCCGTACTTGAGAGCCCATGGTCTATAGCGGTCAGACAACAGAAAACATGACTACCCATGCACTACTTACTCCTTATAATAATATAATATATTATTGTTTGCTAGTTGTTCGTTATGTGTTAAAATATTTACACATGACAGAACCTAGCTTTAAAACATCTATAAGAATTTGACCACCTTGTAAGATGTGGGGTCATCGATCTGGGAAGTATATATATTTAGATATATTTTTTGAGCATATACATATCTGGTTAATCAAATGAGGATACGTTTACATCATATTTTATTCAGGTAGCCAGTTTTAGATAGATATTGAGCGCACCTACCTGTGTATTTTGATATTTGAGTTACTTGCGCTCTAATGAATAATGAGGTATGTTTTGTTTTAGTTGAAAGTATTTTTAGTTGAGTTGTGATCAGAATCTGTTGTGGTTTGGAGGAACGTGATGTGTTATTAACTGTAGTGAGGCATTTTAGCTCACCTCAAATCAGGATATAACTTTAAATGTTTAATTGTATTTAATTAAATTGTACAACATGTGACTGATTCGTATAAAGTGCTTTAATTAAAGATGTTTTCGAATTTTAACGGTCTGATGAAGCTTATGTAAAAGCACTTACCTGTAACATACTTTAATAAAACAATCCGTTTTATTCTATACAAAAAACTTTTCGTGTTCAGCAGTATTTGCGTTTAGCTATCATCTATGGTTGAAGGATTCTGGAGATAAGATTAACCTGGCGTTTGAATGGTTCTATGGTCACCTCTCTGGTTGTTTATTTAATTTTTGCAGTTTATTCATATCCGTAAGCCGAGAGGTGTTTACTCTGCTGGGAGCTGCTATTTGTTTACATAACATTCAACATTTACTCAAGTCATCATGACAAATCCCTGATGTTCCACCCAGTCAAAGGGAAGCAGCAGCTCAAGAGAGAAGAAAGCTGTCTCAAAAAAGAGTAATCCAAGCAGTCCCTTCAGACCAAATAGGATCCAGATTCTACTCAAGATACATTTTAGTGCTAAAAAAAGACGTTACTGGAGATCGATTTTAGATCTCAGCTTTCTGAACAAATTTGTCAACCAAACAAAATTCTGGATGGTCATAGTTCAGTCTATCCTCCCCTTTCTGGAGAAAGACTATTGGATGTGCTCAATAGATCTTCAGGATGTGTATTATCACATAAAGATGGACAGATGCTCCAGAAGGTTCCTTCACTTCCAGCTGGGAGCCAGTCACTACCAGTTCTGTGCACTGCCATTTGGACTCTCTACAGCCCCCAGAGTGTTCACCAAATGCATGGCAGTGGTAACAGCTCACTTGAGACTACAAGGATTCCAGGTGTTTCCACACTTAGTTGATTGGTTCCTTACTGCCCCCACCAAGCGTCTACTGATGATAGCCCTAAACTACACTCTAACCTTGGCAAAATTCCTAGGGATCTCTATAAACTGGGACAATGCAAGCTAACTGCTGCTCAAACCTTAGAATTTATAGGAGCAACTTTCAATACCCAGTCTTGCCTCATCTTCCTCCCAGGTCACAGACTGGAAAGCCTAAAGTCCCAACTCCGGGTGATACTCTGTCAAGACCAAGTCAGCTTGGGCAGTCCTTCAGCTTCTAGGTTCGATGACCGCATCCATTAGAATAGTTCCTCGAGCAAGACTACACATGAGGCTTCTCCAGTGGCTCCTACTGATGCAGTTGTATTATTCGCATCATCCTATGTCCTTCCAAATCTGCATAACAAAACGATGCAAACAAGATGTAATGTGGTGGATGAAATCAGAGAAAGACTTATGGAGTCGCCCCTTCTTCCCATTTCAACCCAAAGCCACAGTGGCCATGGAAGCTTCCCTGATAGGGTGTGTGTGGGGGCTTTTTCAGGGAAAGACGGTCCAAGGCACTTGGTCAGACATAGAGGCCAATCTGCATATCAGTGTTCTAGAACTGAGGGCAGTGCTTCTAGTGTTGCAAGCATTTCAGTCTGTCCTCCCATCAGGGACAATTGCTATCCAGTCCAACAATATGTCGGTAGTCTGGTACATCAACAAACAAGGGGGAACCAAGTCCTACCCATTGTGTGGAGAGGCCAGGAGAATTTGTCTATCGGCAATAGCTTCCAATGACTTTCTGATTGCCAACGTGATTGCAGACAAGCTGAGCAGATGTATCCTACTGCCTCACGAGTGGTCCCTCAATCCAATCATTGCAGCGAAGATCTTCAGCCACTGTGGCCAGCCTTGCTGCGACCTATTCGCCTCCCCAGCAAATCACAAATGCAGCAGCTAATTTTCCCTAATCACACCACAGGGGGAATCCTCGAGGGATGCTCTGATACATGATTGGCCCATGGGACTTCTGTATGCTTTCCTTCCCTTTCCCCTGATTCCTCAATTTCTAAAGAAGGCCCTTCAGCTGAGAAGCAGAATAATCCCCATTGCTCCTTACTGTCTACGACAAATTTGGTTTCTCTTCCTTTGGCCTCACCTAGTATACCAGCCATGGATTTTGGATCCAATTCCAGAATTGATCTCACCCACAAGGGTTGACTCACCCGAACATTTCCAGCCTCAAGCTGACATCTTGTTTTCTCCACTTCCAGTAATTGCCAGGCAGTATAACCTTACCTCCCCAGTATGTGATAAACTTCTGGCTTCACACAAACCATCCACCAGGTAAATCTATCTAAGCAAGTGGAAGAGATTCCTTATTTGGTCCCAGCTAGATCCATGCTCAGCTCCTGTTAGTATGGTTTTGGATTATCTGTCAGGTTTGCTTCATTCAGGAGCAGCAGCCTCCACCATTCGCGTACATTTGGCTACTCTCTCAAGTTTCCATAATGAATTCCAAGATTCATCATTAATTGACTCTGCAAAACCATCTTGAAAGGGGTCTCGCATATCAGACCACCCTTCAAAGAACTGATTGAATCTTGGAGTTTAACATTAGTACTACAATCCCTGACATGATCTCCTTTCGAACCTGCTACCACTTGGGATTTAAAGTTCTTATCCTGGAAATCACTACTTTTAGTAGCCATCAAATCAGCGGGACGCATCTCTGAGCTTCAGGCATTGTGCATAAACCTCCTTTACATGGTTCATAGCTTACGTCCCACCCTCCTTCCCCCACCAAGGGGCTCCTGGAGGATCGGGTTTGGTCCAAATTCCTGCTTTACGGTTTCTGCTCAGAAAAAGCCTCTGCTTTCTTTATCATGGGCAAACTTGATCTGAGGTAACAGGGAGAGGAGCACTATGGGTAAAGCTTAGCTCAAGAGTTTTTTGGCTGGCACAAGCTTGTTATAAGGCCGACTCGGTTCTGAGGATGGAACTCACAGCCCATCAGTAATGAATGAAGATAAACAACACAGATGGAAAGTTATGGTAAGAACATAACTTCTTTTTTAGAAAATTCCAAGGGTTTACCCAGGACACGCTTGGTGAGAGTTCTCCTAAGGGAAGGGGGGGGGGATTTATTGGAAGATGCTACCCACGCATCAGAGGAGACCCACAGAATCAAGGTTTCAGATATTCCTTCTCTGGTAAACAATTCTAACGCTCCTGAAAGAAGACCCAATTGTTCCCCTCTGGAGGCAATTGGAGGTCTCTTATCCCTGTACCAGAGAGCCTGGCTACTAATCTTTTTGGATATGTGGGTGAAGAGGATCATTCCGAGAGGTTATATGATACCATTTTCCTTCCCCTTCCCTCGTCCAAGAAATTCCCAGTCATCCCACCCAGTTGGAGGGAACAAGCAGCCATACAAATACAGAAGCTGCTAGAAAAAAAGTCATCCAGGAGGTCCCAATACATAAGAGGGAATACAAATTTTACTCTGGATTCTTTTTAGTCCCAAAACCGATAGGGGACTGGAGGCCAATTCTGGATCTCAGCAACTTGAATAAGTTTGTTCAAAAAACTAAATTGCAGATGGTCACAGTTCAGTCCATTCTTCCATTTGTGGGAAAGGATGATTGGATGTGCCCGATAGAATTTCAAGATGCTACTACCACATAAAGATGGACAGATGCTCAAGAAGGTTCCTTTGCTTCTGGTTTGGAGACCGTCACTACCAATTCAAGGTTTTGCCCTTTGGCCTCACCACAGCCCTCAGAGCTTGCAGCTCACTTGAGACTGCAGTGTTTCCATATGTGGACGACTGGCTCATCACCTCTTCCACCAGGCATTGACTGTTGGAGGCAAGAGAGAAAGTTCTACAGCTATGCTCTTACCTGGGCAGTACAATAAATTAAAAAAAAATCTCTTCTTGAACCAACTCAAACCCTAGACTTTATAGGAGCTTTCTTGAACATGAGGACCGTAATAGCTGCACTTCCCCCTTCAAGAATGGAGACAATCAAGAATCAAGTACTAGCCATAATCAACAACCACAAAGTTTCAGCCCGTTCAGTTCTCCAAGCACTGAGGTCTATGGCAGCATCTATAACTCTGGTTTCCCTGGCCAGGTTCCATATGAGTATTCTATAGTGGTTGCTTGCAACACAATGGTCAGTTTTTCACCATCCTGTGTTGATGCCCATCTCTATCACCAGTACATGCAAAGGGGATCTCACCTGGTGGATTCATTCGGATCAAGTTTCTCAAGTCCGCCCATTCATTCTCCCACAGCCCAAAGCCACAGTGACCACAGATGCTTCTCAGCTAGGGTGGGGGTATCCTAACAGAGGCCAATCTGCACATAAATGTTCTGGGGATGAGAACTGTGCTATTGACATTGCAGGCTTTTCAGGATGCTCTCCCTCTAGGAACTGTTGTGATTCAATCAGACAAACATGTCAGTAGTCTGTTACATCAGCAAACAAGGGGGAACCAAATCTTACCCTCTATGCCGAGAAGCCCTCAGAGTGTGGCAGTGGACGATCTCATCCAACTGCTTTCTGATAGCAACACACATTCCTGAAAAGTCAAATGTGATAGTGGACAAATTGAGCAGGTGTCTACTGTTACCTCATGAATTGTCCCTCCATTGAAAAGTGTTGGGTGAGATTTTCCGGATTTGGGTTCAGCCTTGCTGCGACCTGTTTGCTTCATCCCTAAACAACAAATGCAGCAGCTACTTTGCCCTGATTCCCCCAGAGGGGGAGTTTCTGAGGGAATATTGTTCTGCACAGTTGGCCCCCCGGCCTCCTGTATGCCTTTACACCAACTCCATTAATCCCCAAATTCTTACAGAAAGCAATCAAGTTAAATAGCAAGCTCATCCTCATTGACCCCTTTTGGTCTTGGCAGATTTGGTTTCCCTTCCTTTGGCCTTATCTATTGCAACAACCTTGGATTCTGGATCCAACTCCACATCTGTCTCACTCGACAGGCATTGTTCACCAGACATGCCAAATCTCAAGCTGACAGCTTGGCTTATCCACTTCCGCTAGTAACTAGACTTCGTATGCTGTCTTCACCAGTCTGACATATTCTTTTGTCTTCTCATAAACCATCTACACAAAAACTGTACAATAGTAAATGGAAACGGTTTGTGCATTGTGTGCTCCAAAATAAAGTTGACCCTTTTTCAGCACCAATCCATGAGATTCTTCAAATTTTAGCTTCGCTTTTCAATGATGGAGTTTCAGCCTCCACAATTAATGTCCATTTAGCAGTATCTCCAACTTTCACAATGGTTTACAAGGATCTTCATTGGCATCTCGCAAACTTTGTAAAGCCTTTTTATATAGGGTACCTTTCTCTTAAAATCTCCATATAAGGATCCTACACGTCCTTGGGGCCTTAATCTGATGTTACAAGCAGCCATTCACCCCCCCCCTCCTTTGAACCTGCCAGTATTTGTGATTTAAATTTTTTGTCTTGGAAAACTATTTTCTTGGTAACAATTTCTTCTGCTAGAAGAATTTCAGAGATTCAAGCTCGATCATCTAAACCAACATATCTGGTTTTCCATAAAGACGGAGTTTCACTTCGTACCAATCCATCCTTTCTACCAAAGGTAGGTTCTGACACCAATCTTAATCAGTACATTAATCTTCCAGTGTTCTTTCCCCTGAGTATTCCAACAAGGGTGAATGTTATTTGCATCTGTTGGATGTTCACAGACCATTAAGATTCTATCTTCAAAGGACAAAAGATTTCAGAAAATCTGATCACTTATTTATTTCCTTTTCGCATACGCAGTTAGGGAAGCAAGTGAACAAGGTGACATTGGCTAAATGGCTCACAGATTGTATTTCCTTCCTGTATAACAAATTGGTTGTCACTTTCCCAAAACCATTGAAAGCTCATTCAACTAGAGTTGTAGCAACTTCATCTGTTTTTCAGTCTAGAACATCCATGGATGACATTTGTGCAGCAGCAACTTGGGCATCTCCACATACTTTTATTACTCATTACAAATTGGATTTGATCTCTCTGCGTAGGGCATCATTTGTCTCAATGGTGCTCAGGAATATCCTTTCTTGAGTCCACCCAGGACTAGGTAGCTGGGGACTCTGTCCCACACATTGAGGAGAAAATGAAAATTGACAACATCAGATAAAGAAGTTATGTCTTACTATAACGTTCCATCTGTGTTGCCCATTTTCCATATCCCCTTTCTCCTTCCCTCTGCCCAGATTTGGCTTCTGGAAGAATGTGCCTTTACACATATTATTATTTTTGAGGTGTATTTTTAGTTCCGGATATGGTCTACTTAAAAATTTCCTCTTTCTGTTGTGTTTTCTATCAGCAAACGTGATCTGAGGTAATGTAACAAAGTGCATTGTGAGTAAGGACTGAGCTCGAGAGTTTTTTTTTCCCATGAGCTGTAGAAGCAGCAGAGTCAGTTCCAAGAGATTGGAACCAAACCCACATGTTGAGGAAAAATGAAAATGGACAACACAGATGGAATGTTATGGTAAGACATAGCTTCTTTTTTAACAGCACAAGATCACTCCTTTTCATCTTCAGGATCACATGGTAGTGCATGTAAAATAGGTAGGTCACCTACTTCTTCTTTATTTTCCTGTAGCAGCTTACCATTTTCAAGCACTTATTACACAGTCATTGAGCTTGTGTTTGGTAGAAATTTTATTCAGTTTACTTCCACATGATGATCCGAGAAGTTATTGATGTGGAAAGGTTTTTTTCCTAGTATCAGTCACAATGCACTAAGAGGAATGATATCAATCTCAGTGTGCTAGATCTCTAGGATTCATAGCCACGATGTGAAAGGAGCCATATGTGTTCTCCTGTTCATGTGCAGTAGGAGGCCGTTTACATATCCCTGCTCATGATACCTCCTTATTGAGTCAAGGATAACAGCAGGTGGGAGTTAGTGGCAAGAAGTGTGCTATTCTGTTATTAATTTATTCTCTTATTATAAATGTCTTTAAACTGCTATCCCTGTCTCCTTTTAGGTTATGATGTTTATAGCTTTTGCCAGCTGTGATGATTTTTTTGAGGTATCAGTCCTGGATAGTTTAATAGAGAATGCAGCAGTTTGGAAGTCTTTGTTTTGCTATCTTTTTCTACCTGGATTTGTTCCCATTTTAAGTTGTTTTGATAAGTGAGCAAAGAGTTCCAATTGTGTTAATAGTTGACAGTTGCCAGCTGGCCACTCCGACAGGTAGACTCTTTCTTTAAGAAGACTTGCCTCTGGATCTTGACTACCTAAATAGTGCCGGTATCTTCTATAGTTTTCAGGAATGTTTTTTGCCCATCTTTTGTCAGAGCAGGAGGGTTCTCAGAGCTGAAGTGTTGATGCTGGCTGGGGGGAGGGGGGGCTGGAGTCGACTCCAGAGCTTTTGGAGCCACCTCTGACCCTAGGAGCATCGGTGCTAGACAGCTTGGGTCCGGGTCCTTCCTCAAGGTAGGGTTCTGAGGAAGTTCAGAGTTTGTCAGAGCAGGGGTCTTTGGCTGTGTCCCTGCAGACTTCTGTTTCTCGTAGACCCTTTTCCATTGAGGTAGTGGAGAGGCTTTCTTTCTACCTAGAGAGAGGACACCTTTGCCCCCCTTGGATACTGCTTCTATTCCACCATCTGGTTTTAGTTTTGATCCTCTCACCTCTATTCCACTGCGACAGCCTACTCGATTGAGCCTCAAGACAGTCCCTAGGGACTCCTCAGCCACTTCCAATACCTCACCAAACTATCCTACTAATGAAGTCCCTAGGAAGAGGACGTGTAAGAGGAGATACCTCGATTCCCGTCAGGAATCGCCTGGTTAAACACTGATTTTGATGAAGGGGAAAGGTCCCCCCGATCTCCATCTAAGAATATTTCCTTTGGCAAAATACTAGAAATTTTAAAACAAAAAGGTGGATGGTCTTCTGAACCCCCTTCCCAGAAGGAGTCGGTATTTCTGGAGGCGTTTGGTTCTGGCTCAGATTTGTCTTGGGTGATACCTCTGGCTGATGAGCTAATAGGCCTTGTCTCATGACACACATGGATGAACTGGATACTGTAGAGCCAATCCCTAAGTGACCTGATTAATTTTTAGCCCCCCTCAAAGACAGGGCACACTGGAGTAAAGGGGTCGCAGTAGATGCTATGGTTGTGGCATCTGTCTCTCTCATGCATTTACACACCATGTGGTACATCGGGCAATGAGCAGCTTTCAGCACTCATTGTTTCTGTAGCAGTTACGAGTTTTATGGGCTCAGATTACTAGTCCAAGGTCCAACCCTCCTCAGAGGCTGATGGTTGTAGCAGCAGTCACCAAGAAAGAGCTTGTAGAGCAGAGCACATCTGTCCATCCTCCAACAGGGAGTCTAGGGCCTTGGACAGATTTGGGAAGTGTATCTACACCTCAGTGACTTTTGCCCTGAGGTTGTTAAATTACTTGGCACATTTTACCAGGTTTCAAAGAGATTTGATAAAGGAGCTGTCCAGATCTTTTTCTGGGTCCATGTCCATGCAGGACCAGAATAAGGTTTCTTCACAATTGGCCACCATTCAGGCCATATCTAATGTGTCTGTGAGGTTGATTTCCAGTACTACAGAGGGCATCGCAAGGGTGGCAGGTTTGGGTGTAGCCATCAGAAGACATGTCTGGATGCACTTGTGTGACTTGCGGAGCCCTTCAAGTCTTCATTCAACAGCACCATGTTTGATGGATCTTCTTCTCTCTTCAGCTCAAATGTAAAAGAAACACCCTCCAGAAGTGAGAGTCCTTGTCTGACATTGCAGTTTCTCTAACCCTCAAACACCCTTTTCATGGAATCAGCAAGGAGGTAGAAAAATGTGGTTTCCTAAATCCCAAGGTCCTTTTCATGACTCACGAGAAGATGGTTCTCCCAGTGGCAGAAGGGGGAACTCTAATGGAAGACGCTGCCCTCATGATAGAGGTGGCCTGCAAAACCAGGGTTTCAGTGATTCCTTCTCTGATAAAACCCTATCAGCACTCCTGAAAGGTTCCCCAGCTGTTTTTCACTGGAGGCAGTTGAGGGATGTTTGTTTCTGCACCTTGAAGCCTGGGCTTCCATCACAACAGATTCCTGGGTGCAGAGGATCATATCTATAGGCTATTTCATACCATTTTCTCAAATTCCTCCCATAAAAATGAGGAAGGTCCCTGATGTTCCACCCAATCAGAGGGACGCAGCAGCTCTGGAAGTAAGAAAGCTGCTAGAAAGAGTCATCCAAAAAGTACCCCAGATCAGATAGGATCCGGAATTTACTTAAGGTTCTTTTTAGTACCAAAGGAAACAGGGGACTTGAGACCCATTCTAGACTGCAGAAACTAATCAAAATCAATATGTAAGATGCTCTAAGTTCTGGATTCACAGTTCAGTCCATTCTACCACTGTTATGAAAGGATGATTGGATGTGCTCAATAGATCTTCAGGAAGTGTACTATCACATCAGAATGAACAGGTGCTCCCAGAATATATGAGTTTCTGGCTCGGAGACAGTCATTACCAATTCAGAGCACTGCCCTCTGGTCTCACCACAACCCCCAGGGTGTTTCCAAATGCATGGCAGTGGTAGCAGTTCACCTAAGACTGCTCGGATTCTGGATGTTTCGGTGTCTAGATGACTGGCTCATGACTGTAAGTGTGTGTTTTTTCTTTTAAGAAAAAGTTAACAGCGTAAGGTACTCAACACCAAAAATGGAAAGAAGGACAAAAGGTGAAAAAGGGGATAAAGGCTTAGAAATTTGTCTGAAATAGTTTAACCTAGTCTAAGTTAAATTTAAGTAGAGAAATTGAAAACATTATACAATATAATGAGGAGGAGCACTTGGCTGTAGCAGAGTAACAATCCATTTCTGTTCACAATGGCAGTAAACGAGAGCTAAGTAATCTTAGACACTAGGGCATGATAGGAAAAAATTTCTTAAAGGGGCTCCAGGCTGAAGCACTAGTTTTACCAGGTCAGATGCTACTAGTGGCTCGGGGACCCATAAGTTAGATTGAAAGGGCTGAATGAACAGAATACAGAATTGATTTGTTTGGTTTTGCTAGTGCACCTACGCTTTGATTTGACTTGGAGAATACAGTGCAGTAGAGAGTCGATTATCCAAACATCGATTATCAGAAACATCAAATGTTAAGTTGTCTATCTCGCCTTCATTCTTGCTGGATGGGTTCGGAGCCGACCTCGGCTCCGACTCGGCCACTCTAAAAGCTCGAGAGTTGGTTCCACCGGCTCGAGGCTCCCCTTATATCCCACAATGCTAGGCGAGAGTTACCTCAGATCTCGTTTGCCGCTACAGCTATCGAGGTGTTGGTTTTCTACCGGTTCTTGGTAAGTGACTTTTCTTGTGTAGTTAGTCTATTAAAACCCCTTTAATTTTAATATTTTTACTTATTTCCCTTAGTTTAGAGAAATTCTTATCCCCTTCCTTAAAAATTCCTGTTTTTTCCCTTCAAGAACTTTAAGTTCTTCCCTTGGGCCTACAGGCCTTTTTTCTTTCCCTAGTGGAGAGTGTGTGTTATTTTTCTTTAAAAACCTAGTTAGTGGTTTATTATATTTTAAACTAGACAGGGTGTAATTAGTGTGTTTGTGTGTGTGTGATTACACCTGTATTTATGTCTAAAGAAGCAAAGGTCTCCGGATTCAAGAAGTGTGATGCGTGCTGTCAGAAAATGTCTCTGACAGACGCTCACACTTCTTGTGTCTACTGTCTGGGACCTTTGCACCTGCAGGACTCCTGTGCTGTGTGCCATGGCTTCAGCCCCAGGGTCCTGCAGGAAAGAAAGAATAAATTAATTTTAAGGGGCTTACTCAAGCCAGAGGATTCCCTTTCTGTATCTACAGGGAAGCCCTCTAAGGCATCTAGGTCTTCGGCTCCGACAACTGAGCCGAGACCTAAGGTTTCTAAACCTCTGTCTACATCGGCTCCAGCTGGAGCCGATGAGTCTCAGTCCACAGTTTCTGTGGTTCCCTCGCTCGGCTGGAGCCGAGGTATTAAATTCCCGTGTCGGCTCCGACCAGACCTTCGGAGCCGACAACTAGGAAGAGGTCCAGGTCACCATCTCTTGGCTCCGTTCATTCGGCTCCAGGATCTCCCCTGCTGTCTGAACGGAGCCAAAGATCTCACTCCTCTAGGTCATCGAGGCTGTCGGATCATGACCTTCAGAGGGTAGTGAGTCGACTTCTTAAGTCCGAGGCACTGGCCCAGATGCTTCAGAGCCCGACTCATCAGTCGATGCCTGCCCCGGTCCATCAATATATTCCTCCTTCGACTCTCTTGAGCTCGGAGCCGGGTCGCGTCGGAACCGAGACTGTGATAGCGTCGGAGCTGATACAATTGTCTTCGGCTCCGTCGTCGGCTCCGATTTCTTCCTTGGAAGAATCTCGGCGCCGGACTTCCCTCGTCGGCTCCGAGGGGGTGAGTGGCATCGGACCCTTGTCCGACCCCCCTCTCCCTCTCGGTGCTTCGGCGCTGGTGAGTTCGGCTCTGACATCGGCCTCGGAGCCATCACTGTCGGTGCCGAGGGAGGTTCTTAGCTTCTCGGAGCAGGGACCTCTGGCTTTGCCTGACAGGGGTGCATTCGAGGTCATGCGGAGTGTGTTAGAGCCTGGCTCTACTCCACAGTCGGCTCCGTCCGCCCCTCCCTCTACGGTGCCTCAGGTCAAGTCGACTCACTCCCTCATTCCGGACCGCAGAGAGCCAGCTCCTCAGGAACCCCCTGTGGGGATTTCATCCTCTTCCGAGGCCTCTCCTGATTTGGCAGAAGAGCCCCCTCGGAAGAGGAAGTGTAAGAGGAAACACATTGACTCACCTGAGTCCATCACGTCTGACACAGATTTGGATGATTCTGAGGGTTCCCCCCGTTCCCCTTCTGAAGATGTCTCATTTGCAGACATTCTAGAGATCCTGAAGCGGAGGGGAAATTGGCCAGCCCTCAACCCTTCGGAGGACGAATCTGTGTATCTTGAGGCGTTTGGCTCTCGTCCTTCCACCTCCTGGGTGTCCCCTTGACCCCCTCATGCAGGTGGTTGCTAAGAAGGCATGGACGGCTCCTGATTCAGTGGACCCCACTCCCAGGAGACCCTCCAAGTTCATAACGGCACCAGCAGACAAACAGTTCTTAACAAAAGGAGTTTCTGTGGATGCTATGGTGGTAGCTGCTGCCACTAAGAAGGAGCTAGCTGATCCTTCAGTACCTGTCCATCCACCTAACAAGGAATCTAGGTCCATGGACAGGTGCGGAAGCGGATGTTCTCGTCAGCGACATTTACCATGCGTTAAGCTGAACTACCTGTGCCATTTTACTCGTCTTCAAAGGGACTTGATCAAGGAAGCGAGTGAAATGTTAAAGGACCCTACAGCTGCGGGTTTTCAAGATAAGATGAACACGCAGCTGGCTACCCTTAACTCCATAACCAACTCCTCCATGCGCCTTCTTTCTTACGCGGCTGATGGAGCGAGTAGAGCCGCAGGGACAGGTGTGGCCTTACGTAGGCATGCCTGGATGCGGCTATGCAATTTTGGACCCCTTCAAGACGTCTTTCACTAACTCCCCGTTTGATGGATCATCTCTCTTTGGTCCTCAAGTGAAAGAAACCTTGACCAGGTGCGAAACTGATGGCAAGACCCTTTCTGCCGTCGGAGTCCGTTTTTCTACTCCTTCTAGGCCTTACCCCAAAGGCCAGAAAGGTGGAAAGATGTGGTTCCGTAAACAATCTCAAGGGACTTCGCCTGACGCACAGAGTCGTTTCCCCACCAGAGGCAGAGGCGGGAATAACAATGGTAGACGTCGCCCTAGGGGCAGGGGGGGTCCGCAGAACCAGGGCAATCGGGAAGCCTTCCCTGACAAGCCCTTTCAGCATCCCTGAGGTGTTGCCCGACTGCCCATCTTCGGAGGCAGTCGGGGGAAGATTGTCACTGTACCCAGAAGCCTGGCTATCCCTGACTCAAGACAAATGGGTACAGTCCATCATTTCCAAAGGCTATTCTATCCCCTTTCTTCGCATTCCAAATCAGTCAAAAAAATCCCTTCCAGATGTTCCACCCGCTCAAAGGGATCTAGCGGATTTGGAGATTTCAAAACTGCTTACAAAAAGAGCAATTCAGCCAGTTCCAGCAGACCAGCAAGGATCCGGAATCTACTCAAGGTTCTTTTTAGTTCCAAAGAAAACGGGACTGGAGACCAATTTTGGATCTCAGTATCTTGAACAGATCAGTCAAGAAAACAAGATTTCGGATGGTCACGCTGCAATCCATCCTTCCCCTTTTGGGCAAAGGAAACTGGATGTGCTCTATAGACCTTCAGGATGCGTACTATCAAATAAAAATGAACAGACGCTCCAGAAGATTCCTCCGCTTCAGGCTGGGAACCAGTCATTTTCAGTTCAGGGCCCTGCCCTTTGGTCTCACCACTGCCCCCCCGGGTGTTTACCAAATGCATGGCAGTGGTAGCTTCTCACCTGAGACGACAAGGATTCCAGGTGTTTCCATATTTGGACGACTGGCTCCTCACAGCTCCCACCAAGCATCTCCTTCTGATGGCCAGGGATTACACTTTTCGCATTTGTCAAAGTTAGGCATTTCAATAAATTGCGAAAAGTCTGTTTTGTCGCCTTGTCGCTATTACTTTCATAGGCGCAAATCTAGACACAGTAAACATGTCTGAGACTAACACATCAGAGAATAACAGACATTCACAAACTGGTCTCACTCCTTTTCAACAACAACAGAATCAAAGCCAGGTTAGTTCTGAAAGTGTTGGGAATTATGGCGGCCATACCTCTGCTTCCATTAGCCAGATTCCACATGCGGATCCTTCAATGGATGCTCTTTACTCAATGGTCATACCAGGAACTTCCAATGTCTCACACCATTATGATCACGCAAACGTGCAAAAATCATCTCATGTGGTGGATGTCTTCCCCTCAGCTCTTGTTGGGGAGACCCTTTGTTCCACCCTCCGGTTGCTACTCTGACAACGGATGCCTCCCTGATCGGGTAGGGGGGGCATTATCAGGGCAGGACGGTCCAGGGCACATGGCAACCAAACAAATGCCACTTGCACATAAATGTTCTGGAGATGAGAGCAGTGCTTTTAGCGTTGCAAGCCCTTCAAGACTCTCTTCCCTTGGGAACGATTGCAATCCAGACAGACAATATGTCTGTAGTGTGGTACATCAACAAACAAGGCGGAACCAGGTCATACCCCCTGTGTCGAGAAGCACTCAGACTGTGGCAATGGGTGATTTCTTCTCAGTGGTTTCTGATAGCAACGCACATCCCCGGGAAGTCCAATCAAATTGCGGACAAGCTGAGCAGAGCTATCCTCATGCCTCACGAGTGGTCTCTGAAAGACTCTGTTGTGAGAGAAATTTTCCTCAAGTGGGGTCAGCCTTGCTGCGATCTTTTTGCTACTCCCCAAAACAGCAAGTGCAGAGAATATTTCACTCTATTCCCTTTACCAGGCCAACCCAGCAGAGACGCTCTAGTCCAAGTTTGGCCCGGGACTTCTGTATGCATTTCCTCCTTCCCACTAATCTCTCAAGTGATACAGAAAGCTATCGCTCAGAAGGCCTCATTGATCCTCATTGCTCCTTACTGGCCTCGACAGGTGTGGTTCCCCTTTCTACATCGATTTCTTTTGAGCGACCGTGGAATCTGGACCTAGTTCCAGATCTTTTGATCCATCAGTCGGGTCAGTTTCATCGCTCCCTCCCTCTCTGAACCTCACTGCTTGGTTCCTCCAGTTCCAACCTTAGCCAGGCTTCCTCAATTATCTCACTCTGTTCGAGATATTTTGATAGCTTCCCATAAATCTTCCACTCGGAAGATTTATTTGAGTAAGTGGAAACGCTTCACATATTGGGCTCAAGGAAAGGACATAGATCCTTTCACTGCTTCCATCCAATTAGTCCTTGATTTTCTAGCTGAACTCTTCCATGCAGGTTCATCTCCTCTACTCTTAAAGTTCAATTGGCAGCTATTTCTAACTTTCAT
Organism: Protopterus annectens; assembly: GCF_019279795.1. NCBI lineage: Eukaryota > Metazoa > Chordata > Ceratodontiformes > Protopteridae > Protopterus > Protopterus annectens. The sequence goes on along the minus strand of NC_056746.1, from coordinate 259,679,647 downwards.
GTGGGTATTTCTGAATCTGCCTTAATGTCCCACAAGCTTTGCAAAGCCTTTTTGAAAGGAGTTTTTCTTCTCAGACCTCCTATAAGAAATCCTCCTTCTCCTTGGGACCTAAATTTAGTTCTTGCTTCTTTGATTCTTCCCCCTTTCGAACCTGCAGTCTCCTGTTCTTTAAAATTGCTATCATGGAAGACTCTTTTTCTGGTAGCTATTACTTCAGCTAGAAGAGTTTCAGAGCTTCAAGCACTCAGCTGTCGACCTCCTTATCTATTGTTTCATAAGGACAGAGTATCCCTTATGAACTAACCCGTCCTTTTTGCCTAAGGTGGTCTCGACGTCAAATCTAAATCAAAGCATTGACCTCCCTGTCTTTTTTCCAGAATATTCCAATAGGTCTGAACAAAAATTACACTGCCTGGATGCTCATCGTCAATTGAGGTACTACTTGGATAGAACAAAACAATTCAGAAAATCTGATCAGCTGTTTGTCTCCTATGCGGAAAGCAGAAAGGGACTTTCAGTTTCAAAGGTATCATTATCCACATGGCTAACATCTTTGATTTCCCTTGTACATGAAATTAGACACCAAAAACTGCCTAATAAACCTAAGGCCCATTCCACCAGAGCTTTGGCTACTTCTTTAGCCTTCCAAGACAGACTGCCTATTGACACCATTTGTGCAGCGGCTACTTGGGCTACTCCTCACACTTTTATTTCTCATTATAAGTTGGACTTAGCTTCTAGGCATAGAGCTAACTTTGGTTCCACTGTTCTCAGGAGTCTGTTCCGTTAGGCCACCCGGGACAAGGTGCTAGGGACGCGGTCCCATCCAGCAAGAATGAAGGCGAGATAGACAACTTAACATATAGAAGTTATGTTCTTACCATAACGTTCCATGTTAGTTGTCTTCTTCTCGCCTTCTTCTTAAGGTCCCACCCTCCTTCCCCCTGGCCTGGACAGACCTAGAGGAGTTGTGATTGTGACCTCTCTTTCTACCACCTCTTTCTTAGGCATATGCTGTTGTGCATATTTCCTGGTTCAGGATGTCGGTCACCCTTCTTTCTTCCTGTTGTTAGAGGTGGACTCTGTTTAGAGTTATACTGTTACTGTTATAAGCTGGGGTTAGCTTACAAACGAGATCTGAGGTAATTCTCGCCTAGCATTGTGGGATATAAGGGGAGCCTCGAGCCGGTGGAACCAACTCTCGAGCTTTTAGAGTGGCCGAGGTCGGCTCCGAACCCATCCAGCAAGAAGAAGGCGAGAAGAAGACAACTAACATGGAACGTTATGGTAAGAACATAACTTCTATTTATTGGAACACAGCCTTCTAAAGTTTTTAGGTAGGAAAAATAATGTCTGAATATGTAAATGTTATGCATATTTGCTTACGTGTATTTTTTGAGCTTGTACCTGCTCTTGTGTGTAAAATATTCTTTATTGTCCACTGTAATCACTGAATGGTTGAGAAACATGCAGAAAAAAAAAGATTTTTGCCGTTTTTTATCCGGTTCACTGTATGTTTGATTATCCAAACTACCCTAGGTCCCAATTAGTTTGGATAATCGAGACTCTACTGTATTGCTAACCTTAAAATAAAGGATTAGAGAGAGAACAATGGGAGGGCAAAGGCACTAAAAAGCTACTAAATCCCATCAGTATGCATACAAAATAACAATAAAACACTTCCCAAAATAAATGGTAGCCTGGAAAAGCTGGTAAATGCAACTGCACTTGCTCATGGCAAAAAAAAAAGAAAAAGAAATCTGGAAAGGAGTCTCCTTTCATGCACAAACTTTTGGGAAGAGGAAGAGTTAGACTGCTGGGGAAAGATTTAGTTGCAGAGCTGCCACAATCCTGCTGACTTCTATTCTCAGAGGTACAGAAAGCTGGACCAATCCACTCACATCAAGAGATAATGATTAAAACTGAAAGAAAGAGAAAGATAAATGTACTAAAAGCTTTTAAACAAAGTGTGGAACAAATAGATTTGTCCTACTCAAAAGAAGTTCATACCAAGGAATATAAAAAAGCAAATTCAAAATTTGGGATAAGAGGAATTGTTACCTGCTCATTTACTGAGTTGAAGTACCCCAAAGGCTGTTTCTGTGAACTGTGTTAGTCCACCCCAAAACTGGACAACCTTGGAATAAGATATAGAAATTAAGGAGGAGTGTACCCTGCAAAGGCCACAATACATTTTATTACAGTTTTCTCAGTTTTGTAGAAATGGTCTTTCATAGAATTGCCAGTCAATGAATCATACAACTGGGAATGAGGCAATTTGGTGATAATGCCTAGATAAACTACTTTGCATAAAGCACTGCCTTATGTGCTTGCATACACCTGGCACAGTGAAGATGTCTCTCACCTCATATTCCTCCCTGCTGTTATCTCGTGTCCTTTAAAACGATTCATAGTTTTTCTTTGTAGTACACAATCCACTGGCCTGCTATATCAGCTATCTCATTACAAAGGCATTTTCTCATGTCTAAAATGAAGTTTGATCATTCAGTTTGGAATCCATGGTTTCATTCTTTCATTAGTTCAAGCCCCTAATGCCCTGTGGTTCCACACATAAGAAACTAGTGTCAGACTGCTAACAACTATTCCTGTGGGATTATAGCACCTCCGTGTGTTAAACAAAAGTTATGTACTCATCATAACGATAGATCTGGATTGTCCATTTTCATTCTTCCTTGACTGAGGGGTCTCGGATCCAGCTCGGCTGCTATACAAGATTCACAGACCCAACTCTCAAGCTCCTCCCTTACCCATAACTCCCCACCAACCTAACCTACCTCAGATTGTGTTTGCTGCCCCCATAAACAACAGTTTATTCTCTACAGAATAAACAGAAAAGAAACTGCAGAGATAAAACTGGAGCTCGGACAAGGAATGAAGAATTCCAAGAAAACCCCCTTCGGTGTCCTCCTGGAAGAACGGGAAGGGGGTTAGGTAGGTGGTAGGAAGGAAGAATGAATATGGACAACACAGATCCATCATTATGGTAACATAATTTTTGTATCTGATGTTGTCATTTTCATTCATTCCTCAAATGATGAGACAGATTCCCCAGCTCGACGAACGTTGGGTGGTAATCATGGAAGGATATTGCAGAGTACTACAGAGCCAAAGGCAGCTTTGTTCCTAGAAATTAAGTCCAACTTGTAGTGAGCAATAAAGGTATGAGCATTAGACCAAGTGGCAGCTGCACAGATGTCATCTATTAAAGCTGTTAACCAAAAGGCTGAAGAAGTCACCATAGTCCTTCCCGAATACGCTGTTGGTGATTTAGGCAAAAGTTACATTGGAAGCTGCCATGCCCAGTCTGTTATGAGAAGTGCAGACAAACATTAGGTAAGATTTTCTGAAATCTTTGGCTCAATGAAGATAAAATTGAAGTTGCCTGTGTATATCCAAGAGATGCAGCATATATTCACCTTTACTGGAAAACTTTGGGAAGAAAATCAGGAGGTTAATGACCTGATCAATATTAGACTCAGAAACCACCTTAGGCAAAAAGGATGGATTGGTATGTAAAGACACCCTGTCTCTAAGAGAGACAAGGTATGGAGGATTGGAAGAATGGGCCTGGAATTCAGATACTCATTTAATTGATGTAATGGTGACTAGGAAAATGGTCTTCCAGGACAAAAAAAATTAGTTCTTATTTGACAGAGGGTTCAAATGGACTGAGTCAAACTTTGAAGTAAAATAATCAAGTGTCTAGGAGGAGTAGGGTCCTTGACTGGAGGCCCAAGTAAAAAGGTGCCTTTCAGAAAGCTTTTGCACAATTTAGAAGAAGCCAAAGTGTGGTTTTCACCGGAATGAAAATTAGAAATAGCTGCCAGCTGGACTTTCATAGTAAAAAAAAAAAACTAGCCCCCTCTTGGAAGAGGGCTGCTGAAAAACCTAGAACTGTGGAAGCTGGGTCAGAAAAGGGATCCAAATCTCTTTGCAGGGCCCAAATAGAAAGTCTTTTCCACTTACTTCTGCAAACCCTCCTACTGGAAGACTTTTGAGAGAACAAAAGGATATGTTGGACCGGGGAAAGAAAGCTTGGGCTGTCTAGCCATCACTGGAATTGGAAAAACCATACTGTCAGCTTGACACGTGATATGTCCGGATGAACTTTTCCTGTAGGATGAGACAGGAGATCTGGACTTAGGTCCAGTATCCAGGGCAGATAAAGAACATGAGGCCACAGAAAGGGAAACCAGATTTGACAAGACCAAAATGGTGCAATAAGGATTACTGAGTTCTTTAATCAGTAGGTTTTCCTCAAAAACTTGGGAGTAGAGGTAAAGTGGGATAAGCACAGAGGAGACCTGTGGGCCAATTCTGGGCTACAGCATCTCTCGACTCCCTCAGAGGAGGGATCAGGGTGAACAACCTGTTGCACTTGTTGTTGAGAGGGGAAGCAAATAGATTGCAACATGTCTGGCACCACTGACGGAAAATTTGTTCTTCTATTTCTATATTGACAGACCACTTGTGAGGCATCTGAATGAACCTGCTTAGTCTGTCTGCAAGCACAATGGATTTCCCCAGTATATGCGTTGCAATGAGAAAATGTCCA